>NC_069501.1:108208839-108526339 GCF_027579735.1 Bombina bombina
CTAGCAGTGGCAAGAATAGAAGACCATAATACCCGCATAGCGACTCGGTATATGCACCTAGCTTACAGATCTAATATATATCAGAGCAGCCTTTGAAGCAACCCAAGCAGCATTATTGACCTCTCTAAAAGGGAAAATGGCGGCTGTCGAAGACTGGGAGTCAATTGCTTTGGGCCTTATCGAGACTTCCTATAGGTTTCTAGAGACACAGCTGATCAAGATCTTTGCTGAAACAACTCATAACTGTATCCCATCTACTCAGACGGTACAAGGGCAAGGAACATATAATGTTGGTGAGGATACGCTGAACATAACTGCTGACAAATATAATGACAGGGTGGAGGCCCTACTCCATAACGCAAAGCCGCACCAGCGGAGTCAAGCCCAAACCTGGAAGAACGTAGACCAACGGAAACCTTATCTTTCACTTGCTTCACTTATTTCTGGGAATCCCTGCTTACCTAGTGCTTGCTGGAGTCTGGGAATGACATTGGAACTAAATCTGTGGAGCGGCATTCAACTGCAATACCCGCCACTTCAGAGAAGCCCCTGTGCGAATCCCAGAATATTTGCAGTAGCGACATAATCTTTTTCCAGATCGCTCACTCAGAACTGCTCATGGTATCTCAGCTAACGAGAGGAGAAATGCATAGCTGGCCATCGCAGTCAGCCCAGAGTATGAAGAAGAAAAATAAGGGTAACTCCTCTTGTTAAAAATCCCAAAATATTTATTAGACAGGATCAGACACAAAACACCACAACGTTTCGGGGTCAGTACCCCTTAGTCATGTGATCGCAGTCAGCCCAAAGAGTATGTTCAGTCTTGCGATCTGGCGTGGGGTGAAAGTTTTATTTTATTGCAATACTGCGTCACTGCATTATCATTTACCTAGCTTAACCCCTTAATGACCACAGCACTTTTCCATTTTCTGTCCGTTTGGGACCAAGGCTATTTTTACATTTTTGCGGTGTTTGTGTTTAGCTGTAATTTTCTTCTTACTCATTTACTGTACCCACACATATTATAAACCGTTTTTCTCGCCACTAAATGGACTTTCTAAAGATACCATTATTTTCATCATATCTTATAATTTACTATAAAAAAAAATATAAAATATGAGGAAAAATTGAAAAAAAAACACACTTTTTCTAACTTTGACCCCCAAAATCTGTTACATATCTACAACCACCAAAAAACACCCATGCTAAATAGTTTCAAAATTTTGTCCTGAGTTTAGAAATACCCAATGTTTACATGTTCTTTGCTTTTTGTGCAAGTTATAGGGCCATAAATACAAGTAGCACTTTGCTATTTCCAAACCACTTTTTTCCAAAATTAGCGCTAGTTACATTAGAACACTAATATCTTTCAGGAATCCCTGAATATCCCTTGACATGTATATATTTTTTTTTAGTAGACATCCCAAAGTATTGATCTAGGACAATTTTGGTATATTTCATACCACCATTTCACCGCCAAATGCGATCAAATACAAAAAATCGTTCACTTTTTCACAAATTTTTTCACAAACTTTTGGTTTCTCACTGAAATTATTTACAAACAACTTGTGCAATTATGGCATACATGGTTGTAAATTCTTCTCTGGGATCCCCTTTGTTCAGAAATAGCAGACATATATGGCTTTGGCGTTGCTTTTTGGTAATTAGAAGGCCGCTAAATGCCACTGCGCACCACAAGTGTATTATGCCCAGCAGTTAAGGGGTTAATTAGGGAGCTTTTAGGGAGCTTGTAGGGTTAATTTTAGCTTTAGTGTAGTATAGTAGACAACCCCAAGTATTGATCTAGGCACATTTTGGTATATTTCATGCCACCATTTCACCGCCAAATGCGATCAAATTGAAAAAAAAGTTAAATTTTTCACAATTTTAGGTTTCTCACTGAAATAATTTACAAACAGCTTGTGCAATTATGGCACAAATGGTTGTAAATACTTGTCTGGGATCCCCTTTGTTCAGAAATAGCAGACATATATGAATTTGGCGTTGCTTTCTGGTAATTAGAAGGCCGCTAAATCCTGCTGCGCCTCACACGTGTATTATGGCTAGCAGTGAAGGGGTTAATTAGGGAGTTTGTAGGGAGCTTGCAGGGTTAATTTTAGCTTTAGTGTAGAGATCAGCCTCCCACCTGACACATCCCACCCCCTGATCCCTCCCAAACAGCTCCCTTCCCTCCCCCACCCCACAATTGTCCCCGCCATCTTAAGTACTGGCAGAAAGTCTGCCAGTACTAAAATAAAAGGGTTTTTTAAAAAAAATAAAAAATTTTTTTAGCATATTTACATATGCTAGGGTGTAGGATCCCCCCCTTAGCCCCCAACCTCCCTGATCCCCCCCAAAACCGCTCTCTAACCCTCCCCTCTGCCTCATTGGGGGCCATCTTGGGTACTGGCAGCTGTCTGCCAGTACCCAGTTTGCAAAAAAAAGTGCTTTTTTTATTTTTTTGGGGCTTTTTTCTGTAGTGTAGCTTCCCCCCCCACACAGACAAACCCCCACCACCTTGCTGATCTTTTTTTTTTTTAAAGATTTCGATATTTATACATTTTTTATTAAATCATTTTCTGTAGTGTAGCGGTTCCCACCCGCTCCCTCCCTGTGCACGCGCCCGCCCCCGCCCTCCCGTGCACGCGCGCGCGTCCGTGCGCGCCCCTGCTCGTCCCCGCCCACGATCCCGCCCCCCCTGCACATAACCAGGGCCATCGATGGCCGCCACCCGCCTCCCGGTCCGGCTCCCACCCACCAACGCAGGTAGCCACCGATCTCCGGTGCAGAGAGGGCCACAGAGTGGCTCTCTCTGCACCGGATGGCTACCAAAGGTTATTGCAGGATGCCTCCATATCGAGGCATCACTGCAATAACCGGAAAGCAGCTGGAAGCGAGCAGGATCGCTTCCAGCTGCTTTCCAAACCGAGGACGTGCAGGGTACGTTCTCAGGCATTAACTGCCTTTTTTTTGAGGACGTACCCTGCACGTCCTCGGTCGTTAAGGGGTTAAACTTTGTTATAGGGTCAGTGTTGTGTTCTGTGGTTTATGGCAGACTCGTACCTTATGACAGTCATTGACTTGATGCTCTCGGTTACGACCTTTTGGGAGGCTTAATCCTACTTTATCTACATAAGTTCAGTTTGTGTGTTTTCTACCAGATATCTTATACTGCTTCCAATATTCTGAGATACAGACTGTGATACATCTTCCCTTCTTTATGTTATATTTGGTTAAGTCTATAGATATTTTGAGTGAGCGATGTGTTATATACCAGTTTCTGTCTACCAATATATATGTCTGCTATGAAAGATTTCAGTCACAAATGTTTCCTTTAGGGAAAATCCTTGCAGTCCAGAAGAGAATAGGTTTTGTAGTATCTCCTTTGACCCAGTTAATCGTCACGCAATTTTGTATATGTGCCTGTCTGTTTTATAATTTAGCTGTTTTTCATTAGTGCTGTGAGCCTGTCCCTGCAAGAATTTATGTTGAGTCTATACGTATTTTGAGGGATAGTCATGGTATCTATCATACCTTGTTTCTAAATGAATACGTTTACTATGAAAGACTTTACAAATAAGTGCTCCCTTTGGAGGTCATCTTTGCAGCCCAGCATAACATGCGTATTTTGGTATCACCTTGGGCCCAGCTAACAGCCTATCAATATCTTGTCTGATATGCATATCTATTTCCTTACACAACTTACATAGATACTAGACACTGATGGCTAAAATGATATTTGACATGATGTCCCCTGCTATTCTGGATGTTCCTAGGGGCTTGGATGTCCATGGCCGAGATGTCTGAGCCTTTACACTTTTACATTTATAGACATGATAGGTAGAATACATTCAGATTGGGGACCTCATAGTTATTTGGGGAATACTAACACTCACTAATAGATATGTGATTATACCTCTGCAGATAGTGCTTGATATTTTTTTACCATTAAAGCTTAATGTGATGCCATGGATGTTTTGTAATTATAGTAGAAGAACAGATAGCATACATACATGCATATGCTGGATTTATCACGTAACTTTGCGCGCTGAGCTCATAATCTGTAGCTACGGCCATTGCTGTGCTATAATGCACGGCTTTCCCTTTGAGTATTTGACATGTTTTTTAGCGCAGGCCGGACCTACACTATTGCTATTATGTATAGTCTCCCTCCTCATAATATCATAAATGAGCTACATAATCCGCGCCAAATTTATTAACTCAGATTTTTAGACTCTACTATGTCAGGTACAACACTGGCCCACCATGCAATTAGCTTATTTCTATGTATCCACTAGTAACCCATGTGCTCACAAAACTTTTCATATTGATATGGCGCTTTGTTTTATTGAAGCCCGTTTACCTTGAGTTATGATGCCACAGTTTACCTTACCTTGTTAGGGAGGTACAATGCTTTGATATATTTTGCTTACCATACTCAAATTACCACCTCCATCCCCCCCCATATAATAAACCTCCTAACCTAGGAGGGTTAACAATGCGGTTTCTCTCGTCTATACCTATCTTTAACTACTTTCTTCATAAGTAAATCTTGCAGTACAACATAATATTGACCTTATTTTCCCCTCCTAGCTTAGCAAGACTGTCTAGCATTTTTTCATTTTTACAAGTCAAATTTCAGTTTTTGTATCCAACGCAAGATACCTACATATTTCACCACATTACCCATACATAGGAAAGAATTCCTCCTCTATAGTGCTTACATTTTTTTAGGGTCCATGACTGGCCCCTTGTGTTTTTGGAGGAAATCACACTTGTTATAAAGAGGCTCTCACTTTAATATGTACTATAACATTTATGCTGTTCTAAAATTATTTCCTTTTTTTTCTTCTGTTAATATATCCTCACAATGTAATAATCAGCAATGTGTCACTCCTAACATTTGATGTACATGATTATATTGTTGTACTTGTCGAAAGCCTCAAAAAAATATATTAAAAAAAACAACAAAAAATAAAAAACACCTAACGATAGTATTGACAGTATGGTATCTTGGGTTAAAAATGGCATAACATCTCTGTCATGTTTAAAACACTGGATTGGCCATCTTCGGTTATTTTGAGCTTGTTAAGGTAGGTTACCGAATGTTAGCTTATTGCTGTATTTCTATGTGAATGGTGCAGTCAGAAGCTTTAGCGCATGACAGCTTTTTGTTGTTGTTGCTCCTTTGCATGTTAGCCTGTGCCTGCTTGTTTTTTTCATGCATTGCAGCCTTGCATGTAGCACGGGGCCTTTTAGTGCACTACTTAGACGTCGGCATGTCGACTTTTTAGCCTGCTTCAGTTTCATTTTGCATAGGCTATTTTATTAGTGTGCCTGCAGGTTTTTTGCTGTATATGCTCATTAGTCTTTACGCTATTGTGTTGTGTCGGGTTAGCACTCATTGCTCCTTCCCCGCCGCTTTTTGGTTGCTTAGTGCTCCTTCGTTTGCTTTTGCCTGATCTGGTGTAAGGGGGAATGATTTTCTATATTGTCAAAAGCTGCTTATTTTGGGGGTAAGGTTCCATGCTTATGTGTTTTCTGCCTATATTCCTTAAAGGGTTAGTAAACCCAATTTTTTTCTTTCATGATAGAGCATGCTAATTTAAGCAACGTTTTAATTTACTCCTATTATCAAATTTTCTTCATTCTCTTGCTATCTTTATTTGAAAAGCAAGAACTTACGCTTAGAAGCCGGTCCATTTTTGGCTCAGCACCTGGCTTTCACTTGCTGATTGGTGGCTAAATGTAGCCACCAATCAGCAAGCACTATTCAGGGTGCTGAACCAAAAATTGGCTGGCTCCTTAGCAAGAGAACAAAGAAAATTTGATAAAAGGGGTACATTCGAAATTTGCTTAAAATTGCACGCTCTATCTGAATCATGAAAGGAAAAAATTGGGTTTACTATCCCTTTAACTGGGATTTTTGTGCTTACCACATTAAAGGGACAGGAAACCCCAACATTTTCTTTCATGATTCAGATAGAACATAACATTTTAATCAACTTTCCAATTTACTTCTATTATCAAATGTGCTTCATTCTCTTGTTATCTTTTGCCGAAGGAACAGCATTGCTCTACTGGCAGCTAGAAGAACACATTGGGGTCAATTTAACAAGCAGCGGATGCTGCTTCCGATCTTCTCAAAATGCTTGTTTCTTCAAGACCATGGTTAGGGTTTCTTTTTTTCCAAGTGTTCTCTTTTCATACCAGGATTATAGATTCAGTTTCTATATGGCTATAGACCATAGGAGGCAGAAGTTCCTTTAGTTCTTGAGTTATTAGGTCTGATGATAGCAGCATCAGAGGCCATTCCATTTGCTCGGATTCACATGAGGCCTTTTTAAACTTTGTCAGTGATGCAGGGTCCATACTTTGCATTTTTAGAGCTACCCTTAGTTGAAGAGAGACTTATCTGCATTTTCTATCAGACAATGTTACAGTGGTGGCCTACTTCTATCATCAAGAAGGAGCTCCCAGTTCCCTGGCGATGAGGGAGTTATCCTGAATTTTTGGGCAGAGACTAATCTTTGTTCAGTAAGTTTCTGCAGTTCATATTTCAGGAGTGAGCTTTTGAAAAGCAAACTTCTGTGTCGCTAGTTTCTTCATCTTTGGGAATGTTTTATTCTTTTGGAAGTTTTCTATCAGATTGTGGATTCATGGTCTCTTCCAGAAATAGATCTGATGGCTTCTCGGTTGAACAACATTCTTCTAGGACAGTTGTTTTCTCCTGGGCTTTTTAAAATGAGGCTTCTGTTATAATTTGAAGAGATAGCTACTTGGGTCCAGACCAGTGTTGCTTAGCAGATATCTTATCTGCTTTACAAGCTGAAGGCTGCATGTTTGAGCACAGTTATGGGTGCTGGTTCTTCTTTTCACATCTTTTCCAGATTCGTCTCTTTATTATTTTTATTTTTTTCTAAAGTGGCTTTTGGTAGGAAAGCAGTAGTTTCTGGACATTAGTTATTAAAAAAAGAGAGGGGTTTGATTTAAAGGATATACCTATAATTAAAAGTCATGTTGTCCCACCCTCATTACTCATGGACTCCACAGTTTGAGTATTAGTTTCCCAGGAGTAATGGCTTGTGGACTCTCACCTCCTTTATGAAAAAAATTATAATTTATGCTTACCTGATAAATTAATTTCTTTCATGGTGGTGAGAGTCCATGAGACCACACCCATTTTTGTGCTAGATTTTAATCATATCTTTTTCTCTGGGGGCAGTTTTTCCCTTCTCAATTTTTTCTCTTGTCCTTTCCTACCTTTTATTTGTCTCCTTGCTAGACTATACATCAAACTGGTTTACCAGTTAGGTGGGAGGGTTTTTAAGGGCCCTTGGAGTTTTGGCAATATTTGCCTCCTCCTAGTCAAATGTCTAAGGAGTGGAATTCTTTTTATTTTTTTTTTTGTATATATTTTTTATTGAGGTTCATGCTAAGCCATACAACAGTTTAAAAATAGTTCCTATATCACATGAAGTAAAATGTCAAATTTAGATTGATAACATACAACAAAATGGAACAATGAAAAATAAGAATAGGGTTATACAAGTGTCATGTGAACATTATATGAGCAGCTGGCCGATCGATCTAGAGACCTCGCAGATGACAATAAGAATACAAACAGGTAAGAGATATAGCACTCCTAATGAATCTCACTATAGCTACACCCTAAAAAGTAACAAATGTTCTTTACAAACGCTACAAAAGGAAACCAAAAACAACAGTATAAATAAATAGCATAATGAGATACAGGTGTACTCCGAAGATATTGCGGTTTTGATTCTAGACCACCGCAATAAAGCAAATATAGCAATAAAGTGAGTCACATTCATTTTTTTAATTCCCAGTGCATATAAATGTTATATTTACACTATACTGTAGTCTATTAAGTGTGCAATATCATTATGTCTAAAAAAAAAAATATCTACATACTTTAATTAAAAAAATATTTTATTGATAAAAAATTCTAATCATTATATGAGCCTTCAAGGGACAGTCTACACCCAAACATAAGTTTTGCCTATCTATTTAAACACATACAATAAGCGTCCTGCACCAAGTCCTTTGTACAGCAGCTGGAAGGTGGTAGCTGAAAATGTATAACACTTTTATTTGTAAACTGCCGAAAATGGTTGCCAGGCTCCACCCACCTTTTGCATGCAGATGGTTATGTTAGGTCTTCTCTAATAACGATCGACTCGTAAATTAGTTGCCATGCTCGCACACGCTGATTTGCGCATGCGTGGTTTAAACACTGGTGTGTTGCTTCTTAAAGATTCCCCATTATTGTTGGTTGTGATTTTCGTTCCGTTAAGAGTTTAACTTTGAGCACTACTCTGCATAGCGCTGCATTTAAAAGCGGTGTTCTCCTTCCCTCTTTCCATCTCTTTGTGCTGAAGACTCCCGGTGGTTGCTAGTTTATCCCAAACCCTTTCCCTCACATTTGCTTTGGGCATTTTTATTCTTAGAGCCTGGGGGATTTACTACGACTCAAGGGAGGCACATATTAAAATTTTTAATAACCCACACACAAGAGTAAAACAAACCTGCACGCATGATAAATAAACATTCTGTCTCTAAAGTCATGCAGCAGGTAGAAGTTGCGATATGAGCTGGGACAGTACTGAAAGTGAATCAGGGCACAGTGGTTAATTTAAAGGTAGATATTAAAGAGCCTGTATTGTTAGATGTAAATATAGCAACAGTTTTTGGCAATGGTTTATATTTAAAACATATTCAATTCTTAATTTATAATGTTTTTAAAATAGTAATCTTATTTTCCCTGTCCAATTTCTTGTTGTTTTTCCTCGGAACAGCAGTATTCTGAAGTTTATTATCACATCTACACAGCAAACTTTTACTGTGCCTGTCACTTCTGTATTTTACAGATTTGTCTGTGTCTTCCTAGTTCCTGTCTAAAAAAAAACTGTAAAAAAGCCGGTGTCCAGCGAACACTATTCACACCTCACTGCACAAGGGGTCATCTGCACGGCTCTTTACCACAATGATTAATTTCGTATACTACAAACTCAAGCCCTAGTCACACTTGCTTATCACAAATGTCTGTAAATGTACAGACGACCCCTTGTGTAGTGGTCATGTGTGAAGGATCAGTGTTCCCTGCACAACGGGTGCTTCAAAGGATTCTGGCTGAAGTAAAAAACAAACAACTCTTATCTAAAAGAAGCAAACTGTAGATAGGACTGCAAAGAACCGACACAAATTGCTTCTGGTATGCTCTCTAGGTATTTATAATGTATTCTTGTGCACTTCTTAGCCCTAGAAGTTGCCAAGATAAAAAAAAAAATCACAATATCTGAAAGACTGTATAAAACAAAACAAAAAATATGCCTATTAGGAATTCTAAATGAAAATGTAATCTATTAAATAATTCCTGTTTCAAAAAACATAATGTATGTATATTTATGCTGTGTGACTGTGCATCTGTGTGTATCTATGTGTGTGACTGTGCATCTGTGTGTATGTATGTGTGTGACTGTGCATCTGTGTGAGTGTGTGACTGCATAGCGCTGCGGAATCTGTTGGCGCTCTACAAATAACCGATAATAATAATAATAATAATAATGTATGTGTGTGACTGTGCATCTGTGTGTATCTATGTGTGTGTGACTGTGCATCTGTGTGTATCTATGTGTGTGACTGTGCATCTGTGTGAGTGTGTGACTGCATCTGTGTGTGTGAATGTGCATCTGTGTGAGTGTGTGACTGCATCTGTGTGTGTGAATGTGCATCTGTGTGAGTGTGTGACTGCATCTGTGTGTGTGAATGTGCATCTGTGTGTGTGTGTGACTGCATCTGTGTGTGTGAATGTGCATCTGTGTGAGTGTGTGACTGCATCTGTGTGTGTGAATGTGCATCTGTGTATCTATGTGTGTGACTGTGCATCTGTGTGAGTGTGTGACTGCATCTGTGTGTGTGAATGTGCATCTGTGTGAGTGTGTGACTGCATCTGTGTGTGTGAATGTGCATCTGTGTGAGTGTGTGACTGCATCTGTGTGTGTGAATGTGCATCTGTGTGAGTGTGTGACTGCATCTGTGTGTGTGAATGTGCATCTGTGGGTGTGACTGCATCTGTGTGTGTGAATGTGCATCTGTGTGAGTGTGTGACTGCATCTGTGTGTGTGAATGTGCATCTGTGTGAGTGTGTGACTGCATCTGTGTGTGTGAATGTGCATCTGTGTGAGTGTGTGACTGCATCTGTGTGTGTGAATGTGCATCTGTGTGAGTGTGTGACTGCATCTGTGTGTGTGAATGTGCATCTGTGGGTGTGACTGCATCTGTGTGTGTGAATGTGCATCTGTGTGAGTGTGTGACTGCATCTGTGTGTGTGAATGTGCATCTGTGTGAGTGTGTGACTGCATCTGTGTGTGTGAATGTGCATCTGTGTGAGTGTGTGACTGCATCTGTGTGTGTGAATGTGCATCTGTGTGAGTGTGTAACTGCATCTGTGTGTGTGAATGTGCATCTGTGTGAGTGCGTGACTGCATCTGTGTGTGTGACTGCATCTGTGTGTGTGAATGTGCATCTGTGTGTGTGACTGCATCTGTGTGTGTGACTGCATCTGTGTGTGTGAATGTGCATCTGTGTGTGTGACTGCATCTGTGTGTGTGACTGCATCTGTGTGTGTGACTGCATCTGTGTGTGTGTGAATGTGCATCTGTGTGTGTGACTGCATCTGTGTGTAAGTGTATATGTGTATGTGCATGTGTGTGCACATCTGCATGTGCTGCACTGCTAATAGGAAAATCATTAAAAAAAAGTAAAAAGCACTAAAACACCATCCTCCTCAAGTACAGCTTTGAAATTCAATGTAAAAGGTAATGATGAGGTGGTTTTTGGCATCTCACACGAGATTACATACATTTATTGAAATCCCTGTGAAAATGGTGGAAAGGCAACCGTTAATTTGCACATGTAGTTATGTTCCGAAATGGAACCCTATGGGAATAAAGTTTTTGCCACTTTAGAACAGATAATATTTAAAAATATATATTTATATGCTTAATATTTTTTTATTAATTCTATCCATTAAATTAATTTGCAAAATATGAAAAAAAAAGTCTCCCAAATAATAATTAAATCAACATACAGCAAGTTAGGATATAGACAAAATATTTATATGTACTTTAATTACTTTACCTGCAAATTTATACTGCAGTGCTTCAACATTAACCCTTTCTTTTAAGTTTCCAAATTGTACAGCTCTAACTCCCCCCCCCCCCCACACACACACACACACAATTCCTTTTATGGCTGCATCTATATCCACCTTTGCTTTGGTAGAATGCAAGACTTTAGCAGTTATTATCTGCTGGAGCATGCCTACAAAGCAAATAACCTGATGTGAACTCAGTTAAAATACAATGCCTGTGTTTCTGATGCTAAACACTGAGAAAGGGGGTGGATCAGACTTCTCCAGACTGCATGGCTATGTAACTAATTTTGCTTATTTTTTAGTTATTTTACCATTTTTGCCAGCAATTTTTAAACAATTTTTTTATGCAAACTATTTTTACTTAATTAGCCATTTTAGGATATGCACAGATCTCAATTTTTTTATGGCACTTTAAATTTATATTATGTCTAGATCAGAAGTCAATATAGTCAAGTTGCAGCAGTTAATTCCCATTGGAAGGCTTCTCAAGCCTTAATTTAGAAGTACATACACAAAATATTGTTTAGTGTGAATAAAGAGTTGTTCTCTAATATAGTTAATTCCTTATGACATGGTTGATAATCTCTCTACTAACAAAAACTGAGTCACAAGAATCCTTATTTTTTAGTCAGATCATGGGCTAGCCAGCAAGTTATCTCAATGACTGATCGTGTTTGTTTGTGCATGTGCACTTGCATGTGTTTGTCTGGCTATTCTGGACTGTGTATATGTGTGTCTGTCTGTCCGTGGCTGTCTATGTGCCTGCCTATTCCTGCCTCAGCTTACTGCCATCTGAAGAAGCAACTTCTCTATTTAGGTAAGATAATAAGTTTATATAATTAATATGTTTATTACTATATGCATAGGGCTAGATTACAAGTGACATGTTTTTGTTTTTTCAGCGATCGCAAAAACTCTGCTAGTGTTAAGCTTTTTGCATTAGGTTGCGCTAGTTTTACAAGTTCAGAAAAAAATATTTTTGCGCTAGCGGTAACCCAAATAGCGTTTTCACGTGCATGTATTCCCCCATAGAAATCAATGGAGAGGGAAAAAAAAGACCCACTCTGTCGAGCAAACGCCATGACAAATTCTCATTAGCGCAAACCTGACATGAAAATATTAATATTTCATATTCCAATGTTCTTTAACATGTTTTTTCTAATATCTGCATACCTGATCGCATACTGTAATATGCACAAAAATAATCACATACTATAATAAGCTCATCTGTATGTATCTCTTTGTAAAAGTAGTTTGGTGGCTTTTTTTTCTAACACCTGAGATCTCATATCTTTGATCCCTTATAATTTTTTTGTGCAATATTTTTTTTAAATAATGTTTATTTGACAGTGTTATTATGAGTGTAAGTGTACTTTGTAATGTATTTTTGATGTGTTTTGTGAGACTGTTTTGTTTCGGAAAACGGTTAACCACAGCTCTGAGATCACGGTAAGGATTGAAGCATAAAAGGCCATTATGCTAGCCCAGTCTTGATTTCGCTCAACTTGTAATATCAGCGCAATGAAAATGTCTTGCAAAAACACAATATCAATAGCGCAAAAACATTTGCGACTCACTTGTAATTTAGCCCTATTTGAGGGGGTGGTGTAGAGCTGTGTCTGCCTGCACAGACCGTGAGATCAGGAAAACCATTGTTTTATAATTATAATTAGTGAGGACCTAAACTTCATCAGACTTTATTAACAAAAACATAATCAGATTATAAAGATTACATTATAATAATCACTTGCAGTAGAAAAAAATCACAAACAAAAAGCAAACAGAACTGCCACTAGACAGCCACAATAACTAATGCTAGATGTAGGAACTGATGCCAGTCCGCCTACAATAAATGTCCCCTGCATTTCTGGCTGAGGCAAAAAAATTGCACATATGCAATTTGAAATAGCTAACTGAAAAATATAAACGTGCACTGCTAAACTGTCACATAAGAAATCAGCTAACTGGGCAAGAAGAAAGCTGTGGGCGGAGCTTGCCAGCCATTTTCAGTTGCTAACAAACGATGATTATTTAAAAGTTTCATGTACTTCTTCCAAGCTTATAGATGTGGAGCCCATTGCAAGATGCTTGTCTGGTATGTAACAATAAGTGATAAAGAATAAGTATTGGGTCTAGACTGTCCCTTTCAGTGAGTAATAATCTTTTACAGGTGGTATGTATATACAGTATATGTACCTATATATGTGTATTTATGTGTTTATATGCTGGAAAATGGCAGATAGAGTTGCTTAACACAGGGTTGAACATACCTTAAATTTGCAAAAAGAGCAATTTCTGCGAAGCGCAATAAAGCGATGCACAATAAAAAGAGGTATGCCTGTATCTGTTATGGATTAAAATGAAAATGTCAACATATGTTGAATAAAAGTATTTACTAAGTTGAATGACATAAATAAGTTCATTGAAATATAAGATGATAATACAAAACAATGTATTACAATCATATAGTGATATAAAAAGTCCAGCTAGAGAAAAGAACAGAACAATGTAGTATTCTGTTGATTTAAAAATCGCACTGCAGTGGATCTGTGTAAAAAGTACCTCTGAGGATTTAAGCAAAACTTGGGTAAAGTTGATTTGGGTGCTGACCGAGCATCGTTCTGGCGGATAGAGAAGCCGACCGAGCAGCGTCTACAGTGTGTTTGTTCACACTTCTGGGTCACGTAACTGAGGCGCTAGTAGCAATCATTCTGCAGAGGTAAGAGGTACTGATAACAGCTGAGCTAAGCCTGTCAGTGATTATCCATGTCTAAGCCCCCACAAAGGTTTATATACATATACCTAGCTACATAGATATATATGTATATACACTCATATAAGCTCCCAGTTTAGCTCTGTAAAAATGGTAGCTGGAACACCCACTACAAGTGGGAAATAGCAGACACTCCCCCCTCCCCCTTCCTTTGCATATGAAAAAACTCTTTAAACAATCAGGAGCAAGCTGGAGTAGGTATACATCAGTATTCTCCTAAAACTTCGGGGCTTGGTTAGGAGTCTGAAAATCAGAGCATTGTTATTTAAAAATAAGCAAAACTATACATTAAAAAAAAACCCTGTATAAATGAATCATCTACAAAACATTTATGCAAAGAAAAATCTAGTGTATAATGTCCCTTTAAGCATGAATATACTAAATACACAGAGATATAGACACACAGGCACTATACATACATAGACATATATACCCCAATTCATACAAACATAGGAATGCACACAAATATACACAGACAAAAGCAAAAAGACACAAGGAGCTTTTGTTATTCTTTTTTTTTTAATAAATAAAAATGATTTTTTTAGTTCTAAATGTGATTTCTTTTTGTTTTTTTTTGCTTTTTATGTTTGAAATATTAGAAGCCAGTAATTCTGAAATTTTCCAGTAGAGTGCAGCAGTGCACTGTGTTTAACAAAAAGGATAATGATAATGTTTATTGTTACTGGCAAATGATCCTTCCAAATCTTCTTTGTAGTCCAGAAAGTCCTGAAATTATATACATATTTTTAAAATGACATTACAATGAAACAGGGACACATGAAGGGATCACAAAGTATTTGATTTACACAGTAATAATTGTATTTAATGTACCATTTAACTTTAGAATTCAAAGACTAATTTATTTAAGCACAATTTACTCAAAAGGGCATTTCTTTGGGATGTCTTAAGTTTTCTCACAGGTATGGCATTTGCTGAGCATTTTACACCTACAGATCTTGCTGATTTATCTTGCCAAATGTAAGTTTATCTCAAAATACACAACGTGCTTGTACTAACAGAAAGAGACGTATGCAAAACAAGAAGTAAATGCAAGATAAAGTATGTTACAAACATTGCAATTTGATTTGTACATCCTTAACAAATGTTTTGTTAGTGTCAGATGCCCCCTGTTTCATTAGATGTTCCCTGCAGTTTGTTTGATATTGTGAAGGACTGAAACGTTTACTGACTGCAACGTTTTATAGCCCACATCTGTTGTATATATGTATACATTAATAAGATGCATCGTTTATAATTATTAGTATACCTATGGTGCTTTGTTTTAATATGTATACAAACAAAACATATAGCATGACACTTATTTATTTTTACTGATGTTCTGTTCAATATTCCCTAGCTCAGTTTATCATGTTGGGGGGATGAGAGGGCATCCTCTGCATTTTAACAAATCTTAAAACACACACTTCCAGCAACGCCTCCATCGGTTAAGTAATTTCCTAAACCGGCAACGCCTCCACCGGGTGAGTAATTTCCAAAACTAGCAACGCCTCCACCTGTTGAGTAATTTTCTAAACCAGCAACACCTCCACCGAGTGAGTAATTTCCTAAACCAGTAATGCCGCCACCAGGCATTACAGCCAATCACGAAGCATCCCATATGGGAACATATAAAAATGCATGTTAGAGTGGACTTGATGATTTCACTACTTTCTGGCAAACTATAGAGAATTGGGCCCTAAGTATTTTTAAAATAATTTGGAATACTCTTTAAAATATTTGTAATTGTTAGATAACTAATAAATTATATATTTTTATGTGATTAGATTCAAAACATAACACATTTTTATTATGTAAATTAGCTACAAGACACCAATGCTCTATGATCTACAAACAATATCATATTCAGATACTGGAGTTATTTGTGACTGATGTATATATATATATATATATATATATATATACACACACAGTAAAAATGATTCTATTAAGTTACTTAAAGGGACAGTATACAACAATTGTTATATAACTGCTTGTAATAGAAACTACTATAAAGGAGAATATGAACAGGCACTGATCTACAAATCCAGTATAAAACTTTTTAAAAACTTACTTAGAAGCTCCCAGTTTAGCACTATTGCTGAGGTTAGGCTGGGACACCCATTAAAAGGGACTGGGAAAGCAGGAACAGCAGACACTCCCCCTCCCCTGCATTTAAAAGGACCCATTGCACAACCAGGAGTCTGTAGACATCAGTATTCATCTCAAACTTTGGGGCTTGGTTAGGGGTTCCGAAAATCATGATCAAGATGGGCTATATAAATGGTTACAGTGGCGGCTGGTGACTTTTGAAGATGGGGGAGCACTAGCCCCGCCCCTCAGATGGCTCTGCCCATTTTAATGTGTGTGTGTATATATATATATATATATATATATATATACATACACTATATATATATATATATATATATATATATATATATATATACATACACAGTATATATATATATACACACACACATACATATACACATGCACACACACATATACATACACACAAATACATATACACACAATACATACATGCACACACAGGCATATACATACATACACATACAGTACATACACATACACACACGCACACATACACATATAAACATAAAATAAATGCACACACACATATAAATATATGCACACACAGACATATACATACATACACTACACATACACATATAAAATACATACACACAATTTATATTTATATTTTTTTTTTCTTTAGAAGGGAGCACATTTTAATTTTATCTGACCTTTTAGCTTTTATATAAATTGAATGCAGTAAGTTCCAGTTAAACTAACCACTACCTCACACTTCTCCCCTTTCCCCACTCTTTCATGATAACAGACTACAGACAAAAGCAGGAAAAGTTTGCTGGAGACACATGAGACTGACTGATACTTTGTTATATGACCATGCAGTAGGGAAAGAAGCACTAAAACAAGCAGCAAAAAAAAACGGAGCATTAATAAACTTACATACTTGTTGGCTGTCTCCTCCATGCTGAAAGCCCATACCTCACTTAAAAACGGCCCTGTACAGGACAGTTAGCTTCCCTGCTCTGAGTCTGAACGGCCCAAAAACACTTCAGGAGGTGAGGGGGAGGAGCCTCGTGGGGGCCATCACATGCAGAGTGCCAGCGTATCACAGAGGCTGGGGGAGGAGACAGAGCACAGGCTGAACCCAGTCGCACAGTTCAGCCTCTGCGATTATGCCTCTATAGGCATGAGGCTGGGGAGGAGCTATGCCTGCACAGTGAATACATTGAGATCACTGTGCAGGCATATAGGGCTCCTTACTACACGTGCGAGTGGGGGGTGGAGACTGGAGTCAATACTATGACTCAGCCTCTCAGGCAGCAGCAGGCAGTGCTACGAGCGCCGTGGTGGTGTTGTGTGATGTCACGGACGTCAGCACACTGAGTAGTCCACCCGGTCCTAGCTCCTGCCTGTATCGTTGTAAATTGAATGCATGCTGCATAGTGACACAGACAGCAGGACAGCACACAACTTGGGGGAAATAATAAATTATTAATAATATAAAATAATATAAATAAAAAATATATATAACATTTTTAATAATGTTTTTTTTCTCATTTTTTTTTTAATTTTTGGCTCATTTCCCCCCCCCTCCTCTGCCCCCTGGGGGTTCACGTGCAACAGTGCACAAATGGAGGAACCTCCACTGAATGGTTAACGTTAACAGACAGAGAAAGAGCGCCCTGGACAATAAGGGACCCAGCTAACACTAAAATATCACCTCCAGGATAAATAAATGAACAACTACAATAGTAAAAAGAGAAGTGTCAGCGCTAATCAGCTAGGGTGAGATGTGAATAAAAATGTATATATATTAGAGATTTACAATTAAGTGGTGAATAATCAATGTGGCAAATGCAGCTAATGAAGCAACTAATAAAATGTGTTTACAAAATGGACTAAGTATATTTAGACAGAACAAATACAGATCACTTAACAAAATTTGAGGAATGATAAATAAATACTATAGAAATAGCTAAACAGTGATAAATATGTAAGACACGGCTATATAATAAACACAGTTTATTATACAACTATAAAAATAAAAACAATTATAAAACAGGGGACGTCTCCCAAAATAAGCAAAATGATAATGGCTAATTGGCTAACAGATAAAATGACTGGAGGAAAAGTTTGGAGGATAAATGATCAAAAGAAATATATCTCAATAATAGGCAATAAGTTAAAAGTACATTGTGAGGATAGGAGAATGGTAAAACCAACACTCCTGGGTGTCCCTCGGTTTAGTCAAGGGCAAACCTTGCGACGCGGATTTGAGATGCTTTCCCTTTGGAAGATGTAAGTATCGTGATGATAATAACAATGTTGCTTGTCGTTCTCAGTGCGGCTTTAATCAGCCTTTCAAGTGGATTCAGTTATAATTTAGCAGGGATCGACTGGCGTGTAATACTCACAGCAGCAGCTGACAGCGGCTTTTCCAGCTGAATCTGACTAACGGCTCTGTGAACCTGCCGTTAAGTGTTTGGAGTAAAAGGGTAAAAGTGAAGATGGTAGCAAATACCTCCGTTTGAAGTTGTGAGTAAAGATGATTACCACTAGTAGTGGCTCCAAGTGGCTTAAACAAACAAGCCTGATGTCCAGAAACAGAGTTGGATATAATGTCCGTTTTTGTCCTTATACACCTCCCTTCGTTCATTTTTTTATTTTTTTGGGCTAGGTGTATTTGGGGACAAGAAATCAAAAGCAGCAAAGCAGGTAGTGGTCCTGGTCAACGCGTTTCGCCCACGTTAGGGGCTTTATCAAGACTATAACCTATATAAATGGTTCATCTACAAAATATTTATGCAAAGAAATAGCTAGTGTACAATGTAACTTTATGTTTTCATCATCTAAGTGTATTTAGGAGCATTCCTATAGGTCATAACGTAAGAATAACAGCAAATTTATTCAGACACTTTTTTTCTGTTTGTTTATTGAAATAGCATACATGATACTTCCTATACCGCAATAAAACAATTCTTCACTAATTACTGTCTATTTTTGTTAGAAATATTCTTTACCATAACCCTTTTGTGTTATAAAGATTTAATTTTGCTGGTTTTAGTTACATACACCTAGATTACGAGTTTTGTCGGTAAAGCCGTGCGGTGCTAATGAGCAGTTTATGCTCACCGCTCACCTACAAACAACGCTGGTATTACAGGTTTTTTTCAACTCAGCGTTAGCCTCTAGAAAGTGAGCGGAGAGCAAAATTTTCCTCCACATCTCACCTCAATACCAGCGCTGCTTACGGTAGCGGTGAGCTGGCTAAACGTGCTTGTGCACGATTTCCCCATAGGAATCAATGGGACAGAACCGGCTGAAAAAAAACCTAACACCTGCAAAAAAGCAGCGTTCAGCTCCTAACGCAGCCCCATTGATTCTTATGGGGAAAATAAATTTATGTTTACACCTAATACCCTAACATGAACCCTGAGTCTTAACACCCCTAATCTTACACTTATTAACCCCTAATCTGCCGCCCCCGACATCGTCGCCACCTGCATTATATTATTAACCCCTAATCTGCCACTCCGTACACCGCCGCCACCTACATTATACTTATGAACCCCTAATCTGCTGCCCCCAACATCGCCAAACCCTACATTATATTTATTAACCCCTAATCTGCCGTCCCCAATGTTGCCGCCACCTAACTACACTTATCAACCCCTAATCTGCCGCCCCCAACGTCGCCGCCACTATAATAAATATAATAACCCCTAAACCTAAGTCTAACCCTAACACCCCCTAACTTAAATATAAGTTTAAATATTCTAAATAAAATAACTACAATTAAATGTATTATTCCTATTTAAAACTAAATACTTACCTATAAAATAAACCCTAAGCTAGCTACAATATAACTAATAGTTACATTGTATCTATCTTAGGGTATATTTTAATTTTACAGGCAAGTTTGTATTTATTTTAACTAGGTAGAATAGTTATTAATTATTAACTATTTAATAACTATCTAGCTAAAATAAGTACAAATTTACCTGTAAAATAAACCCTAACCTAACTTACATTTACACCTAACACTACACTATAATTAAATTAATTCCCTAAACTAACTACAATTAATTACAATTAAATTAAATAAACTAAAGTACGGAAACCCCCCCCACTAAATTACAGAAAATAATAAAATAATTACAAGAATTTTAAACTAATTACACCTACTCTAATCCCCCAATAAAATAAAAAGCCCCTCAAAATAATAAAACTCCCTACCCTATACCAAATTACAAATAGCCCTTAAAAGGGCCTTTTGCGGGGCATTGCCCCAAAGTAATCAGCTCTCTTTTACCTGTAAAAAAAAAATAATACAATGTAACTATTAGTTATATTGTAGCTATCTTACTGCTAGATTACAAGTTTTTGTCGGTAAGGCTTGCGGCTCTAAGGCTCCTTTTTTTTCCACCGCTCCCTTAAGCCAACACTGGTATTACAGGTTTTTTTAAACCTGGCGTTAGCCGCAAAAAGGTGAGCGTTGAGCAAAATTTAGCTCCACATCTCACCTCAATACCAGCGTTGCTTACGGTAGCGGTAAGCTGGCTGAACGTGCTCGTGCAAGATTTCCCCATAGGAAACAATGGGGCTGAGCTGGCTGAAAAAAAAATCTGCAAAAAGCAGCGTTCAGCTCCTAACGCAGGCACATTTTGATCACATTTGATAGATAAATAAAAAATAAAAAAAAGTTCTATTTCTGCTTAAATGGAGTGCTGGCAAAAATGCTAAAAATTCTCTGGTCTTTTGGGGAAGTTTTAGTCTGAAATGCCCGGTCCTTAAGGGGTTAAAACCGCTGCCTCTGTAAAACGTAAAGCACTATCCACATTATCATTTAAAGTAAATAGAATTTCACTATCTTTGCAATCTGTTGAGAAGACTGAACAAAAGTAATCGTTTAGACAGTTTGCTATTTGTTTATCTCCTTCCACTACTCTATCATCATTAATCTTATTATCCCTCCCTTAGGCCTAGATTTAGAGTTTTGTCGGTAAAGACTCATGGTGCTAACGCTGCTTTTTTTTCCAGCGCTCCCTTAAGACAACGCTGGTATTTAGAGTTGTCTGAATGGCTGCGTTAGCCTCAGAAAAGGGAGCGTTGAGCATAATTTAGCTCCACTTCAACTCTCAATACCAGCGTTGCCTACGGTAGCGGTAAGCTGGAAAAAAAACATGCTCATGCACGTTATCCCCATAGGAAACAATGGGGCTGAGCTGGCTGAAAAAGAAACTAACACCTGCAAAAAAGCAGCGTTCAGCTCCTAACGCAGCCCCATTGTTTCCTACGGGAAAATACTTTCTAAGTCTACACCTAACACCCTAACATGAACCCCGAGTCTAAACACCCCTAACCTTACACTTATTAACCCCTAATCTGCCGCCCCCGATATCGCTGACACCTACATTATATTATTAACCCCTAATCTGCCGCTCCGGACACCGCTGCAACCTACATTATACCTATGAACCCCTAATCTACTGCCCCTAACATCACCGACACCTATATTATATTTATTACCCCCTAATCTGCCCCCCCAACGTTGCCGCCACCTACCTAAATTTATTTAGATTAATTTAAATGATATATAAGTTAGGGGGGTGTTAGGGTTAGGGGTTAATAACTTTATTATAGTAGCGGCAACATTGGGGGGGCAGATTAGGGGTTAATAAATATAATGTAGGTGTCGGCGATGTTAGGGGCAGCAGATTAGGAGTTCATAGCTATAATGTAGGTGGCGGCGATGTCCGGTCGGAAGATTAGGAGTTAAAAAAATGTAATATAGGGTTGGCAATGTGGGGGGCCTCGGTTTAGGTGTTCATAGGTAGTTTATGGGTGTTAGTGTACTTTATAGCACAGTAGTTAAGAGCTTTATGTTCCCGCGTTAGCCCATAAAGCTCTTAACTACTGACTTTTTTTTGCGGTTGGAGTCTTGTCGGTAGAGGCTCTACCGCTCACTTCTTCCAAGACTCGAAATACCAGTGTTAGGCAAATCCCATTGAAAAGATAGGATACGCAATTGACGTAAGGTGATCTGCGGTAGCCTCGAGTCGCGGAAAGAAAGTTAGCGGTAGACCCTTTCCTGCCTGACTCTAAATAGCAGCAGGCGGTAAAAAGCAGCGTTAGGACCCCTTAACGCTGCTTTTGACGGCTAACGCCAAACTCTAAATCTAGGCGTTAGTTTTTTGTTTTTTTTTCACTGATATTTGGTTTGGTCACCATTTTTCACTGCTTGTGCTATTTTTTTTCTTCTGCATGAGCTTTAGCTTTTTTAATTAATTGCTTTGTAATTTTTTTGTTGGTTCTCTAATATCATCCTCTGAGCTAGTATGTTTTTTTATAAACGTTTTGTCACTACATGTGCTATGTTTCTTGAAAACCATGTTGTTTTTCTTTTACTTTTACAAACAAGCCTAATACAGTGCTAGATTATATGTGGAGCGATAATTTATCTATGGGGCTGTGTTATTCCTGTAAATATATATGTATATGCTTACATACATATATATTTATGTGTTAATATGTGTATATATACATATCCTATAATATAAAAGGCCAAGTGTGTTTGTCCGAAGCTGTCATGCGCAGTAAACTGCGCGAGGACAAACACACCTGGCCTTCAACAGACTGACCTGGTTGGCATCTGGGGCCGACCGGTGTGAGGGGGCGTGACGCAGGCAGGGCCAGATGTGACGCGGGCGGAGCTGGGCGGAGCCGGGCGTGGATCAGACGGGGCCGGGCAGACATGAGGCAGCTCAATTAAAGAGGGGTGATAGAGAGAGAGCAAAAGAGGGGAGATAGAGAGAGCAAAAGAGAGGGAGAGAGACAGCAAAAGATAGGCTAGAAAGGGGAGAGAGAGAGCAAAAGAGAGGGGAGAGGGAGCAAAAGAGAGGGGGGAGAGCGCAAAAGAGGGGAGAGAGAAACAGAGAGAGAGCACAAAAGGGGGGGGAAGAGAGGGGTAGAGAGAGCAAAAGAGAGGGGAGAGAGAGAAAAAGAGAGGGGAGATAGAGAGAGCAAAAGAGTGGGAGAGAGATAGCAAAAGAGAGGGGGAGAAAGGGGAGAGAGAGCAAAAGAGAGGGGGGAGAGCGCAAAAGAGGGGAGAGAGAGGGAGCAAAAGAGAGGGGGGAGAGCGCAAAAGAGGGGAGAGAGAAACAGAGAGAGAGCACAAAAGGGGGGGAAGAGAGGGGTAGAGAGAGCAAAAGAGAGGGGAGAGAGAGAAAAAGAGAGGGGAGATAGAGAGAGCAAAAGAGTGGGAGAGAGATAGCAAAAGAGAGGGGGAGAAAGGGGAGAGAGAGCAAAAGAGAGGGGAGAGAGAGCAAAAGAGAGGGGGAGAGAGAGAGAGCAAAAGAGAGGGGAAGAGACAGCGCAAAAGAAAGGGAGGAAAAGAGAGGGGGAGAGAGAGAACAAATGAGATGGGAGAGAAATCAAAAGAGAGGGTAGAGAGAGAAAAAGAGTGGGAGAGAGACAGCAAAAGAGAGGGGAGAAAGGGGATAGAGAGAGCAAAAGAGAGGGGAGAAAGAGCAAAAGAGAGGGGGAGAGCGCAAAAGAGGGGAGAGAGAGAGCGTGCAAAAGAGAGGGGGGAGAGAGAGATCAAAAGAGAGGGGAGAGAGAGCAAAAGAGAGCGGGGAGAGAGGGGAGAAAGAGAGAGCAAAAGAGAGGAGGAGAGAGAGCAAAAGGAGCAAAAGAGAGAGGGAGAGAGCATAAGAGAGTAGGGAGAGAGAGAGCAAAAGAGAGGGGGAGAGAAAGAGCAGAAGAGAGGGGGAGAGAGACAGCGAAAGAGAGGGGAGAGAGAGAGAGAGCAAAAGAAAGGGGAGAGCGAGAGCAAAAGAGGGGGGTAGAGAGAGTAAAAGAGAGGGGGGAGACAGAGCAAAAGAGGGGGGATAGAGAGAGAGCAAAAGAGAGGGGGAGAGAGCAAAAGAGAGGGGGAGAGAGAGAGCAAAAGAGGGGGATAGAGAGATCAAAAGAGAGGGAGAGAGACAGCAAAAGAGAGGGAGAGAGACAGCAAAAAAGAGGGGGAGAGAGCAAAAGAAAGGGGGAGAGAGAGAGCAAAAGAGGGGGGATAGAGAGAGCAAAAGAGAGGGAGAGAGACAGCAAAAGAGAGGGTGAGAGGGAGAAAAAGAGAGGGGGGAGAGAGAGAGCAAAATAGAGGGGGGAGAGAGAGCACACAAGAGAGGGGAGAGAGAACAAAAAGAGAGGGGAGAGAGAGCAAAAGAGAGGGGAGATAGAAAGCGCAAAAGAGAGTGAGATAGAAAGCAAAAGAGAGGGTGAGAGAAAGAGCAGAAGAGAGGGGGAGAGAGAGCAAAAGAAAGGGGAGAGCGAGAGCAAAAGAGGGGGTTAGAGAGAGTAAAAGAGAGGGGGGAGACAGAGCAAAAGAGGGGGGATAGAGACAGCAAAAGAGAGGGAGAGAGACAGCAAAAGAGAGGGGGAGAGAGCAAAAGAAAGGGGAGAGAGAGAGCAAAAGAGGGGGGATAGAGAGAGCAAAAGAGAGGGAGAGAGACAGCAAAAGAGAGGGTGAGAGAGAGCAAAAGAGAGGGGGGAGAGAGAGAGCAAAAGAGAGGGGTGAGAGAGAGCACACAAGAGAGGGGAGAGAGAGCAAAAAGAGAGGGGGTAGAGAGAGCAAAAGAGAGGGGAGATAGAAAGCGCAAAAGAGAGTGAGAGAGAAAGCAAAAGAGAGGGGGAGAAAGGGGAGAGAGAGAGAGAAAAAGAGAGGGGGAGAGAGAGAGCAAAAGAGATGGGGAGAGAGAGCAAAAGAGAGGGGGAGAGAGAGAGAGACAAAGAGAGGGGGAGAGCGCAAAAGAGATGGGGGAGAGCATAAAAGAGTGGGGAAGAGAGAGTGCAAAAGAGAGGGAGAAAAAGTGAGGGGGAGAGAGAGAACAAAAGAGATGGGAGAGAGAGCAAAAGATAGGGGAGACAGCAAAAGAGAGGGAGAGAGAAAGCAAAAGAGAGGGGGAGAAAGGGGAGAGAGAGAGAGCAAAAGAGAGGGGAGAGAGAGCAAAATAGAGGGGGGAGTGCGCAAGAGGGGAGAGAGAGAACAAAAGAGAGGGGAGAGAGAGCAAAAGAGAGGGGTGAGAGAGAGCACACAAGAGAGGGGAGAGAGAGCAAAAAGAGAGGGGAGAGAGAGCAAAAGAGAGGGGAGATAGAAAGCGCAAAAGAGAGTGAGAGAGAAAGCAAAAGAGAGGGGGAGAAAGGGGAGAGAGAGAGCAAAAGAGAGGGGGAGAGAGAGCAAAAGAGATGGGGAGAGAGAGCAAAAGAGAGGGGGAGAGACAGAGAGAGACAAAGAGAGGGGGAGAGTGCAAAAGAGATGGGGGAGAGCATAAAAGAGTGGGGAAGAGAGAGTGCAAAGAGAGGGAGAAAAAGTGAGGGGGAGAGAGAGAACAAAAGAGATGGGAGAGAGAGCAAAAGATAGGGGAGACAGCAAAAGAGAGAGGGGAGAGTGCAAAAGAGATGGGGGAGAGCATAAAAGAGTGGGGAAGAGAGAGTGCAAAAGAGAGGGAGAAAAAGTGAGGGGGAGAGAGAGAACAAAAGAGATGGGAGAGAAAGTAAAAGAGAGGGGGAGAAAGGGGAGAGATAGAGAGCAAAAGAGAGGGGAGAGAGAGCAAAATAGAGGGGGGAGTGCGCAAGAGGGGAGAGAGATAGCGTGCAAAAGAGAGGGGGGAGAGAAAGAGCAAAAGAGAGGGGAGAGAGAGCAAAAGAGAGGGGGAGAGAGAGAGCAAAAGAGAGGGGGGAGAGCACAAAAGAGAGGGGGGAAAGAGGGGGGAAGAGATGGGGGAGAGAGAGAGAGCAAAAGAGAGGGGAGAGAGAGAGCAAAAGGAGCAAAGGAGAGGAGGAGAGAGAGAGCATAAGAGAGGAGGGAGAGAGAGCAAAAGAGATGGGGAGAAAAAGAGCAAAAGAGAGGGGGAGAGAGACAGCAAAAGAGAGGGGGGAAAGAGAGCAAAAGAAAGAGGAGAGAGAGAGCAAAAGATGGGGGATAGAAAGAGCAAAAGAGCGGGGGAGAGAAAGCAAAAGAGAGGGGGGAGAGAGAGAGCAAAAGAGAGGGGGAGAGAGAGCAAAAGAGGAGGGATAGAGAGAGCAAAAGAGGGGGATAGAGAGAAAAAGAGAGGGGGAGAGAGAGAGAGAGCAAAAGAGAGGGGGAGAGTGCAAAAGAGAGGGAGGAAAAGAGAGGGGGGAGAGAGAGAGCAAAAGAGAGGGGGGAGAGAGAGAACAAAAGAGAGGGGAGAGAGAGCAAAAGAGGGGGGATAGAGAGAACAAAAGAGCGGGGGAGAGAGAGAGCAAAAGAGAGGGGGGAGAGAGAGAGCAAAAGAGAGGGGAGAGAGAGAGAACAAAAGAGAGGGGAGAGAGAGCAAAAGAGGGGGGATAGAGAGAACAAAAGAGAGGGGGAAGAGAGAGAAAAAGAGAGGGGGAGAGAAAGAGAGCAAAAGAGAGGGGAAGAGCGCAAAAGAGAGGGAGGAAAAGAGAGGGGGGAGAGAAAGAGCAAAAGAGAGGGGGGGAGAGCGAACAAAAGAGAGGGGCGATAGAGAGAGCAAAAGAGTGGGAGACAGCAAAAGAGAGGGGGATATAGGGGAGAGAGAGCAAAAGAGAGGGGAGAGAGAGCAAATGAGAGGGGGAGAGAGACCAAAGAGAGGGAGAGAGAGAGAGAGAGAGAGAGAGAGAGAGAGAGAGAGAGAGAGAAAGAGAGGGGGAGAGCCCAAAAGAGAGGGGAAGAGAGAGCGCAAAAGAGAGGGAGAAAAAGAGAGGGGGAGAGAGAGAACAAATGAGATGAGAGAGAAAGCAAAAGAGAGGGAGAGAGACAGTAAAAGAGAGGGGAGAAAGAGCAAAAGAGAGGGGGGAGAGTGCAAAAGAGGGGAGAGAGAGTGTGTAAAAGAGAGGGGAGAGAGAGAGATCAAAAGAGAGGGGAGAGAGAGAGCAAAAGAGAGGGGGGAGGAGAGGGGTGAGAGATAGAGCAAAAGAGGGGGGATAGAGAGAGCAAAAGAGCGGGGGAGAGAGCGAGCAAAAGAGAGGGGGGAGAGAGAGAGCAAAAGAGAGGGGGAGAGAGAGCAAAAGAGGAGGGATAGAGAGAGGAAAAGAGGGGGATAGAGAGAAAAAGAGAGGGGGAGAGAGAGAGAGAGCAAAAGAGAGGGGGAGAGCCCAAAAGAAAGGGAGGAAAAGAGAGGAGGGAGAGAGAGAGCAAAAGAGAGGGGGAGAGAGGGGGGAGAGATAGAGCAAAAGAGAGGGGGAGAGAGCAAAAGGAGCAAAAGAGAGAGGGAGAAAGAGAGCATAAGAGAGGAGGGAGAGATGGAGCAAAAGAGAGGGGGAGAGAGACAGCAAGAGAGGTGGGATAGAGAGAGCAAAAGAGAGGGGGGATAGAGAGAGCAAAAGAGAGGGGGGAGAGAAAGCAAAAGAGAGGGGGGAAAGAGAGCAAAAGAAAGGGGAGAGAGAGAGCAAAAGAGGAGGGATAGAGAGAGCAAAAGAGGGGGGATAGCGAGAACAAAAGAGAGGGAGAGAGAGGCAGCAAAAAAGAGGAGGAGAGAGCAAAAGAAATGGGGGAGAGAGAGAGCATAAGAGAGGGAGACAGCAAAAGAGAGGGGGAGAAAGGGGAGAGAGAGCAAAAGAGAGGGGAGAGAGAGTAAAAGAGAGGGGGAGAGAGACCAAAGAGAGAGCTTGAGAGAGAGAGAAAGAGAGGGGGAGAGCACAAAAGAGAGGGGAAGAGAGAGCACAAAAGAGAGGGAGGAAAAGAGAGGGGGGAGAGAGAGAACAAATGAGATGGGAGATAGAGGGAGAGAGACAGCAAAAGAGAGGGGAGAAAGAGCAAAAGAGAAGGGGAGCGCAAAAGAGGGGAGAGAGAGTGTGTAAAAGAGAGGGGGGAGAGAGAGATCAAAAGAGAGGGGAGAGAGCAAAAGAGAGGGGGAGAGAGGGGGAGAGATAGAGAAAAAGAGAGGGGGGAGAGCAAAAGGAGCAAAAGAGAGAGGGAGAGAGAGCATTAGAGAGGAGGGAGAGATGGAGCAAAAGAGAGGGGGAGAGAAATAGCAGAAGGGGAGAGAAATAGCAGAAGAGAGGGGGAGAGAGACAGCAAGAGAGGTGGGATAGAGAGAGCAAAAGAGAGGGGGGATAGAGAGAGCAAAAGAGAGGGGGAGAGAAAGCAAAAGAGAGGGGGGAGAGCACAAAAGAGAGGGGGGAAAGAGGGGGGAAGAGAGGGGGGAGAGAGAGAGCAAAAGAGAGGGGAGAGAGAGAGCAAAAGGAGCAAAGGAGAGGAGGAAAGAGAGCATAAGAGAGGAGGGATAGAGAGCAAAAGAGAGGGGGAGAAAAAGAGCAAAAGAGAGAGGGAGAGAGACAGCAAAAGAGAGAGGGGAAAGAGAGAGAGCAAAAGAGGGGGGATAGAGAGAGCAAAAGAGAGGGGGGAGAGAGACAGCAAAAGAGGAGGGATAGAGAGAGCAAAAGAGGGGGGATAGCGAGAACAAAAGAGAGGGAGAGAGAGGCAGCAAAAGAGAGGAGGAGAGAGCAAAAGAAATGGGAGAGAGAGAGAGCAAAAGAGAGGGGGGAGAGCACAAAAGAGAGGGGGGAAAGAGGGGGGGAAGAGATGGGGGAGAGAGAGAGAGCAAAAGAGAGGGGAGAGAGAGAGCAAAAGGAGCAAAGGAGAGGAGGAGAGAGAGAGCATAAGAGAGGAGGGAGAGAGAGCAAAAGAGAGGGGGAGAAAAAGAGCAAAAGAGAGGGGGAGAGAGGGGGAGAGAGACAGCAAAAGAGAGGGGGGAAGAGAGCAAAAGAAAGAGGAGATAGAGAGCAAAAGATGGGGGATAGAGAGAGCAAAAGAGCGGGGGAGAGAGAGAGAGAGCAAAAGAGAGGGGGGAGAGAGAAAGCAAAAGAGAGGGGGAGAGAGAGCAAAAGAGGAGGGATAGAGAGAGCAAAAGAGGGGGATAGAGAGAGAGAGCAAAAGAGAGGGGGAGATTGCAAAAGAGAGGGAGGAAAAGAGAGGGGGAGAGAGAGAGCAAAAGAGAGGGGGGAGAGAGAGAACAAAAGAGAGGGTGGAGAGAAAGCAAAAGAGAGGGGGAGAGAGACAGCAAAAGAGAGGGGAGAGAGCAAAAGAAAGGGGGAGAGAGATAGCAAAAGAGGGGGGATAGAGAGAGCAAAAGAGAGGGAGAGAGACAGCAAAAGAAAAAGAGAGGGGGAGAGAGAGCAAAAGAGAGGGGGGAGAGAGCAAAAGAGAGGGAAAGAGAGAGCGCAAAAGAGAGGGGGGAGAGAGAATAAAAGAGAGGGGAGAGAGAGCAAAAGAGAGGGGTGAGAGAGAGCACACAAGAGAGGGGAGAGAGGGCAAAAAGAGAGGGGAGAGAGAGCAAAAGAGAGGGGAGATAGAAAACACAAAAGAGAGTGATAGAGAAAGCAAAATAGAGGGGGAGAAAGGGGAGAGAGAGAGAGAGAGCAAAAGAGAGGGGGAAAGAGAGCAAAAGAGATGGGTGAGAGAGCAAAATAGAGGGGGAGAGAGAGAGACATAGAGAGGGGGAGAGCGCAAAAGAGATGGGGGAGAGCACAAAAGAGAGGGCAAGAGAGAGTGCAAAAGAGAGGGAGAAAAAGCGAGGGGGAGAGAGAGAACAAAAGAGATGGGAGAGAGAGCAAAAGATAGGGGAGAGAGCAAAAGATAGTGATAGAGAAAGCAAAAGAGAGGGGGAGAAAGGGGAGAGAGAGAGAGCAAAAGAGAGGGGGAGAGAGAACAAAAGAGATGGGGAGAGAGAGCAAAAGAGAGGGGGAGAGAGAGACAAAGAGAGGGGGAGAGCGCAAAAGAGATGGGGGAGAGCACAAAAGAGAGGGCAAGAGAGAGTGCAAAAGAGAGGGAGAAAAAGCGAGGGGGAGAGAGAGAACAAAAGAGATGGGAGAGAGAGCAAAAGATAGGGGAGAGAGCAAAAGAGAGGGAGAGAGAAACAAAAGAGAGGGGGGTGAGCACAAAAGAGAGGGGGGAAAGAGGGGGGAAGAGAGATGGGAGAGAGAGAGAGAGCAAAAGAGAGGGGAGAGAGAGAGCAAAAGGAGCAAAGGAGAGGAGGAGAGAGAGAGCATAAGAGAGGAGGGAGAGAGAGCAAAAGAGAGGGGGAGAAAAAGAGCAAGAGAGAGAGGGAGAGAGACAGCAAAAGAGAGGGGGGAAAGAGATCAAAAGAAAAGGGGAGAGAGAGAGCAAAAGAGGGGGGATAGAGAGAGCAAAAGAGAGGGGGGAGAGAGACAGCAAAAGAGGAGGGATAGAGAGAGCAAAAGAGGGGGGATAGCGAGAACAAAAGAGAGGGAGAGAGAGGCAGCAAAAAAGAGGAGGAGAGAGCAAAAGAAATGGGGGAGAGAGAGAGCATAAGAGAGGAAGACAGCAAAAGAGAGGGGGAGAAAGGGGAGAGAGAGCAAAAGAGAGGGGAGAGAGAGCAAAAGAGAGGGGGAGAGAGACCAAAGAGAGAGAGAGAGAGAGAGAGAGAGAGAAAGAGAGGGGGAGAGCACCAAAGAGAGGGGAAGAGAGTGCACAAAAGAGAGGGAGGAAAAGAGAGGGGGGAGAGAGAGAACAAATGAGATGGGAGAGAAAGCAAAAGAGAGGGAGAGAGACAGCAAAAGAGAGGGGAGAAAGAGCAAAAGAGAAGGGGAGCGCAAAAGAGGGGAGAGAGAGAGTGTGTAAAAGAGAAGGGGAAGAGAGAGATCAAAAGAGAGGGGAGAGAGCAAAAGAGAGGGGGAGAGAGGGGGAGAGATAGAGAAAAAGAGAGGGGGAGAGAGCAAAAGGAGCAAAAGAGAGAGGGAGAGAGAGAGCATAAGAGAGGAGGGAGAGATGGAGCAAAAGAGAGGGGGAGAGAAATAGCAGAAGAGAGGGGGAGAGAGACAGCAAGAGAGGTGGGATAGAGAGCAAAAGAGAGGGGGGGGAGAGAGAGAGCAAAAAAGGGGGGATAGAGAGAGCAAAAGAGAGGGGGAGAGAAAGCAAAAGAGAGGGGGACAGAGACAGCAAAAGAGAGGGGGAGAGAGCAAAATAAAGAGGGAGAGAGATAGCAAAAGAGGGGGGATAGAGAGAGCAAAAGAGAGGGAGAGAGACAGCAAAAGAAAAAGAGAGGGGCAGAGAAAGAGAGAGCAAAAGAGAGGGGGAGAGCGCAAAAGAGAGGGAAAGAGAGAGCGCAAAAGAGAGGGGGGAGAAAGAGAACAAAAGAGAGGGGAGAGAGAGCAAAAGAGAGGGGTGAGAGAGAGCACACAAGAGAGGGGAGAGATGGCAAAAAGAGAGGGGAGAGAGCAAATGAGAGGGGAGATAGAAAGCACAAAAGAGAGGGGGAGAAAGGGGAGAGAGAGAGAGCAAAAGAGAGGGGGAGAGAGAGCAAAAGAGATGGGGAGAGAGAGCAAAAGAGAGGGGGACAGAGAGAAAAAGAGAGGGAGAGAGAGAGCAAAAGAGATGGGGGAGAGCACAAAAGAGAGGGCAAGAGAGAGTGCAAAAGAGAGGGAGAAAAAGTGAGGGGGAGAGAGAGAACAAAAGAGATGGGAGAGAGAGCAAAAGAGAGGGAGAGAGAAAGCAAAAGAGAGGGGGGAGAGCACAAAAGTGAGGGGGGAAAGAGGGGGGAAGAGGGGGGGGGAGAGAGAGAGCAAAAGAGAGGGGAGAGAGAGAGCAAAAGGAGCAAAGGAGAGGAGGAAAGAGAGCATAAGAGAGGAGGGAGAGAGAGCAAAAGAGAGGGGGAGAAAAAGATCAAAAGAGAGAGGGAGAGAGACAGCAAAAGAGAGAGGGGAAAGAGAGAGAGCAAAAGAGGGGGGATAGAGAGAGCAAAAGAGAGGGGGGAGAGAGACAGTAAAAGAGGAGGGATAGAGAGAGCAAAAGAGGGAAGATAGCGAGAACAAAAGATAGGGAGAGAGAGGCAGCAAAAGAGAGGAGGAGAGAGCAAAAGAAATGGGGGAGAGAGAGAGCAAAAGAGGGGGAACAGAGAGAAAAAGAGAGGGGGAGAGAGAGAGAGCAAAAGAGAGGGGGAGAGCACAAAAGAGAGGGATGAAAAGAGAGGGGGGAGAGAGAACAAAAGAGAGGGGAGAGAGAGCGCAAAAGAGAGGGGAGAGAGAGCAAAAGAGAGGGGGGATAGAGATAGCAAAAGAGAGTGAGAGAGAAAGCAAAATAGATGGGGAGAGCGCAAAAGAGAGGGATGAAAAGAGAGGGGGGAGAGAGAGAGCAAAAGAGAGGGGAGAGAGAGCAAAATAGACGGGGAGAGAGCAAAAGAGAGGTGGAGAGCGCAAAAGAGAGGGGAAAAGAGAGCGCTAAAGAGAGGGAGGAAAAGAGAGGGGGAGAGAGAGAGAACAAAAGAGATGGGAGAGAGAGCAAAAGAGAGGGGAGAGAGAGCAAAAGAGAGGGGGAGAAAGGGGAGAGAGAGAGCAAAAGGGAGGGGAGAGAGAGCAAAAAAGATGGGGGAGAGCGCAAAAGAGGGGAGAGAGAGAGCGTGCAAAAGAGAGGGGGGAGAGAGAGAGAGCGAAAGAGAGGGGAGAGAGGGAAAAAAAGAACGGGAGAGAGAGAGCAAAGGAGAGGGGGGAGAGCGCAAAGGAGAGGGGGAAAGAGGGGGGAAGAGGGGGGGAGAGAAAGAGAGAGAGAAAAAAAGAGAGGAGAGAGAGCAAAATAGAGGGGAGAGAGCATAAGAGAGGAGGGATAGAGACAGCAAAAGAGAGGGGGAGAGAAAGAGCAAAAGAGAGGGGAAGAGAGACAGCAAAAGAGAGGGGGAAAGAGAGCAAAAGAAAAGGGAGAGAGAGAGCAAAAGAGGGGGGATAGAGAAAGCAAAAGAGGGCGGATAGAGAGAGCAAAAGAGAGGGGGAGAGAGAGAGAGCAAAAGAGAGGGGGAGAGAGAAAAAGTGAAGGGATAGAGAGAGCAAAAGAGAGGGGGAGAAAGGGGAGAGAGAGAGCAAAAGGGAGGGGAGAGTGAGCAAAAAAGAGGGGGGAAAGCGCAAAAGAGGGGAGACAGAGAGCGTGCAAAAGAGAGGGGGGAGAGAGAGAGAGCAAAAGAGAGGGAGAGAGAGCAAAAGAAAGGGGGAGAGAGAGAGCAAAAGGGAGGGGAGAGAGAGCAAAAAAGATGGGGGAGAGCGCAAAAGAGGGGAGAGAGAGAGCGTGCAAAAGAGAGGGGGGAGAGAGAGAGAGAGCAAAAGAGAGGGGAGAGAGAGCAAAAGAGAGGGGGAGAGAGAGAGCAAAGGAGAGGGGGGAGAGCGCAAAGGAGAGGGGGGAAAGAGGGAGGAAGAGGGGGGGAGAGAAAGAGAGAGAGAAAAAAAGAGAGGAGAGAGAGAGCAAAATAGAGGGGAGAGAGAGAGAGAGCATAAGAGAGGAGGGATAGAGACAGCAAAAGAGAGGGGGAGAGAAAGAGCAAAAGAGAGGGGAAGAGAGACAGCAAAAGAGAGGGGGAAAGAGAGCAAAAGAAAAGGGAGAGAGAGAGCAAAAGAGGGGGAATAGAGAAAGCAAAAGAGGGGGGATAGAGAGAGAAAAAGAGAGGGGGAGAGAGAGAGAGCAAAAGAGAGGGGGAGAGAGAGAGCAAAAGTGAAGGGATAGAGAGAGCAAAAGAGAGGGGGATAGAGCAAAAGAGAGGGAGAGAGACAGCAAAAGAGAGGGGGAGAAAGCAAAAGAAAGGGGGGATAGAGAGAGCAAAAGAGGGGGGATAGAGAGAGCAAACGAGAGTGAGAGAGACAGCAAAAGAGAGGGGGAGAGTGCAAAAGGGAGGGGAAGAGAGCAAAAGAGAGGGGAAGGGAGAGTGCAAAAGAGAGGGAGGAAAAGAGAGGGGGGATAGAAAGAGCAAAAGAGAGGGGGGAGAGAACAAAAGAGAGAGGAGAGAGAGCAAAAGAGAGGAGAGAGTGAGCAAAAGAGAGGAGAGAGTGAGCAAAAGAGAGGGGAGAGAGCGCAAAAGGGAGGGGAGAGAGAGCAAAAGAGAGGGGAGATAGAGAGAGCAAAAGAGAGGGAGAGAGACAGCAAAAGAGAGGGGGAGAAAGGGGAGAGAGAGAGAGAGCAAAAGAAAGGGGAGAGAGAGCAAAAGAGAGGGGAAGAGCACAAAAGAGGAGAGAGCGAGAGCATGCAAAAGAGAGGGGGGAAAGAGAGGGGGTAGAGAGAGACAGCAAAAGAGAGGGGAGAGAGAGCAAAAGAGAGGGGGAGAGAGAGAGCAAAAGAGAGGGGGAAGAGCGCAAAAGAGAGGGGAGAGAGAGCGTAAAAGAGAGGGGGAAAGAGAGGGGGAGAGAGAGAGCAAAAGAGGGGGGGGAGAGAGAGCAAAAGAGAGGGGAGAGAGCAAAAGAGAGGGAAGAGAGGGAGCAAAAGAGAGGGGGAGAGAGTGCAAAAGAGAGGGGGAGAGAGAGCGCACAAGAGAGGGAGCAAAAGAGAGGGGGGAGAGAGAGAGCAAAATAGAGAGAGGGGGAGAGAGAGAGAGCAGAAGAGAGGGGGAGAGAGAGAGCAAAAGAGAGGGGGGAGAGCGCAAAAGAGAGGGAAAGAGAGAGCGCAAAAGAGAGGGGGGAGAGAGAGAAGAAAAGAGAGGGGAGAGAGAGCAAAAGAGAGGGGTGAGAGAGAGCACACAAGAGAGGGGAGAGAGGGCAATAAGAGAGGGGAGAGAGAGCAAAAGAGAGGGGAGATAGAACAAAAGAGATGGGGAGAGAGAGCAAAAGAGAGGGGGAGAGAGAGAGAGAGACAAAGAGAGGGGGAGAGCGCAAAAGAGATGGGGGAGAGCACAAAAGAGAGGGCAAGAGAGAGTGCAAAAGAGAGGGAGAAAAAGCGAGGGGGAGAGAGAGAACAAAAGAGATGGGAGAGAGAGCAAAAGATAGGGGAGAGAGCAAAAGATAGTGATAGAGAAAGCAAAAGAGAGGGGGAGAAAGGGGAGAGAGAGAGAGCAAAAGAGAGGGGGAGAGAGAACAAAAGAGATGGGGAGAGAGAGCAAAAGAGAGGGGGAGAGAGAGACAAAGAGAGGGGGAGAGCGCAAAAGAGATGGGGGAGAGCACAAAAGAGAGGGCAAGAGAGAGTGCAAAAGAGAGGGAGAAAAAGCGAGGGGGAGAGAGAGAACAAAAGAGATGGGAGAGAGAGCAAAAGATAGGGGAGAGAGCAAAAGAGAGGGGGGAGAGCACAAAAGAGAGGGGGGAAAGAGGGGGGAAGAGAGGGAGGAGAGAGAGAGCAAAAGAGAGGGGAGAGAGAGAGAGAGCAAAAGGATCAAAGGAGAGGAGGAGAGAGAGAGCATAAGAGAGGAGGGAGAGAGAGCAAAAGAGAGGGGGAGAAAAAGAGCAAAAGAGAGAGGGAGAGAGACAGCAAAAGAGAGGGGTGAAAGAGAGCAAAAGAAAGGGGAGAGAGAGAGCAAAAGAGGGGGGATACAGAGAGCAAAAGAAAGGGGGGAGAGAGACAGCAAAAGAGGAGGGATAGAGAGAGCAAAAGAGGGGGGATAGCGAGAACAAAAGAGAGGGAGAGAGAGGCAGCAACAGAGAGGAGGAGAGAGCAAAAGAGGGGGAGAGAGAGAAAAAGAGAGGGGGAGAGAGAGAGAGCAAAAGAGAGGGGGAGAGCGAAAAAGAGAGGGATGAAAAGAGAGGGGGAGAGAGAACAAAAGAGAGGGGAGAGAGAGCGCAAAAGAGAGGGGAGATAGAGATAGCAAAAGAGAGTGAGAGAGAAAGCAAAATAGAGGGGGAGAGCACAAAAGAGAGGGATGAAAAGAGAGGGGGGAGAGAGAGAGCAAAAGAGAGGGGAGAGAGAGCAAAATAGAGGGGGAGAGAGAGCAAAAGAGAGGGGGAGAGCGCAAAAGAGAGGGGAAGAGAGAGCGCTAAAGAGAGGGAGAAAAAGAGAGGGGGGGGAGAGAGAGAGAACAAAAGAGATGGGAGAGAGAGCAAAAGAGAGGGGAGAGAGAGCAAAAGAGAGGGGGAGAAAGGGGAGAGAGAGAGCAAAAGGGAGGGGAGAGAGAGCAAAAAAGAGGGGGGAGAGCGCAAAAGAGGGGAGAGAGAGAGCGTGCAAAAGAGAGGGGGGAGAGAGAGAGAGCAAAAGAGAGGGGAGAGAGAGCAAAAGAGAGGGGGAGAGAGAGAGAGCAAAAGAGAGGGGGGAGAGCGCAAAGGAGATGGGGGAAAGAGGGGGGATGAGGGGGGGGGGGGAGAGAAAGAGAGAGAGAGAAAAAAGAGAGGAGAGAGAGAGCAAAATAGAGGGGAGAGAGAGAGCATAAGGAGGGATAGAGACAGCAAAAGAGAGGGGGAGAGAAAGAACAAAAGAGAGGGGAAGAGAGACAGCAAAAGAGAGGGGGAAAGAGAAAGCAAAAGAGGGGGGATAGAGAGAGAAAAAGAGAGGGGGAGAGAGAGAGCAAAAGAGAGGGGGAGAGAGAGAGCAAAAGTGAAGGGATAGAGAGAGCAAAAGAGAGGGGGATAGAGCAAAAGAGAGGGAGAGAGACAGCAAAAGAGAGGGAGAGAGACAGCAAAAGAGAGGGGGAGAAAGCAAAAGAAAGGGGGGATAGAGAGATCAAAAGAGGGGGGATAGAGAGAGCAAACGAGAGTGAGAGAGACAGCAAAGGAGAGGGGGAGAGAGATCAAAAGAGAAGGGGGAGAGTGCAAAAGAGAGGGGAAGAGAGCAAAAGAGAGGGGAAGGGAGAGTGCAAAAGAGAGGGAGGAGAGCACAAAAGAGAGGGGGGAAAGAGGGGGGAAGAGAGGGAGGAGAGAGAGAGCAAAAGAGAGGGGAGAGAGAGAGAGAGCAAAAGGATCAAAGGAGAGGAGGAGAGAGAGAGCATAAGAGAGGAGGGAGAGAGAGCAAAAGAGAGGGGGAGAAAAAGAGCAAAAGAGAGAGGGAGAGAGACAGCAAAAGAGAGGGGTGAAAGAGAGCAAAAGAAAGGGGAGAGAGAGAGCAAAAGAGGGGGGATACAGAGAGCAAAAGAAAGGGGGGAGAGAGACAGCAAAAGAGGAGGGATAGAGAGAGCAAAAGAGGGGGGATAGCGAGAACAAAAGAGAGGGAGAGAGAGGCAGCAACAGAGAGGAGGAGAGAGCAAAAGAGGGGGAGAGAGAGAAAAAGAGAGGGGGAGAGAGAGAGAGCAAAAGAGAGGGGGAGAGCGAAAAAGAGAGGGATGAAAAGAGAGGGGGAGAGAGAACAAAAGAGAGGGGAGAGAGAGCGCAAAAGAGAGGGGAGATAGAGATAGCAAAAGAGAGTGAGAGAGAAAGCAAAATAGAGGGGGAGAGCACAAAAGAGAGGGATGAAAAGAGAGGGGGGAGAGAGAGAGCAAAAGAGAGGGGAGAGAGAGCAAAATAGAGGGGGAGAGAGAGCAAAAGAGAGGGGGAGAGCGCAAAAGAGAGGGGAAGAGAGAGCGCTAAAGAGAGGGAGAAAAAGAGAGGGGGGGGAGAGAGAGAGAACAAAAGAGATGGGAGAGAGAGCAAAAGAGAGGGGAGAGAGAGCAAAAGAGAGGGGGAGAAAGGGGAGAGAGAGAGCAAAAGGGAGGGGAGAGAGAGCAAAAAAGAGGGGGGAGAGCGCAAAAGAGGGGAGAGAGAGAGCGTGCAAAAGAGAGGGGGGAGAGAGAGAGAGCAAAAGAGAGGGGAGAGAGAGCAAAAGAGAGGGGGAGAGAGAGAGAGCAAAAGAGAGGGGGGAGAGCGCAAAGGAGATGGGGGAAAGAGGGGGGATGAGGGGGGGGGGAGAGAAAGAGAGAGAGAGAAAAAAGAGAGGAGAGAGAGAGCAAAATAGAGGGGAGAGAGAGAGCATAAGGAGGGATAGAGACAGCAAAAGAGAGGGGGAGAGAAAGAACAAAAGAGAGGGGAAGAGAGACAGCAAAAGAGAGGGGGAAAGAGAAAGCAAAAGAGGGGGGATAGAGAGAGAAAAAGAGAGGGGGAGAGAGAGAGCAAAAGAGAGGGGGAGAGAGAGAGCAAAAGTGAAGGGATAGAGAGAGCAAAAGAGAGGGGGATAGAGCAAAAGAGAGGGAGAGAGACAGCAAAAGAGAGGGAGAGAGACAGCAAAAGAGAGGGGGAGAAAGCAAAAGAAAGGGGGGATAGAGAGATCAAAAGAGGGGGGATAGAGAGAGCAAACGAGAGTGAGAGAGACAGCAAAGGAGAGGGGGAGAGAGAGCAAAAGAGAAGGGGGAGAGTGCAAAAGAGAGGGGAAGAGAGCAAAAGAGAGGGGAAGGGAGAGTGCAAAAGAGAGGGAGGAAAAGAGAGGGGGGATAGAAAGAGCAAAAGAGAGGGGGGAGAGAACAAAAGAGAGGGGAGAGAGAGCAAAAGAGAGGAGAGAGTGAGCAAAAGAGAGGAGAGAGTGAGCAAAAGAGAGGGGAGAGAGCGCAAAAGGGAGGGGAGATAGAGCAAAAGAGAGGGGAGATAGAGAGAGCAAAAGAGAGGGAGAGAGACAGCAAAAGAGAGGGGGAGAAAGGGGAGAGAGAGAGCAAAAGAAAGGGGAGAGAGAGCAAAAGAGAGGGGAAGAGCACAAAAGAGGAGAGAGAGAGAGCATGCAAAAGAGAGGGGGGAAAGAGAGGAGGGAGAGAGAGACAGCAAAAGAGAGGGGAGAGAGAGCAAAAAGAGAGGGGGAGAGAGAGAGCAAAAGAGAGGGGGAAGAGCGCAAAAGAGAGGGGAGAGAGAGCGTAAAAGAGAGGGGGGAAAGAGAGGGGGAGAGAGAGAGCAAAAGAGGGGGGAGAGAGAGCAAAAGAGAGGGGAGAGAGAGAGCAAAAGAGAGGGAAGAGAGGGAGCAAAAGAGAGGGGGAGAGAGAGCGCACAAGAGAGGGGGAGAGAGAGCGCACAAGAGAGGGTGCAAAAGAGAGGGGGGAGAGAGAACAAAAGAGAGGGGGGAGAGAGAGAGCAAAAGAGAGGGGGGAGACAGAGAGCAAAATAGAGAGAGGGGGAGAGAGAGAGCAGAAGAGAGGGGGAGAGAGAGAGCAAAAGAGAGGGGGGGAAAGAGAGAAAGCAAGGGGTGGAACCGCTGTACTGCAAAAAATGGCCCATGTACACAGGCTTTAGGACTAATAAACATATAAATATATATATGTATATATTCATATACATTTAAAATTTGCTGCCCATTGCTGCACAACTTATCCCCTTCGCTGCGCTATGTTCTGAGCCGTGTATGAAGACATCAGATTGAGGCTCCCATTGGAGCCTATGGAAGTGCACTCTAATGCGAAGTCGCATTCGCATTGCACTTTACTTGTAATAGCAATGCACATTAGCGTGCGTTGGTATTACTAAGTGGAGCACAAATATCGTGCTTGCAAAAGAGCAATTTTGCACTCCACTCGTAATCTATCCCACAGTGCTTAGTTGCATCTAAAATAGTGTTCTTAAAATATTCCCACTGTTCTTGAGCTCATTTAATCTGTGCCATCTTTTTTATAGAATCATTTAGGTATTTGCCCATGTAAGAAAAATCTAAAACATTTGTTTTACTATGGTTGCACAATACCTTTTCTTGAATGTTAAAGCTTATAGACTTATGACCATTAGAGACAGGTTCTCACCCACAAACACTTCAGGTACTAGATCACTGTTTAAAAGTACTTGATTGAATATAGCTGGTTCTTTTACCAGTTATTTAAAGTGATGGTAAATCCTAGCGTTTGTGAAGTGCTAGGATTTACCATTGTAACAAATAAAGGGGACTTTCATTCATTAACTATAAAATACTTCATTCTGAAAGCCCCTTTATTTGTTTCATACTTCATGAATGAAAGTCCCTTTTAGTTGTTACAATGGTAAATCCTAGCATTTCACAAATGCTAGGATTTAACATCACTTTAAGCAATTCCCCTTGCAAAGATTCCAGAATCTATGTACAGTACTTCCAACAGTGAAAATGCTTCTAGTAAAGGTTATTATTGTTTCTGCTGCATACGCACATATGCTACGTGTGACTAGAGAATCATTCAAACACCATGCGGTAGATTTATTAAAGGTCGAGCGGACACGATTCACTGTAGTGAATGATGTCCGCTCCACCTTGCTAAATGCCGACAGCATACACTGTCTGCATTTAACATTGCACAAGCATTTCTTGTGAAATGCTTGTGCAATGCCACCCCCTGCATACTCTCAGCCAATCAGCCACTAGCAGGGGGGTGTCAATCATCCCGATCGGATCAGATCGGGGCGATTTCAGTCTGCCATCTAAAAGGTAGCGGAGAAGTTAAGGAGCAGCGTTCTTACGACCACTGCTTCTTATCTTCCGTTTCAGGCAAGCCTGAAATTATGGGCATAGAAAGCAGCATCGGCTGCTTAACAAATCTACCCCCATGCCTGCTCAAAAAGCTGAAGGTGGTGTGTATTGCATCAGTTAATTTGTGGCATATGAGCCACTGCAGACTTTCTGAGAAGGTGTTGTGTGTATGAATGATGGTGTACAGGGTACTCACTGAATATGTGCGTATGCCACTGAAAAACAGTAATAACTTTTACTAGAAGCATTTTAGAAAGTGTGAGCTGTTTCTGCAGAATAGTTAAAGGGACGGGAAACTCCAAAATGTTCTTTTATGATTTTGATAGAACATACAATAGAACATACTGGCAGCTAGATGAACACATCTAGTCAGCCAATCACAAAAGAGAAATGTGTGCAGGCACCAATTAGCAGCAGCTCCCACTAGTGTAGGATATGCAAAACAGAAAGAGAAGCAATCTGCCAGGAACAAACAGCAGTATCAATAGCTTGTTCTATGGCCCGGTTGCCACCTAGGAGTAACTTCTTTCTGCCCAATTGTGCTTTTCACAGAGGAAAACTTTCCTATAGTATGTCAGTCTGAGCCCGCCGACATGACCAGTCCAGCCCCGAAATACCAGGCAATTCTCCTCTGAACAAGGAACATGACAACCCCAGATGATCGTTTCAGCCTCCTTTGGGCGTCGTCAGTGAGGATATGTGCGTATTCTTGTTCAACAAGGGATACCAAGAGAACAAAGTACATTTGAAAATAGAAGTGAATTTAAAAGTGTCTTAAAATTACGTGCTCTATACGAATCATGCAAGTTTAATTTTGACTTTCCTATCCCTTTAACTATCATTGGAAATTTTGCATTTGTGAGATCAGTTAAAGGAGTAGCGATTATTATTATATTATCATTTATTTTTATACTGCCACAAAATTCTACAGCGCTGAGTACAGAGATAGAAGCCTTTTCCAGTCAAAGACCAGGTATTTTTCCTCTGAACAAAGAACATGACAACCCCAGATAATCGTTATGGCCTTCTGTGGGCCTCGTCATTGTGGTGCAGCCCTATTACTCCAAGATCACCAGGTAAGGAGTCCACGTCTGGTTTCTTCCATCACCCTTAGGGAGACCTCCCCAGGGTTATAATACAAATGCATACAAAGAGATAAGAGCTCTACCAGGAACAACAGCTCAGTAGCTTGTTCTATGGCTAGTTACCACCTAGGAGCAGTCTCTTTTAGCCCAGTTGTGCTTTTCACAGAGGAAGCCTTTTCTGAAGTATATCAGTCGGATCCTGAAGAGTATGGTCAGTCCAGTACCGAAATACCAGGCAATTCTCCTGTAAACAAGGAAAGGAGTCTACGTCTATTTTCCCCCATCACCACCTAGGAGCCAGTGGAGGCTCCTCCATATGTGCACTGTCGCACGTGAACCCCCAGGGGGCAGAGGAGGGGGAAAATGAGCATTTAAAAAAAAAAAAATGAGAAAAAAAAAATTATGAAAAATTTTAATTTAATTTTTTATTTATATTATTTAATATTATATGTATTAAATAATGCTTTACTGGCACTGCTGCTTAGCTTATATACCCTGCTATTTAATCTATTATCATTCTCATCACTGACTCGCCACTGAGTGTTCATTAACAGACACTGTATATTTATTATCAGGCTCAGGCAGGAGGCAGGAGCTAGGACCGGGTGGACTACTCAGTGTGCTGACGTCCGTGACGTCACACCACACACCACCACGGTGCACTGCCTGCTGCTGCTGCCTGAGGCTGAGCTGAGAGAGGCTGATTGACAGTCCAGGGCAGGCTCCAGTCTCCACCCCCCACTCGCACGTGCGGTAAGGAGCTCTATATGCCTGCACAGTGATCGCAATGTATTCACTGTGCAGGCGTAGAGCTCCTCCCCAGCCTCATGCCTATAGAGGCATAATCGCACAGGCTGAACTGTGCGGTCGTTCAGCCTGTGCTCTGTCTCCTCCCCCAGCCTCTTGATCCGGACTCCTCAGACTCTGTGATAGGCTCCATGGCTCACGTGATGGCCCCCACGAGGCTCCTCCCAGCTCAACGGCGCGAAAATCTTTGTGGAGATAGCCGTTGAGCTGAGAGGAGTGTTTTTGCATAGCTCTGTGCAAAAATTGTTTACAACAAAACTATATATTTTTTGCTGCCTGCTGGCAGCCATCAAGCATCAACAAGTTGATTGAACAGTGACAGACAGTCAATATTTGCTGCTGTGTGCTGACTCAGTGTCTGCTGAGCTGCAGTCAAGTAGTGTGCAAAGAAATAGCCAGGGCCCAGGAGCAGGCTAATAGACAGTTAGATAGTTAGCCAATAGCCATTATAATTATTATTAATTACATTAGGCTTAGCTTAGCAGCAAATTAGTTTAGAACTGTAGATTCACAGTCACTACTAGTAGTATTCAGATTTTCTAGTTATCTATATCTATATAGAACTTGAAGATACTTTAGTTAACTTAATTTATACTAGTAATATATTATTAGTTTAGTAACTTTGTGGGCAGATATTTTAATGATTTTTGCTGCAGGCCTGCAGTTTTTTATATAGAGTAACTGAGTGAGTTGAGTCTTGAACTAGTGTTAAAAAAAAACAAACCTTTTTTTTCTATTTGTAATTTAAACAACAGATACAGTCTGAGTCTGAGATTGCTTTTTAGATAGAGTGAGTTGAGTCTAAGTTGAACTTGAATTAGTGTTAAAAAAAAACATTTTTATTTTTCTACTTGTAATTTAAACAACAGATACAGTCTGAGTCTGAGATTGCTTTTTATATAGAGTAACTTGAGTCTTGAACTTGAACTAGTGTTTAAAAAAAAAACATTTTTATTTTTCTACTTGTAATTTAAACAACAGATACAGTCTGAGTCTGAGATTGCTTTTTATATAGAGTAACTTGAGTCTTGAACTTGAACTAGTGTTTAAAAAAAAAAACATTTTTATTTTTCTACTTGTAATTTAAACAACAGATACAGTCTGAGTCTGAGATTTCTTTTTATATAGAGTAACTTGAGTTGAGTCTTGAACTTGAACTAGTGTTTAAAAAAAAAAAAACATTTTTATTTTTCTACTTGTAATTTAAACAACAGATACAGTCTGAGTCTGAGATTGCTTTTTATATAGAGTAACTTGAGTTGAGTCTTGAACTTGAACTAGTGTTTAAAAAAAAAAACATTTTTATTTTTCTACTTGTAATTTAAACAACAGACACAGTCTGAGATTAGCAAGTTTAGGAGTATACTGGATTTTTAGGGAGTTCTTTAACAATTTAGTTCAACTTCTAGTTGATATTTTCTAATAGCTGCAGAGCAGCAAAGCTACCTACCTACAAGTTATATATTACATAACAACCGCCAAACTATTAAACTATTACTTCAAGTTGAGTTGTATATTTTCTAACAGCTGCAGAGCAGCAGAGCTACCTACCTACAAGTTATATATTACATAACAACCGCCAAACTATTAAACTATTACTTCAAGTTGAGTTGTATATTTTCTAACAGCTGCAGAGCAGCAGAGCTACCTACCTACAAGTTATATATTACATAACAACCGCCAAACTATTAAACTATTACTTCAAGTTGAGTTGTATATTTTCTAACAGCTGCAGAGCAGCAGAGCTACCTACCTACAAGTTATATATTACATAATAACCGCCAAACTATTAAACTATTAAGTTGTATATTTTCTAACAGCTGCAGAGCTACCTACCTACAAGTTATATATTACATAACAACCGCCAAACTATTAAACTATTACTTCAAGTTGAGTTGTATATTTTCTAACAGCTGCAGAGCAGCAGAGCTACCTACCTACAAGTTATATATTACATAACAACCGCCAAACTATTAAACTATTACTTCAAGTTGAGTTGTATATTTTCTAACAGCTGCAGAGCAGCAGAGCTACCTACCTACAAGTTATATATTACATAATAACCGCCAAACTATTAAACTATTAAGTTGTATATTTTCTAACAGCTGCAGAGCTACCTACCTACAAGTTATATATTACATAACAACCGCCAAACTATTAAACTATTACTTCAAGTTGAGTTGTATATTTTCTAACAGCTGCAGAGCAGCAGAGCTACCTACCTACAAGTTATATATTACATAACAACCGCCAAACTATTAAACTATTACTTCAAGTTGAGTTGTATATTTTCTAACAGCTGCAGAGCAGCAGAGCTACCTACCTACAATTTATATATTACATAATAACCGCCAAACTATTAAACTATTAAGTTGTATATTTTCTAACAGCTGCAGAGCTACCTACCTACAAGTTATATATTACATAACAACCGCCAAACTATTAAACTATTACTTCAAGTTGAGTTGTATATTTTCTAACAGCTGCAGAGCAGCAGAGCTACCTACCTACAAGTTATATATTACATAACAACCGCCAAACTATTAAACTATTACTTCAAGTTGAGTTGTATATTTTCTAACAGCTGCAGAGCAGCAGAGCTACCTACCTACAAGTTATATATTACATAAAAACCGCCAAACTATTAAACTATTAAGTTGTATATTTTCTAACAGCTGCAGAGCTACCTACCTACAAGTTATATATTACATAACAACCGCCAAACTATTAAACTATTACTTCAAGTTGAGTTGTATATTTTCTAACAGCTGCAGAGCAGCAGAGCTACCTACCTACAAGTTATATATTACATAACAACCGCCAAACTATTAAACTATTACTTCAAGTTGAGTTGTATATTTTCTAACAGCTGCAGAGCAGCAGAGCTACCTACCTACAAGTTATATATTACATAATAACCGCCAAACTATTAAACTATTAAGTTGTATATTTTCTAACAGCTGCAGAGCTACCTACCTACAAGTTATATATTACATAACAACCGCCAAACTATTAAACTATTACTTCAAGTTGAGTTGTATATTTTCTAACAGCTGCAGAGCAGCAGAGCTACCTACCTACAAGTTATATATTACATAACAACCGCCAAACTATTAAACTATTACTTCAAGTTGAGTTGTATATTTTCTAACAGCTGCAGAGCAGCAGAGCTACCTACCTACAAGTTATATATTACATAACAACCGCCAAACTATTAAACTATTACTTCAAGTTGAGTTGTATATTTTCTAACAGCTGCAGAGCAGCAGAGCTACCTACCTACAAGTTATATATTACATAACCACCGCCAAACTATTAAACTATTAAGTTGTATATTTTCTAACAGCTGCAGAGCTACCTACCTACAAGTTATATATTAGATAAGAGCAAAGGACTGTTCTTTGTGTGTAAACTAACAGTTAAGATGGCACTTAGTAAAATTAGTGTATCTGAGCTAAAGCAATTACATTTTTCAACGTTGCCCATTGAAAGAAAAATGGAAATTAAAATGCTCAGGCCAACACCTATGCTTAACCTTACCCAGGTGACAAAATGTAAAACTAGAGATTACAAAAGAGAATTCAAACCCGAGGTATATGATAAATATCCATGGATTTGTGGTTGTGAATTATCTAACAGGCTCTTTTGTTTTTATTGTCTCCTGTTTGCAAAACAAAGTGGGGATTCAAGCTGGGTGAGTTATGGTGTCGCCGATTTATCACATTTAAGTCAAAAAACCAATAAACATAATTGCTCCCAATCACATTTAAACTCCACATTAGAGTTTAATTTGCTAGGAAGGGTTGATATTCGGCAACAACTTGACAGTGCATATCATTTGAATATTAAAAAACATAATGAGCAAGTAACGAAAAATCGCTATGTTCTTTCCAAAATAATTAATTGTATTTTATTTTGCGGCGCATTTGAGCTTGCACTTCGAGGACATGACGAACACGATGATTCATTAAATCCAGGCATTTTCAGAGGTCTTATAAACTTCTCAGCAGAGCTTGATGCATCTCTAAAAGAACATCTCGCTAGTGCCACTGTTTTTAAAGGAACGTCAAAAGAAATTCAAAACGATTTATTAGACTGTATGCTTACTGTTTGCCAGAACCAAATAAAGAAGGAAATCTCAAATGCAAGTTTTGTAGCAGTGATAGCAGATGAAACTACTGATGTTTCATCTGCCTTCCAATTGGTTGTTGTTTTTAGATACATTATAGGTAACGGACAACCGGTTGAGAGATTCTGGGAATTCACTAATCCAGCTGGACATGATGCCGAATCTTTAGCTACGTGTATTCAAGCTACTTTGGAAAAAGTTATAGACAACCCAGAGAAACTGATATCGCAGAGTTACGACGGTGCAAGCGTGATGAGTGGTCAGCATGCAGGTGTTCAGGCTATAATTAAACGTACCTACAAGAATGCACATTTTGTGCATTGCTACGCACATCAGCTCAATTTAATTGTCAGCCAAGCAAGCAGTCAAAATCAACAAGTTCGAGTATTTTTTTCAAATCTAAGTGACATTACTAACTTTTTTAGTAACTCGCCACAAAGGATAGCTATTCTAGATGAAACTGTTAGAAGAAGGATACCTCATGGTTCAGCCACCAGGTGGAATTTCAAGAGTCGAACCGTCAATACAGTTTTTGAAAACAGGGAACAGTTAATTGAATGCATGGAAAAAATAGAGTCAACATCGAAAAAAGAAATAGCTATAAATCAAGCAGGGGCTATTCGGCGTATGTTACAAGACTCGGTATTTGTGTTTTGGCTTACAGTTTTTCACAATATTATGCCACATGTAGATGTGTTATACAACCAACTTCAGAAAACACAAACAGATGCGGCACTTATTAGAAAACATATTAACACTTTCCAGCAGACAATGGAAAACGAAAGGAATAGAATGGACACAGTGACCATGACGATATCAGAAACAGAGGAAACATCTAGGAAAAGGAAGAGAGAAAATATTCACATTGCTCAGACTGTGGCAGCTAAAGAGATATGCGATGTTATCACAAATCAAGTAAAAGATAGATTTTCTTTTATAACTCACTACTCGGCTGTTTCTCTCCTCCAAGCGGAAAAATTTGCGGATTACGAGAAAAATTTTCCAAATCAGCTTCTTGAACAAACATCAGCGGTTTATCACACATTACAGAAAGATCGCCTGAAAACTGAACTAGGAGTAATTTACAGAAGACCAGATTTCCGAAATATGAATGGTGCCATCAGTCTTCTACAGTTTGTAATAGAAAATAACTTGGACAGTACTTTCTCTGAGACCTACAAACTGTTGCAAATTATTTCGACTATTCCCGTGACAACTGCTGAGGCTGAGAGATGTTTCTCAACTTTAAAACGAGTTAAGACATTTCTAAGGAGCACCATGACTGAGGAAAGACTGACTGCTCTAGCCATGCTCACAATTGAAAAACAATTGATCAATGACATGCCTACATTCACCGAAAATGTTATTGATTTATTTGCCTCAAAAAAAGACAGGCGGATTGACTTAATTTACAAAAATTGTACTTGAGTTAACAACATTCTGTTTTAATCTTTACTGTTGAAGTTAATTATTAAGCACTAGTGTAATAGAAATAATCTTCTTTTGTAGAAAGTAAAATGTGGGTGTATTTATCTTCATGTTGCCAAGGCCTTTGGCTGCATTGCCTTATATCGAACACTGGGGGCTGGGGCAACAGTAATTGAAATGTGGTTGTATTTCTCTATAAAGTGGAAGGTTCTTTAAATCCAGGAATATATATGTTTTCATGAATGTACATTCAACATTCTTATTATTTTGCAGCTTAATTAATCATTTGGTTAATATATATATGTTATTATATAATTTAACTGAGCACCATCATGTATATTTTAAGACTAGACATGGGCAGGTAGTGTAGGCTCCTCCATTTGTGCACTGTCGCACGTGAACATGGCTGTACTGAAGAGTATGCATTCATAGATTTAAGATGTCTGTGTCCACTATGAGGAACACAGTGAGCAATGCATGGTGAGGATATGGAAGACCACAGGCACAGTTCTTGTTAAGGCCAGAAGTGGCAGGGCAAGTAAAATATCAGAGAGGGCCAGAGGCAAAGGCAAAGGATGGTGAGAACGGTCAAAAACAGCCCACAGACCACCTCCAAAGACCTGTACTACTGGGAATATTGTTGAGGGTCTCATGGATTCCACTCAATATCAGCAGATACTTGAGAATAATGTTGAGGAATCAGTCACAAACTTCAGTTGAAGTTACCCCCAGGCCGGGGCTGGATATTTCAAGAAGACGATGACCAAAAACACTGCTGGTTCAAATGGGTGGGGCCATTTGAGGGGCGTGACTTTCACAAAGGGATGTGGCTTTTAAAATGGGCGTGGCTTATTAAAGGGGCGTGTTTTTTCAAAAGGGGCGTGGTTTTTCAAAGGGGCGTGGCTTTCTAATAGGGGGAGGGTCTTGTGCACCCCCATCCTAAAAATTCACCAGCCGCCACTGCTAGGAGCAGCACTTCTCTCTTTGTATGCATTTGTAATAATAATCTGTGTGACTTAAGGCTCTAATATGATACTCTATTCTATGGACATTTTAGTGTTTAGCCTTTACTCTCCAACCGTTCCTTTGTGGTCATATTTTATCAAATGTGTTATATTATTTAATAAATGTTGATTGATATTAGAGTTAGGATCACGTGTTCTTTCAGTCGTTTGTTTTTTTATTATTTATTTTTTACCTTGAATAAGTAGGTGTTGGAGAAGGTCTGCTTTCTCTTTTTCTATGATGTTTTATAATTATTATATGGACCTCAGAGCTCTAAGAGGATCTGGGAAAATTGTGTTTAAGGATCCCCTTAAAAACTTTTTTGGTTGTTATATGGCTTTATGAGCTGATTTATGTTAAAGAGATACCGATCCTCAACCTCGGTATATAAACGGGACACAACACACTACTCCTCAGACCTGCCCTATGGAGTAGCGTGTTGTGTTTCATTTGTATATCGAGGCTAAGGATTGGTATCTTTTTAACATAATCAACGACCCAGCTAATTATCTGAAAGTAACTGCTACAGACCGACTCAGACGACTGTCCCTCCAGCTGCAGGCGGCATAGGGGGAAGTGTAGTGAGAAGGTTGTGTCCTGCACAAAATAGGCTGTTACTGCAGCAACCCAGATAAGCCACTTTTTAATCTTGTTTCTTGCGTGTTTTTAGCAGATATGCGTGTTAATATTAATTAAAAAATACTGTGAATTGTGGATGCGCTTTGTTTTCTTTTCATTTTTTTCCTTCGGATTCAACACTGAGTGTCCGGTTCATCTACAGCTGTACCACTGTGAAGCGCAGCACGAAGAGTGTCCACATACCAAGGAACTTATCAAAATTAATCACTTTACCCTTCGGCTAACAAGTACTGTCTTATCAACTTTTGCATATAATATATCCCCAGGGGTTCTTGTTTTGGAGATTTCATCATTCTGTGTGACTTTTTATGCTTATAGTGCTCTGTTTTAGTTTTCTGGTTTTCCAAGTGACAATGTATACTAAACAATAAAAAATGTGTATGCACAGTAGCATAGGATACCACCAGCTCTCTGTATTTTGCTTTATGTGCATGATTTTCATACTGAATTACTCTATTATATATCTCACAAACTATTGAATTTCCTCAATCCAGTTCAGCAGTTGTTGAAATGCCTTAAATGGAAGCAGGTGAAGAATGCAATAAAGAGTCTGTGGTGGCCATTCATAAATATCACAAGGAATGTTTAACGTTGTGTGGATGAAATATTTACAATAACAGTTTACACAAGAACGCGGAAATCAACTCTTGTACAAAGGATCTGCGCAATGTAATGTTGGATGCATCACTCCTAGTAAATCCTTTGTTTTTGCCAGCAAAGTAACAATGATGTATTCTGGTGCTTATCTATGACCCTAGACTAGGTACATTAACTTTATAGTGCAATAGTATATATTAACAAACTGGATTTGTCAGTATAACGAGTTTACATTAAAGGTAAGTGTACTGTAAAATTGTTTTTCCAATAACGTTTCCAACAACGTGTTATTATATCATTAAAATGGGTTGAGGTTGCAGGGAAATCAGTTTTCCTTATTTTATCACTTTCTGTACACACACATGCTTCATAATATTATCTCTGTCTGTATATCAAAGCTCTCCACACTGGCAAGATGATCTAATATGCTTTGCCAGTAGCCCAGGTCCTTCAAAGACTTTTAAAAAGGCGATTTTCTTTCTTGAGAGTGGTTTATCTTTCTATGTGGAGTTCTGGATGTGAAGGAGAGACACATACATTAAAAAAATGCTAAAAAATAAAGCCCCAAAGATTTGGCAAGATTTCTCTCCATGCCGGTGAGTTTTTGATTATCAGGCTGTTAAAGAGATCAATTGAAAAATTAACATTATATTGCCTATCTCACCTACCCCCCACCGGGAGTGCAATTTCTTCTGCTGGCTATGTTTATACAGCTTTTTATAACCTATACTTTAATATAGAAACTTTCAGTATAGGTAGGAATACCACAGGCTAAATATGGTATTTGAAATACTGATATAAAGGTAAAGGAGCTATTTTGTAAGCAATTTAATACACCCCAGCAGGTAAATGAACCATTAAAAACAAATTAAAATGGGGACAATTTAGGGCAAACTGTCCCTTTAATAACTATTCAAATGCATATATATTATACCCGCTTTTTAATATAAAAAGTACTTCAAACACCAAATTATTTGAAAGCAGTTATTTTACTCCCTACAGTTATTAATAGGACCATACAAGAATAGCTGTATATTGAAGTATAATAATGTTGTTGTAGGGAGTGTAAGATAAATATGATCTCAAAATGAACAGATTAATTTAGCAGTAAATTGATGAAAATAATTAGATGACAACCATAGAACATAGCATTACATATTTACATTTATTAGTAGGATACTTGCATGTACCTTAAAGGGACAGTACTTTTAAACTGGTTTCCCCTTAATTTGTTTGCAAATTACTTTTTACACCTGCAGCAGAGTTTAAAATGTATGGGAAATTGTTAATTTATGTTTATTTTCGTATATGATTCTGCTGATTAAAACCACAACCTAACACAATGGGCTGATCTTGAAGGGAGAAAATACCTTATTATCTTATCTGTCTAATTATTTACACAAAGTGCTTATCTTTTATTACTTTTTACTCAAAAGCCAATACTTAGAGAGAACAATGGAAAATTAACATTTTATTTTAGTACCTTCTGTCATAGACCTTCACTGGGAGCGTTATTTAATCTAAACCTTCTTATTTACATGTTTGTTTTGTAACCTTTTTTAACATAAACGCTATTACATTTTAGGTCATATATTCTTACTTTATCTAAAAATGAAGTTTTTATTTTCATCCTGTAGCGCTATTTGACCCCGCCCCCTTATTCTATCCACAAGTCAGAACCTCTGTGCGCTTCCAATAAAGAATCCACATTGCACATTGCGCATGATTACTTGATGTTGAGTGCTAGAGGATCTCGGGATTGGCTGAGCATGTAGATTGGTTCTAACGTTCAAGTGCATGTGTGTAACAGGCTCTGATAGAAGTCAGGGAGTTCATTGGATGATTAAGTCAGATGACAGCCCAAATAAAAATATGCAACCTTGGGGGGTGGGGGGAGAGATCGCTATGCAACAAGAAATAAAAGGTAAGAAATAAGAAAATTAGAGTGCATTATACAAGCCCACCTGTATTCTCATTACATATGTTTTATATTGATCCAGTGCAATGATACCACATACCTTCTTGACCATATTTCTATGCTTGGTATGAAAATTTCTGAAGTAATATACATGTGGCCCTCGGTTTACGCCGGTTCAATTTGCGCCGTTTTAGAATAACAACCTTTTTTTCAGTCATGGGACTGCTATTGAAATGCATTGAAAAGCAGTGCACTAATTAAAATAGCCAGTAGGTGGAGCTAAGCAAGTTTAACAGCCTGAAATTGATGTGTAGACAGATCAGACAAGACCTATCAAGCAAGATCTTGCAGCCATTTCCCTATTATCTTCCTGTCCAGCTGCTTGAGGTGAGGGTGCCTAACTGCCTATTAATCACTGCAGATTGAAATGCATAGAATAGGTGCAGACCCAATATAATATAATATAATATAATATCTAACAATATAATATCTAACATGCTAACAATGCAGAGAACTGATTGCAGAAAAATGCAAGTAAAAAAAAACGTTTTTGTTCATTAAACTTAGTTTGATGATGATGCAATCTGTTGTGTAATTATTTTATTAGGTGATGTTTAGCAAATGTTTTTGTTCATTAAACTTGGTTTGATGATGATACAATCTATATTATTAGGTTTATAATGCTGTTTAGTATTTAAAGTCTTCATTTCAAAGCTTTAAAAATAATGTATTAGGTGTTACTTATGACAATTTTGAGAGGGGCCTGGAACCTAACTCCCTCACTTACCACTGACTTACATTATAAACTGGGTTTCAATTTACAACAGTTTCGATTTACAGCTATTCCTCCTGGAACCTAACCCCGGCGTAAACTGAGGGCTACCTGTATATCATTTTTGGCAAAGTGAGTAAAATGTGTGCGTTCTTTACACTTGATTGTAATCAAACTTGAAAGTGGTGTAAAAGGTAATAACACACACACACACTCATACAACACACACACACTCTCATACAAAACGCACACTCTCATACAACACGCACACCACACAAACTTTCATACAGCACATGCACCATACGCACTCTCATACAACACACACACCACACATACTCTCATACAACACACACACCACACATACTCTCATACAACACACACACTATCATAAAACACACACACTCTCATACAACACACACTCTCATATAAAACACAAACGCCACACACTCTACTACAATACACACACGCCACACTCTCTACTACAACACACACACGCCACACACTCTACTACAACACACACACCACACAATAAAAAATTCCCAAAGTTCTACACAGAGGTAGTCCAAGAAATAACAGAGGCATCACTGGAGTGGCTACAAGATAACAGTCTCGTCTCACAAGTGCCCGGGTCAGCTCTCCTTTGACAACGAAAAACCTCCACAGAACTGCAATAGAAAAGAAAAGAAGGCACTCCAATGGCACAATATCTCTCAAAACAATAATGGCCCCTCTAAAACAGTGGTCCCAATAGAAGGATACTCACAAAGAGAGAGAGTACGTATCACAAAGTGCAAATACAGCAGTCTGGGAAATTCAGGAGCTACCGAGCTGGCTCACCACGGTTCACTGATATCTCGGATCCCACAGGTTTCTGACACAATATGCAGTGCCCAGTGTATGAAACAGGCTTGATCCAAACAACACACATGCACACACCACACACACTTTCATATAACACATATGTACACACACTCTCATATAACACACACCACACACTCTCATAAACACATATGTACACACACTCTCATATAACACACACCACACACTCTCATAAACACATATTCACACACACTCTCATATAACACACACCACACACTCTCATATAACACATATGTACACACACTCTCATATAACACACACCACACACTCTCATATAACACATATGTACACTCACTCTCATATAACACACACCACACACTCTCATATAACACATATGTACACACACTCTCATATAACACATATGTACACACACTCTCATATAACACACACCACACACTCTCATATAACAAACACACACAACACACTCTCATATAACACACACCACACACTCTCATAAACACATATGTACACACACTCTCATATAACACACACCACACACTCTCATAAACACATATGTACACACACTCTCATATAACACACACCACACACTCTCATAAACACATATGCACACACACTCTCATATAACACACACCACACACTCTCATAAACACATATGTACACACACTCTCATATAACACACACCACACACACTCTCATATAACACACACCACACACACTCTCATATAACACACACTCTCATAAACACATATGTACACACACTCTTATATAACACACACCACACACTCTCATAAACACATATGCACACACACTCTCATATAACACACACCACACACACTCTCATATAACACACACCACACACTCTCATATAACAAACACACACCACACACTGTCATAAACACACATGCACACACCACACAAACTCTCATATAACACACACCACACACTCTCATAAACACATATGTACACACACTCTCATATAACACACACCACACACTCTCATAAACACATATGCACACACACTCTCATATAACACACACCACACACTCTCATATAACAAACACACACCACACACTGTCATAAACACACATGCACACACCACACACACTCTCATATAACACACACCACACACTCTCATAAACACATATGTACACACACTCTCATATAACACACACCACACACTCTCATAAACACATATGTACACACACTCTCATATAACACACACCACACACTCTCATAAACACATATTCACACACACTCTCATATAACACACACCACACACTCTCATATAACAAACACACACCACACAGATAACCCATATGCACACACACTCTCATATAACACACACCACACACTCTCATATAACAAACACACACCACACACTCTCATAAACACATATGCACACACACTCTCATATAACACACACCACACACTCTCATATAACAAACACACACCACACACTGTCATAAACACACATGCACACACCACACACACTCTCATATAACACACACCACACACTCTCATAAACACATATGTACACACACTCTCATATAACACACACCACACACTCTCATAAACACATATGTAAACACACTCTCATATAACACACCACACACTCTCATAAACACATATTCACACACACTCTCATATAACACACACCACACACTCTCATATAACAAACACACACCACACACTGTCATAAACACATATGCACACACACTCTCATATAACACACACCACACACTCTCATATAACAAACACACACCACACACTCTCATAAACACATATGCACACACACTCTCATATAACACACACCACACACTCTCATATAACAAACACACACCACACACTGTCATAAACACACATGCACACACCACACACTCTCATAAACACACATGCACACACACTCTCATATAACACACACCACACACTCTCATAACACACACACACCAAACACTCTCATAAACACACATGCACACACACTCTCATATAACACACACCACACACTCTCATATAAAACACACCACACACTCTCATAAACACACATGCACACACCACACACTCTTATAAACACACATGCACACACACTCTCATATAACACACACCACACACTCTCATAACACACACACACCAAACACTCTCATAAACACACATGCACACACACTCTCATATAACAAACACACACACACACACCAAACACTCTCATATAACACACACCACACACTCTTATATAACACACACACACACCACACACTCTCATATAACAAACATCCACCACACACTGTCATAAACACACATGCACACACCACACACACTCATATAACACACACACTACACACACTTATATAACACACACAACATCATATAACACACACACACTCATATAACACACATACACACACCACATATTCCTATAGACACACATGCACACACCACACACACTCATATAACACACACACTACACACACTTATATAACACACACACACACACACACTTATATAACACACACACACCACACAACCTCATATAACACACACACTCATATAACACACACACACACACACACCACATATTCCTATAGACACACATGCACACACCACACACACTCATATAACACACACACCACACACTCCTATAAACACACATGCACACACCACACACACTCATATAACACACACACCACACACACTTATATAACACACACACCACACAACCTCATATAACATATACACTCATATAGCACACACACCACACACTCCTATAAACACACATGCACACACCACTCACACTCTCATATAACACACACACACCACACACTCTTGTATGACAGTCTCGTCTCACAAGTGCCCCGGTTAAGTTTACTGTCCCTTTAATAAAGGTTGTAAGTATCCCTGAATAGTAGGAAACACTCCAGGCAAGTCTTATGGAGTGAGACAAAAATTCTAGAAAAGCCTGTAGGTGGAAATGTAAGGAGCAAGGACAGAACTACCATTGGTGCAGCAGGTGCACTGGCACCAGGGCCCAAGTGCTGTGGGGCCCATAGCATCTATCTATCTATCTCACTTTCTCTGTATCTATCCATCCATCCATCCCCCTTTTTCTGTATCTATTCATCTATCCATCCATCCAGTCATCCATCCATCTCACTTTCACTGTATCTATCTATCTATCTATCTATCTATCTATCTATCTATCTATCCATCTCACTTTCTATGTATCTATCTATCTATCCATCCATCTTACTTTCTCTGTATATATCTATCTATCTATCTATCCCTCCATCTCACTTTCTCTGTATCTACCTATCCATCTATCCATCCATCCATCTCACTTTCTCTAGATCTATCTATCCATCCATCCATCTCACTTTCTCTGTATCTATCTATCTATCTATCTATCTATCTATCTATCTATCCCTCCATCTAACTTTATCTGTATCTATCTATCTCACTTTCTCTGTATCTATCTATCCATCTATCCATCCATCTCACTTTCTCTGTATCTATCTATCCATCTATCCATCCATTCACCCATCTCACTTTCTCTGTATCTATCTATCTATCCATCTATCCATCCATCTCACTTTCTCTGTATCTATCTATCTATCTATCTATCTATCTATCTATCTATCTATCTATCCGTCCATCTCACTTTCTCTGTATCTATCTATCTATCTATCTATCTATCTATCTATCTATCTATCTATCTATCCATCTATCCATCCATCTCACTTTCTCTGTATCTACCTATCCATCTATCCATCCATCCATCTCACTTTCTCTAGATCTATCTATCCATCCATCCATCTCACTTTCTCTGTATCTATCCATTTATCTATCTTACTTTCTCTGTATCTATCCATCTATCTATCTATCCATCTATCTATCTTACTTTCTCTGGATCTATCTATCCATCTATCTATCTTATTTTTTTCTGTATCTATCTATCCATCTGTCAATCTATTTTCCCATCTATCTATCTATCTATCTATCTATCTATCCATCCATCTATCTATCCATCCATCTAACCATCTATCTGTCTATAACTATCTATCTATCTATCTATCTATCTATCTATCCATCCATCTATCCATCTAACCATCTATCTATCTATCTATCTATCTATCTATCTATCTATCTATCTATCTATCTTCCAAACCATGATACAGAGCTGCCTGTATATTATTACTTTTGCTTACTACTGAGTTACCTTTGGGAGGGGGGCAAAACTATTTTGCACCAGGGCCCTCTGTTAAGTAGGTCTGCTACTGGAGATGAGGTAGAATTAGGTCTTAGGTTAGAGCGAAAGTGGCAGGTGGGGAAATATTTATAAACCAGGGTAGTGATATAGAAAGGAGCAGTGTAATATACTGACTTGTATGTTAGAGTCAGGATTTTGAATGTTATTCTCAAAGCTATAGGCCCTAGAGAGGCAGAGGGACGGGCAGAGAAATGCAGCAGATAAGAGGGATATGAGAGGAAGGTCAGTGGGATATATGATGGGTTACAGACAATAGTCAGGGACCAGAGGATAGAATTCTTTGTGTATCTGCAGCTAGAGACTGACCTGCTCAGAGAGATGGTATAGTGATACATACTGCATCAGTGGTGACCCCGTTCTCTGATCTGGGGTCATTTCTGAATGCATTTGAATAGAGCATATCAACATATGCTGCCTATGTCCAGTACACACTAAAAGCTAACACTATAACATTGATAGCTTTTACTAGAAGCCTTTTTTGCTAATATGTAAATATTGCAAAAATCTTTCAAACCAAAACTTAAATTTCACTTTTGATTATAAAGTTTACTTAAACAAGAGGGAGATGGAAAACATGGCCAGTAGTGAGGTTGACCTCAGTTGTAGAAAGAGAAAAGAAAAGATGAAGATTGTAAGAGGGAAAAAGAACAGAATCAACAAGCAAAATAAATATACAGAAAGAGAGAAACTCTCCGACCAGGGAACAAATAGTTTAATAACTTGTTCTATCTGGCGAGTTACTACATCAGAATGTGCTTTTCTCTGAAATGAACTTTTCTTTAGTATCAGTCAAGCACTGAAATACCAGTGAGGTGCAGACATTTGCCTCTAGGAACTTTGGGCAACAGGTTCAGGTCTGGTTTTCTGCCATCAGCCTTATTAATGCAGTGTTCATAAAAGGAGAGATAGTTTAGATAAGGACTGAAGCAATTCTCTATAATAAATCAGTACATCTGCTGATACAGCTCTTTAACAAAATATACAGTATGTTAGGCCAAGGCTTAGTATATGGTCTAGTAGGAAGCTTTCAGAGTATAAGTATTTATTTATGTCTATAAAGGGGTGAAGTCTTTCTTCAATATGCTGTCACATCTAATGACCACCACCAAAGTTTAAAGCCACAAACATTGCAAACCAATCCTTTTTTATTATTATTATTATTATTATTATTATTATTATTTAATAGAACTACACTTTTTATTCCAATTTTGTAATTTTTTTATATGACTCAGTTTCAGCAATATTCTAACTCCTCTTCTTGTTACTTTACTGTGCATCCACCATAAATGACTGCTGGTCTGTTGGACGTTACATCAGATAGGTGTATTCAGCTGCCCACCTACTGAGGACCAGTACACTATGTAGGATTGGAAACTTATATGTGTCATAGTCCCTTTATTCTGGGTTACGTGGGAACCTTATGGACCTACCTTAGAGGGCTGAATAGTATCTGTGCATGCTTTATTGACGTGGTTCTGCCAAGGGCATATTTTCCCAACGCCAACTAGGCCTGTGCCTAGGGCTGCAGGATTTAGGGGGGGGGATCAAGTTTTGAAGATGAATTCTATTGCATGATGCATTTCCACTCCAGTCATTTTATTTATTATTATTACAATTCAATAATCCCTGGTTGTCTGGTGCATGAACTCTGCATGTGGAAAATATGAGCTAAAAGTGTTAGGTGAGAAAGGTTTTGAGGTGATAAATTTCCCAGTACCTGGTTCTTTGCTTCAGCATAGAATAATATTTGTTTTGCAATAACTGTTTTAGTTTTAGGGCCATAATCATATGCGATTATGGTTTTATTTAGTTAAATTGTAGTATATATATATATATACATTGTATTATGAGACAGTTAGTAGCCTCTGTTTCTCTTCTGTACCAGGCAGATAGTGATGCTTTCACCATAGAAAATAATTGGGTACAAAATCTAAACGGGCACATTGTCCACAATTATTTTGAAAAATGTGAAGCACAATATATTTAGTGAAGTATATTGCCCTTTATAAAGAACTTAGAGGGACAGTAAACAACTTGTAATTACAAGATTCTCCTGCAATAAATTAACATGGTTATATGTACAAACAACCTGCACAACGAAGCGCTCACGACTGTCCCATCCAAAGCTGATCCTCCTACTACGGCTCAATGGAGAAAGGGCAGGAACTACTTCCCTTCATGTAAGGCAAAGGCTGCTTCCTAAGCGTGACCGCTCTGCACGCTCATAGAATAACTGATAAGTCCAAGGAAGAAAGCGCTCTGAGCCACCGAAGTAAAACATTTCTGTGTACCTGCATATTCATCCTGATGTTTTGATTTTCCCTGACCTATGTTTGGTTTTACTTTTGGAATAAACTTTTTTGAATTTTTACTTCGGTGGCTCAGAGCGCTTTCTTCCTTGGACTAATCAATAAATTAACATAGTGGGTGAATTTGAACATTTTTTGAATGCATTAATATCTTGCTTGCTGAAATTGTTTTCAATAGCCAAACTCCAAACACCACTAACTGTCTTATTTGGAGGAACCAATCAGGACTTGCTGCTGTCATTTTGTTAACAATAACTTCCATTTTCATATCTGATTATAGCTACTTAAGCCAATTAGGGACAGATAGGTGGCAGGTTTAGTCAATAAAAGCTGTGCACTTCCAGTTGCCAAAATTTAAAAACTCTTAATGATTTAATAATTACACATTCTATATAAAAAGCTTAGTGTTTGCTGTCCCTTTAAGCCTTCAGATGTGACTAATACTTGAGTTCTGTGTTCTCTTCACTCACTGTGGGTCAGATATTCAAAACCTCGCTGGCATAGAGAAAAATTACACAAAATATTTAAGATTTTTTTTAGACCTTGTATTGTAATGTAGGAGTCACCGTTTCTCATAAAGAGCACTACATAGCAACATAAACATTTCTCAAGATAACATTTGTGTTTCTTAATTTTTTTTTAATTTTTTTTTTATGTCATGCCCTGTACCTCACAATGCTACCAATTCTTGTCTTTTTCTGCCCACTGCAACTCAAAGCCAACACTGCATCTCTAAGCCCACCATACAGGTGAAACTCGAAAAATTAGAATATCGTGCAAAAGTTAATTTATTTCACTAATGCAACTTAAAAGGTGAAACTAATATATGAGATAGACTCATTACATGCAAAGCAAGATTGTTCAAGCCGTGATTTGTCATAATTGTGATAATTATAGCTTACAGCTCATGAAAACCCCAAAGCCACAATCTCAGAAAATTAGAATATTGTGAAAAGGTGCAATATTCTAGGCTCAAAGTGTCCCACTCTAATCAGCTAATTAAGCCATAACACCTGCAAAGGGTTCCTGAGCCTTTAAATGGTCTCTCAATCTGGTTCAGTAGGAATCACAATCATGGGAAAGACTGCTGACCTGACAGTTGTGCAGAAAACCATCATTGACACCCTCCAGAGGAGGGAAAGCCTCAAAAGGTAATTGCAAAATAATTTGGATGTTTCCAAAGTGCTGTATCAAAGCACATTAATAGAAAGTTATGTGGAAGGGAAAAGTGTGGAAGAAAAAGGTGCACAAGCAGCAGGGATGACCGCAGCCTGAAGAGGATTGTCAGGAAAAGGCCATTCAAAAGTGTTGGGGACTTTCACAAGAGTCACCACACACAGACGGATCCTGGACATAGGCTTCAAATGTCGTATTCCTCTTTTCAAGCCACTCCTGAACAAACAACGTCAGAAGCGTCTTACCTGGGCTAAAGAAAAACAGACCTGGTCTGTTGCTCAGTGGTCCAAAGTCCTCTTTTCTAATGAGAGCAAATGTTGCATCTCATTCGGAAACCAAGGACCCAGAGTATGGAGGAAGAATGGAGAGGCACACACTGCAAGATGCTTGAAGTCCAGTGTGAAGTTTCCACAGTCTGTGTTGATTTGGGGAGCCATATCATCTGCTGGTGTTGGTCCACTGTGCTTCATTAAGTCCAGGGTCAACGCAGCTGTCTACCAGGAGATTTTGGAGCACTTCATGCTTCCTTCCACAGACGAGCTCTATGGGGATGCTGACTTCATTTTCCAGCAGGACTTGGCACCTGCCCACACTGCCAAAAGCACCAAAACCTGGTTCAATGACCGTGGGATTACTGTGCTTGATTGGCCAGCAAACTTGCCTGACCTGAACCCCATAGAGAATCTATGGGGCATTGCCAAGAGAAAAATGAGAGACATGAGACCGAACAATGCAGAAGAGCTGAAGGCCGCTATTGAAGCATCCTGGTCTTCCATAACACCTCAGCAGTGCCACAGGCTGATAGCTTCCATGCCACGCCGCATTGAGGCAGTAATTGCTGCAAAAGGGACCCAAACCAAGTACTGAGTACATACAGTATGCATGCTTATACTTTTCAGAGGTCTGATATTGTTCTATGTACAATCCTTGTTTTATTGATTGCATGTAATATTCTAATTTTCTGAGATTGTGGATTTGGGGTTTTCATGAGCTGTAAGCCATAATCATCACAATTACGACAAATCACGGCTTGAATTATCTTGCTTTGCATGTAATGAGTCTATCTCATATATTAGTTTCACCCTTTAAGTTGCATTAGTGAAATAAATTAACTTTTGCACGATATTCTAATTTTTTGAGTTTCACCTGTACATCCACCCCATAGCTCCCCAGCATTTTGTACCTCCCAGTCAGTCATGCAAAACTTTCTTCACCATGGTATCCTCCTACAATATGTTGATCACAATATGAACTCCAGCCAGCCATGATCAACTAAACTGTAACTCTGTCCAGAGACATTTTTAGTGTATTACTGAATATAGCCTCTTGATGGCACTCATTTGCTTTGGCATATAAAATGCAGCAGAATTATGGTATGTACTTGCTATAGAAAAAACAGTGCACCACTGTTACTTATTTCTGTCACTATGTGGGATTCACTGTACATGGCCAGCAGTTAATATTACAATGTAATTATGTAAATGTTTACTTTACAATAGTTCTCTGAAAATAATTGCAGTGAATGAATAACATCAATAACTAAGGAAGGCTTTAATTATTCATTATTTAAAGACTAAAGACTTAAAAGTTTCACCATTTGCACATTATAGCGGTGGCTAGATTTAGCAGAACTAGACATTGAAAGAACATTTTAGAGATTTTTTTCCTATCTTATAAGGAAGTAGATGGAATTCTAAAACAACAATGGGCTACATTATGAGTGGACTGTTATTCTGATGTGCACCCGTAAAGGGGCAAACTTACCCATTTACGGGCACACAAATGGCTGGTTAATGTGACCATGAGCTTGCGGTTTCACTTTGCTCTAAGCGCAATTAACCAGAGGACATACAACAAAAATGCCCCAATTGGCCCAAAATAAAGAGGACAGTACGATTGTAATAAAGATGAACATTTTTTTATTTATTTTTAAAACTGCCCGAAGCAGATATAAGGGGTTACAATGTGGAAATGTGTTTTCACTATAAATATATATATGTATATGCTTATATACCTATATATTTATATGTTAACATGTATATATAAAGAATTTGAAGAGGGGGGGAATAGTGTGTCTATAAATATCAAACAATCCACTTGAGTGAAAGATATACCACTGAAGATAGAGCCACTTAAACCACAGTATCAGCTCCTTAGTGAAAGCATTACCTCCAAGAGTCTCCTCCTCAAAACAGTGCAGCTCAAAAGGATATCAGACCTGCTGTACAAGCTTTATACCAGGTCCCATTATGCCAGGGTGCAGAGACTAGTACACATTTTTAAGCGCTTAATGACCTATACTTTCGGCGTCTCTCACCCTCTCAGTGTGCAGTCCCCTCAGCTAGCAAAGAGTAGTCCCGTCATCTGTGACGTCACAGTCTGTAAAGAGAGAGGAGGACCAGAGTGGGTACAGGCTCGCAGTGGAATTTTGTGCTGTTGCAAGCAATCCTGCTGGTGATTGTAGAGATAGAAGGAGAAAGGAGGATTTGCTTGGTAAAAACAAATGTTCTTTATTTAAAAAATTAAAAGTTTCCATGGAGGAACAAAGGGAGAGCAAGTGAGCGTAGCACCGAAGGCTAATGTGTTTTGGCTGTACGCCGTATTCATAGCCTGTAGTGCTATGCTAAACATAAGCCCCCCTCCTAAGATAATTTATATATTGGATGGTGGGAGCTGATGCACGTCTTTGAAAAATAAATCCTTATAGACCGTTTTATAGATTATAATCTATAACCTATAGATTATAGAGCGTTTTATTGATGACTTCTTGCTTGTTTGGTTGGGGCCAGTTGAACAGATTAAGTCTTTTGTGGATTACCTGAATACTAACGATTTGGGTTTGCGGTTTACCTTTGAATACAACAAAACACAAATTAATTTTCTGGATCTTACACTCATGGGTGGTGTAGATGGTAAGGTTGTGTCCAGGATATACCGCAAACCCATTTAAGGGAACACGCTTCTTCATGCCTCAAGTTGTCACCCTAAGCATGTAGCTTTTGCAGTGGCCAAGGGACAGTTCACCAAGATCAAACGAAACTGCAGTGATCCAAAAGATTTCCTGGTTGAGGCTGATGATCTTGAACATAGACTTATGGCCAGATGATATCCTTACAGAGATATCAAAAGGGCCAGGAATAGTGTACAAAAACAACAAAGAGAGGTCTTGCTGAAAGACGGAATCACCAGTAATAACAACAATAATTCACACTTTCATTTATTTTGTAACAAGCTACAGTGCCCAATATCAGGAAATTTGTGCTATTGTGAAAAAACATTTTGCCATTTCAGGAGCTGATGAAGTTTTGACTACTGTAGCGAGGAAAGGCATTAGATGCTCCTATAGGAAGTGCATCACTTTGGGGTCTATTTTGTCTCCCACACAGCTCAAACCCACAGCTGAATCAACAAGTTCTTGTCTCAGGCATGGGTATGTAAGGGTGTGGACGTAACAGGTGCAAACCCTGTGAATATGTGTGCGTCACTACTAATTTTGCATCTGCTGTGAGTGGGGCAACGTACGATATTAAGTTGTGCATGAATTGTACCTCTACGGGAGTAATATATCTTATAAATTGCACCCACTGTAATATCCAATACGTTGGTCTCACTAGCAGGGATATAAAATCCAGTATCAGGGAACACTTTTTTACTATTATAATTGGTAGGTCATCTACCCAACTAGTCCAACATTTTGCTACCAAACATAACAGTAAATTGGATACTTTTAGAAGCGTGCAATAGAAAAAGTGAGACCCCCCTAAGCAGTGTGGTGATGTAGAATTACTTTTAGCAAAACGCGAGGTGTTTTGGATTTTCCAATTGGGTACCAGGATCCCTAATGGTTTAAATTCCAGATATGATTTGATTAATTTTTGGGAGTAATATGGTCTCCTCTTTATCTTCTTAGTTTCTTTACATCTTGCTTTAATATGAGTTCATATATACTCCTTCAATACTGTCATATGGATTTATATTTATTTCAAGTTAGTTTAAATAACTGTTGGAATTTCAATATAAAAGTTGTACTGTTCAATGTAATCTTTAGGGTGCACTGCCAATAAACATAACTAAATATATAATATTTATGCTAATATTCCTTTGTGGCGGATTAGATCACATTATTTGCTTTTCGTGTATATTTTATATATGCAGCACACTTTATTTTTCATATTATGTTTCTCTTCATTCAGTTATTTGTTATTTTTGACATTGTATATAATATAACCAAATACACGACAGGCATAATAATAAAAAATACTGTAATAGTATAATGATCAAATATTCAACCAATATTCTATAATAATGAATATTCAACCATTCAAATAAACAATATTCAAATAAAATAAAATAAAGTCTGAAGGAATAGATGTCCAAATGTAATAGTGATAAATAAAAAGTCCTGGTCAGGAACTTATCCAGAAGAGGGAAATCCCAAAACTTCCCAAAATTGGGCGAAATCCAAGGCTTCAGGCAGCTTCTCTGGTGTGTCACGCCACGACACAAAAAACATAGGTCTATAAAACAAGAGGTAGAGGGAGCCACATAATGCAGATTGACAATTACAGTATGTATAAAAAGGGTTAAAAGCAACGCGTTTCTCGGTGTCTCAGTACGGTTTCATCAGGCTGTGACATGGAGAAACGCGTTGCTTTTAACCCTTTTTATTAAACTTTTTACATTTGATCATTTTGCTGCTACACTTTATTGTTCTTTCTGGATTCGATACATCTTCACCATCCCTGTGGAATCCACATAAATTCAGCTACTGGGCTCGGAAGAAGATCGGTCTCACCATTACTTGTAGCTAGATATATCCAGTGAGAATTACTCCTTATCCCTGGACTCCCTCTGGTGGGACAAGGATATCTCTAGTTCCAGACGTGCCTAGGTGTCTGCCGGACGACTATTGGATCCGGTCTGCCTGAATTGCACTTAGGTGCATTCCATCACGTGAGTAGAAATTTGGCTACACTTATATCTTATACCTACTTTTCTGATCCGCACTATGTGGCGCCCTCTACCTCTTGTTTTATTGTATATAATATATTATAATTACAATCTTTTCGTGCAGCATGGTGGGTGTGTACATATTTTGTGAGTTTGTATTTTAACACCCACTATTCTGTTCGGATATACCTGTTCTTTGATTCTCACTTGTTCTGTTCTTAACACTGTGCCATCCATTGGCTGAGAGCTTGATGGGCGTTTCTTGGTTTTACCTATTGGATGATACTATCCCCTTTTTAAAGATACAAAAAAACGATTAGAGAAAATACACCTCTTAAAATTCTCAACACTGCTGCTCCCTAAAATAACAAATGCTCCTCCAAGCAAATGCAAAATTGTACTAAGATAGAACGGCAACAAGGGAGAGCGCTAAAAGGAAAGCTGGTTGAAATCTAAACAAAAGGGAATGGGCTATAAAGCTGAGACATTAAATGAATAAATATATACGTTAAATATATACGGACAAATATAGGTTGTGTAGAATGTTGAATAATTTTGAGATCAAATTTGATAAAAAGCTTTGTGGCAACTTTTATGTGAAGCAGAGTGACAACTAATACCAGAGTCACAACTAATAATGTGTTTTACTGTATAGAGAAGACAAAATAGAGTATAAGTGATTCAAAGTATTTTACTAAATATATGCATAATAAAGAAATAACAATAATGCAATGAAGATGCAACAATAGAGAACAAAGATCGTAGTTTTAAAGGTACCGGTACAAGAATTAGGTAAAATAATGTTAGTTAAAAACGATCACACTGCAGTGGATATACAGAAAGACAGAGAGTAGGGAACAGCAACCAAACAATCAGGCACAGGAGCAAGGAGTCAGCCACCCCCTCTGTATCAGTAAATTTGGAAAAAGGTACTCCAGCCTTGGCAGATATCATAAACTGACCTGTATTGTACCATGGTGCACAAAAAAAAAAAACAATGTTTCAGACCCTCATTAGGTCCTTAGTTATGTCTACCTGAGTATACAAATAAACTACCTTTATATATGTTCACAGGTGCAAAACAATCATCCATTAATTATGTTACAGCGCCACCTAGTGTAAAGTTTTTATATCTTTTTCAAAAAATAGTGCTTATTGTCTTAAGGTGGCGGTGTAAATAATGGGTAATAGAAATAATACAAAATGTGCAATTAAAATATATACATATAGTCACTATGCATACAATTAAAAATGAGAAGCAGCATTGCAAAATCAAATTCCACCATAATCCATACAGAGTATTAGACACAGAACAGAAACCACAGATATGGCAAGATAATCATGTGGCATAATGTGTAAAAAAACCTTGGAAATGTATTTCTACATGAGATCAACCTATAAGCAGGGAAATATTTATCTGAAGAGTGACCAGTCAAAATCCTTATTGAGGCCCCTTGGTTTCAAGGTTTGCAGCTTGTTAATCCAATGCATTTCCATGGCTTTAAGGAGAAATTCTCCGTCCCCACCCCTTCTGGGCGTATCTACCCTCTCAATAATCTGAAAGCGTAATTGCCTGATGTTATGTCCTGCTTCAATAAAGTGTGATGAAACAGGGGCATCCTTGTTATTGCATCTTATGTTAGATTTATGCTGTGTGGCTTCTCTACAGGACTCGCCAATATAATTAAGCCCACACGGACATTTAATAAGATATATGATACATTTGGAACTACACGTTAAATATTGTCTGATCCTATATTTTGTGCCTTGTGTAGGGTGATAGAAGAATTCTCCCTTAATCATGGAGTTGCAGTTGCTACAATTTAAGCATGGGTAACAACCTGTCTTGCCTTTATCAAGATACCCACTGTCTGTTGGAAACGGAGCGATTGGTCAGTTTGAATACTTCTTTAACCAATAGAAAACTTTACAGAAACAATCCTTATTATATTGCTACATTGAGTCTAGCAATTGGGATACTTTGTGTTATGATCAATACAATTTAAATACAGTATAAAAAATAATACATTCAAAGAACATTATGAAAAAAAGAACATTATGATAAAAAAAGATTTGTAATAATACAGTTAAAAGATCAGTCGAATTAAAGGGTCGGTAAACCTTTAAAAAAATGTTATATAATTCTGCACATAGTGCAGAATTATATAACATTACATTAGCCAAACGTTTTAAATCATAATATTGCCTTTTTATTTTTAAAAAATATCGCCGTTTTACAGACCCGCTCTCTGGGCTCTGCTGAGCGGGTCTGTTGTTTTTACTGAGCGCATCAGGCCAGCTGTATAGTCACATACTGACAGCGGGAGCGAGCTGCATTGTGTCTAATGGCGCGGTCGGGCCGGGCTGTGACTATACAGCTGGCCCGATGCGCTCAGTAAAAACAACAGACCCGCTCAGCAGAGCCCAGAGAGCGGGTCTGTAAAACGGCGATATTTTTTAAAAATAAAAAGGCAATATTATGATTTAAAACGTTTGGCTAATGTAATGTTATATAATTCTGCACTATGTGCAGAATTATATAACATTTTTTTTAAGGTTTACTGACCCTTTAACTAAAAACAAGTGAAAAAGTGCGGACGATGTGCTCTTTGATTTATGATTTTGTCATATTGTGATTATACTAAGTTTAATATTAAATAGTTAGTACAATTTAAGTGGTAAGTGTATACTAAGTGTATCAGATAAAAACACATTATATGTTTGTAGAAAAGTTATTGTCAGTGCGTGGGTATATGTTTCTAAACATTTTTTGCATATACAATGTTATTAAATTGTTAATTAATTAGTGATTGTTGTATCAAATATAGAAAAGTGTGAACATAAATATGGGGATAAAATTATGTTATTCTTCCAAATGATAAATTTGGAAGGGTAATATTAGTATTAATAAATTTGGGATATATATATACAGGGAGTGCAGAATTATTAGGCAAATGAGTATTTTGACCACATCATCCTCTTTATGCATGTTGTCTTACTCCAAGCTGTATAGGCTCGAAAGCCTACTACCAATTAAGCATATTAGGTGATGTGCATCTCTGTAATGAGAAGGGGTGTGGTCTAATGACATCAACACCCTATATCAGGTGTGCATAATTATTAGGCAACTTCCTTTCCTTTGGCAAAATGGGTCAAAAGAAGGACTTGACAGGCTCAGAAAAGTCAAAAATAGTGAGATATCTTGCAGAGGGATGCAGCACTCTTAAAATTGCAAAACTTCTGAAGCGTGATCATCGAACAATCAAGCGTTTCATTCAAAATAGTCAACAGGGTTGCAAGAAGCGTGTGGAAAAACCAAGGCGCAAAATAACTGCCCATGAACTGAGAAAAGTCAAGCGTGCAGCTGCCAAGATGCCACTTGCCACCAGTTTGGCCATATTTCAGAGCTGCAACATCACTGGAGTGCCCAAAAGCACAAGGTGTGCAATACTCAGAGACATGGCCAAGGTAAGAAAGGCTGAAAGACGACCACCACTGAACAAGACACACAAGCTGAAACGTCAAGACTGGGCCAAGAAATATCTCAAGACTGATTTTTCTAAGGTTTTATGGACTGATGAAATGAGAGTGAGTCTTGATGGGCCAGATGGATGGGCCCGTGGCTGGATTGGTAAAGGGCAGAGAGCTCCAGCCCGACTCAGACGCCAGCAAGGTGGAGGTGGAGTACTGGTTTGGGCTGGTATCATCAAAGATGAGCTTGTGGGGCCTTTTCGGGTTGAGGATGGAGTCAAGCTCAACTCCCAGTCCTACTGCCAGTTTCTGGAAGACACCTTCTTCAAGCAGTGGTACAGGAAGAAGTCTGCATCCTTCAAGAAAAACATGATTTTCATGCTGGACAATGCTCCATCACATGCGTCCAAGTACTCCACAGCGTGGCTGGCAAGAAAGGGTATAAAAGAAGAAAATCTAATGACATGGCCTACTTGTTCACCTGATCTGAACCCCATTGAGAACCTGTGGTCCATCATCAAATGTGAGATTTACAAGGAGGGAAAACAGTACACCTCTCTGAACAGTGTCTGGGAGGCTGTGGTTGCTGCTGCACGCAATGTTGATGGTGAACAGATCAAAACACTGACAGAATCCATGGATGGCAGGCTTTTGAGTGTCCTTGCAAAGAAAGGTGGCTATATTGGTCACTGATTTGTTTTTGTTTTGTTTTTGAATGTCAGAAATGTATATTTGTGAATGTTGAGATGTTATATTGGTTTCACTGGTAAAAATAAATAATTGAAATGGGTATATATTTGTTTTTTGTTAAGTTGCCTAATAATTATGCACAGTAATAGTCACCTGCACACACAGATATCCCCCTAAAATAGCTATAACTAAAAACAAACTAAAAACTACTTCCAAAACTATTCAGCTTTGATATTAATGAGTTTTTTGGGTTCATTGAGAACTTGGTTGTTGTTCAATAATAAAATTAATCCTCAAAAATACAACTTGCCTAATAATTCTGCACTCCCTGTATATATATATATATATATATATATATATATATATATACACTCACACATGTATTCTACAACAAAAAAGTTAAAAAAGGAGATTTGAAAATATATTTTAAAGGAATTAAAAAAATTCTAAAAAATATATATAATTTTATATTTTTAAAAAATAATATATATTTTAAAGAATAATATTAAATTAAAAGTGGCGGAGTTACTCACTGGATCTACATCCACACTGCTTCTAATGCTACTTCATCTCATCCCTCTACAGGTAATGTCTTCCTGCCTCTGTCTCCCTGGCTGCTGTTAAATGCCCCCTTAATTCCTGCTAGACATCTCTGTTAATGTCTTCCTGCCTCTGTCTCCCTGGCTGCTGTTAAATGTCCCTTTAATTCCTGCTAGAAATCTCTGGTAATGTCTTTCTGCCTCTGTCTCCCTGGCTGCTGTTAAATGTCCCATTAATTTCTGCTAGAAATCCCTGGTAATGTCTTCCTGCCTCTGTCTCCCTGGCTGCTGTTAAATGTCCCATTAATTTCTGCTAGAAATCCCTGGTAATGTCTTCCTGCCTCTGTCTCCCTGGCTGCTGTTAAATGTCCCTTTAATTCCTGCTAGAAATCTCTGTTAACCATTTGCTCTGTCTCTATTTTGTCTACCTGTAATCATTTTATTAGATACTTTGTATAATTTTAATTATGCCCCCCCCCCCCCCTTTCTAATTTGCAAGTGTGTAACTCCTGGCTAGCCAGACTGCTTTTAACCAGCTGCATAGAATCATTCCATTACACTCAATGCTACATATTGCAAGCCAAAAGCTCATTTGAGCCTTGGCTCTTTGATTAAAAGTTAGAAACTGCAGACCAACTAACAGGTAAACTTAATAACTATGCACCTATACAATGCTCTCTATGTCTTTTCTGATCTCTCTGTCTCCCCTTCTCCTAAAAATCACTGCATGTACCCAATAACAACAATCCCCATACTATCCATATCTCACCCTCCCTTCTCTCATCCCCTATGCTGTCCTCTCACGAACTACTCTGTCTCCTTAAAAACACTTCCCACTCTAACTCTCCTGTGTCTAGTCACACGCGCTCCTACAAATCTCACTCTCACATTCTTTCACTCTTACTGCTACTACTGCTTGCTGCTGGGGATGTCTCTCCTAACCCTGGCCCTGCAGCAATCACCACACTTTTACACTTTTGCTCCGTCTCCCCCTGCAAAAATTCTAGGTCACGCAATACCAACAATCTCATCTCCATTAACATACTGCGCTTATCCCCTCTCTTTTCTTGTGCCCTCTGGAATTCTCTCTCTGTCTGTAACAAACTTACAACTGTTCACGACCTGTTTGTTTCCAACGCTTTCAACCTTTTAGCAATTACTGAAACCTGAAATCTTCCTCTGACACTGTTTCCATTGCTGCTCTCACTCATGGTGGTCTTCACTTTAGCCATACACCTAGGCCAGGTGAGAGACATAGTGGCGGTGTTGGCATCTTACTCTCCCCCTCCTGCACCTATCAGTACCTATCTCCATTTTCCTCTCTCTCCTTTTCTTTCTTTAAAGTCCACTGCATTCGCCTGATCTCCCCCCTCTCTCTGAGTGGCAGTTATCTATAGCTTCCCTGGACCAACCTCCCAATTCCTTGACAACTTTGCTGCCTGGCTTCCTCACTTTCTCTCTACAAATACACCTACTCTATTTCTGGGGGACTTTAACATCCCCATTGACAACCTATCTGCCCCTGCTGCCTCTAAACTTCTCTCACTCAATAACTCCTTCGGCCTCTCACAATCCACCCTATTCCCTACCCACCACGATGGACACTCTATTGATCTAGTATACTCCTATCTCTGCTCTCTCTCTGATGTTGCCTGTCCCAATTTCCCATCTCAGACCACCATCTGCTCACCTTTAATCCTAATATACAGGCTAAACCTACTTCCCCCCCTTGCCCCCACACCAGTAGAAATCTGCACACCGTGGACCCTCCCCAACTCTCCAATCTTATTTAAATACGCCTCCCCCACACTTCCACGATATCCTGCCCTGACCTTGCTAAAACCCACTATAACAATACTCTCTCCGCTGCATTTGACACTCTAGCTCCCCCCCAACTTCGCAAAGCCCCACGTCGTCAGCTCCAGCCCTGGCACTCCCAACAAACACGCCACCTACAAAAATGCTCCCGCACTGCTGAACGTGCCTGGAGGAAATCCCGCTCTGAACCTGATTTCATGCACTATAAGTAAATTTTTTACTCTTACTCCTCTGCCCTTCGCTTAGCTAAGCAAACCTACTTTTCACTTATATCCACTCACCCTTCAAACCCTTAAAGACTCTTCTCCATTTTCAACTCTCTCCTCTACCGCCTGCACCCCCCCCTCATCTGCATTCAGTGCTCAAGACCTGGCTGACTACTTTTTCAATAAAACACTTACCATCCAAAGAAACATCCCAACACAAGCCTGCAATCTCGCAACTTCATTCCCAGTCACCCCCTCTGCCACTCTCTGCACCCTCCTCCCAACCACTGAGAGTAAAGTGGCTTCTATTTTGTCTTCCTCACACCTCACTACCTGCCCACTTGACCCTATTCCTTCACATATAATTCCTCCTCTGTCTCCCACCCTCACTCTGGCTCTTACTCACATATTGAACCTAGCCCTTTCTACTGGCTCATTCCCTGCCTCCTTCAAACATGCAAAGATCACCCCATCCTCAAAAAACCCTCCCTTGACCCTAACTCTCCTGCAAACTACCACCCCATATCACTGCTCCCTCTAGCTTCAAAATTACTTGAAAAACTAGTTTTCGATTGCCTAACCCAATTCCTGTCCTACAACTCATTGTTTGACCCCCTGCAATCTGGCTTCCATCCCCAACACTCAACTGAGACTATCCTCATCAAGGTTACTAACGATCTCCTTTCTGCTAAAATTAAAGGCTACTACTCTATACTCATCTTACTTGACCTCTCTGCAGCCTTTGACACTGTTGACCATCTCCTTCTCCTACAGACTCTCAGTTCTCTTGGGCTCTGTGACACTGCCCTCTCCTGGATTCACTCTTATCTCTTTAACATATCCTTCTCCATCTCTTTTTGCTGGTGACTCCTTCTCTCTATTGCCTCTGTTTGTTGGAGTACCTCAAGGCTCTGTCCTGGGTCCTCTACTCTTCTCTATTTACACTTCTTCACTGGGTAAACTTATCAACAGCTATGGCTTCAGCTATTACCTCTATGCTGATCAAACCCAGATCTATCTTTCCACCCCTGCCCTCTCTCCTTCTGTCAATTCTCCCATCAGCAACTGCTTATCTAGCATTTCCTCCTGGATGGCCTCTCACTACCTAAAAATAAACATGTCCAAGACTGAACTACTTCTAATTCCCCCCTCTAACTCTACTCCAGTTTCTAATTTTTCCATCACTGTCTGCAGCACCACTATCTTCCCATCACCCCAAGTACGCTGCCTCGGAGTCAAGCTTGACTCAAATCTGTCCTTCATTCCCCACATCCAATTGCTCTCTTCATCCTGCCGCAACCACCTACGCAATATCTCCAAAATCCGTCCATTTCTGAGTGCTGAAACTACTAAACAGCTAATCCACTCCCTGGTAATTTCCCGACTTGACTACTGTAACAACTTACTAACTGGCCTCGCTCTCTCCCACCTCTCTCCCCTCCAATCCATCCTAAATGCATCTGCCAGGCTAATCCATCTCCCTCGACACTCTGTTTCTGCTGCACCTCTCTGTGAGTCCCTTCACTGGCTCCCCATTCACAGCAGAGTTAAATTCAAAATTCTGACCCTGACCTACAAAGCCTTCACCAATGCTGCCCCACCCTACCTGTCCTCACTCATCAACAAATATACTCCAGCCCACCCCCTAAGATCCAACAATGACCTGCTTCTTGCATTCTCTACCACCACCTCCTCTCATGCTAGACTACAGGACTTCTCTCGTGCGGCACCAACCCTCTGGAACGCACTTCCTCGAACTGTCAGACTTGTCCCTAACCTCTCCTCCTTTAAACGTTCCCTAAAGACCTTTCTGTTCAGGGAAGCTTATCACCCGACTCATTAACAAACTAACTTCACTTAACTAACAGTTGCCCTCATCTATCTCCTCACTAATATCATTCTTATCTTTGCAGTCCCCACCTCCTGTTTGCCATCCTCCTACCCATCTAGATTGTAAGTTCCCACAGGAATAGAGCCCTCAATTCCCCCTGTATACAAATTTTGTCTTTTATTGTATTATTTCTCCATTGTACTGTTATCCTTGTACCCATGGGCAGCGCTGCGGAATCTGTTGGCGCTTTATAAATAAAGAATAATAATAATAATATATAGTTTTTAAACAATAATATATATTTAAAAAAATATAAAAATAAATAATTGATAAGAAGGTGTTGAAAAAGGTGTTTAAAAATAGGGGTTCTGAGTACAGAAAGATGTCTATACTTATAAAAGATATATATATATATATATATATATATATATCTACCTACATATATACATACACAGTGGATATAAAAAGTCTACACACCCCTGTTAAAATGTCAGGTTTCTGTGAAAAATTAGACAAAGATAAATCATTTCAGAACTTTTTCCACCTTTAATGTGACCTATAAACTATACAACTCAATTGAAAAACAAACTAAAATCTTTAAGGTAAAGGAAAAAAAAAAATAAAAAAAAAAATAATATGGTTGCATAAGTGTGAACACCCTTAAACTAATACTTTATTGAAGCCTCTTGGCAGCCTCCCAGACCAGTTTTCTTCTAATCTTTTCATCAATTTTGGAGGGACATCCAGTTCTTGGTAATGTCACTGTTGCACCATATTTTCTTCACTTGATGATGACTGTCTTCACTCTGTGTAATGGTTCTGAACTGTATAATTTGTCAGAATGTTTCTATGGATCTGCAACTATGGATTTGATAGTTTGTATCACTTAGCACTTGATTAGCATATATGAGATGGTAATTTCAGAGGCTCAAAGTGATTTAATAATGATGCACTCAGAATAGAAGTTAATCCAAAAATGTACAAACAACTATTCAGCATATAGTAGGAGCGAATATAATTATGAAGACTGAGCGGTGCAGCACAAGCAGAGAGGAACTCTGACACACCCGGTTAACAGCTGATGTCGGTGATTGACAGGTCTGCAGCTCCGAACAGCAGAGGCGTCTGACGTCACTGAGACTCAGTCGGAGTTGTGGTTTATCTCACCGAGTATCTAAACGGGTAAGGATACGATCTTATCTCCTTGGGTGCTAGATGTATGAAGGCACATAACAATCCTCAACAAGGTGGTGAGAGATCCAAAGTTAGTTTGTAGCCTTATGTCAAAACTGACAGGGAAATCCCTCGATGGTCAGAAAGGTAGAGTTGGATACATTTTCAAATTATATGTATCTCTAGTATTTAGCTCAGGATACTTCACAAGGAACGTTTCAAGCTTAGCAAGGTAGAAAACTCAAACACTAAGCACCTGGCTGACGTCAGAAGCCAGCTTAAATAAGTTAGAGGGGAAATCAGAATTTAAAGAGGTATTGTGAGTTACGGTACTCAGAGAATAAAGGTGGAATGGCAATTCCTGACAGAATGCCCCCTTCAAGCAAGCCGCCCCACGGCTTGCAAGCGGGGTCGATGAGGATTCCTTCTATGGAACTGGGAAACAAGCCTAGGAGCATTCACTTGCTCAGAGGGTTCCCAAGTGTCTTCTTCTGATGAGAATCCTCTCCAGCTGACAAGGTATTGCAATTTACCCTGATATATCCGTGAGTCTAATATTTTGTTTACCTCGTATACGTCAGAATCCAAAACTTGAGCCTGTGGAGGTAGCAATTTAGTACCAGTAGTATTAGCGGGCTTCAGTAGTGAGAAATGGAAGGAGGAATGTACGGTTAAAGATGGGGATAACTGAAGGGTAACAGCATTCTGGTTAATTATGCGTATGATCTGGAATGGTCCAATGAAGAGACTTGCTAATTTCTTGCTAGGTATTTGTAGCTTCAGGTGTTTTGTGGAGAGCCAGACCCAATCTCCGATAGAATAATGAGGGGGCAATCGTCTTCTGAGGTCATAGTATGTCTTTTGTATACCTTGGGCAGTATGTATTTTTTCCCGAAGGAACTGCCAGTTCCCTGCTAAACAGTCAGCTAAGTCATCAACATTCGGATTAAGACAAGCTTCTTTAGTAGTTAGTACCATCTTAGGATGGAAAGCATAGTTTGCAAAAAAAGGTGACATCTTGGTGGAGGAATTGAGGGAATTGTTATAGGCGAATTCGTCCATCGAGAGGAAGTTTTTCCATTCAGCTTGGTGGTAAGCACAATAGCATCTCAGATACTGTTCTAGCCACTGGTTCAGACGTTCTGCCTGATCATTAGTCTGAGGGTGGTAAGCAGTAGTATAATGATGATCTATCTGTAGCTTCTGACAGAGGTTCCTCCAAAAGCGAGAGGTAAATTGTGTACCTCTGTCGGTAGTGAGAATCTCTTGAATTCCATGGTGTTTTACAACGTTATCAATGAATAACTGAGCTGTTTCAGTTGATGTTGGAAGTTTATGGTGGGGAATGAAATGAGCCATTTTTGTAAATAAATCTACTATGACTAAAATGGTGTTCATTCCAACTGAGGTAGGCAATTCGACGATAAAATCCAGTCCCAAATGGGTCCAGGGTCTTTCTGGAACTTGAATGGGCATTAACAGGCCATAAGGTGGCTGTTTCTCAGACTTTGAGGTGATGCATCTGGTACAAGTTGATATGTATTCTCGAATTTCAGAGTTCATCTGTGGCCACCAATAGGCTCTTCTCAGTAGTTCTTCAGTTCTTTGGATTCCTGGATGTCCGGCTAATACGGAGGCGTGATGCTCCTTTATCAGACCATGTCTTAAAGATTTAGGAACATATAGTTTGTTTACTTTGTAGTAGAGACCATCTGTTCCTTTTCGTAAGTCAGTTGAGAGCACTTGCTCAGATTGTAGGGCGGTATGATACTTTGTTGTTAAGGTTGAGGTGATGCCTATGAAACTTTTGTGAGGAATCATAACCGTAGGGTTATGGTCAATAAGTGGTTTGGGATCCCTTCGAGAGAGATCATCAGTCTTACCATTCCGAGAAGCATTTTTAAAGCTTTGAAATGAAGACTTTAAATGCTAAACAGCATTATAAACAATTATAAATTATAAATACAATAATCACACAACACAGAATATATAATCAAACTAAGTTAAATGAACAAAAACATTTGCTAAACAGCATTATAAACCTAACAAAATAATCACACAGACCACTTTTTCTGCAAACAGTTCTTTCTATGCATTTCAATCTAAACTGATTTATAGACGGGAAGATCTTGTTCCTTTGAAATCTGCTCAATAGCTCAAGTCTGGTTAAACTGATTAATTTCAGCTTGCTTGGCTTTGCTGCAACACAAGCGGACAGTTCCACCTACTGGCTATTTTAATAAATGCACTGCTTCTCAATAGCAGTCACATGACTGGAAAAAAAGGTTGTTATTCTGAAACGGTGTAAATTGAACCGTTGTAAAACGAGGGTCATCTGTACTATAATTGGTAACTGTGTTCCTTCTAGGAGATGTCTCCAATGCTCAAAGGATCTTTTGATGGATAACAGTTCCTTTTCCCCTATGGGGTAGTTTCTCTCTGGGGAGGTCATCTCCTTTGAATAGAAGGCAATAGGATGCAAAAGATGATTTAGGCTCTCTCTCTGGGATAAGACCGCACCTAGAGCATAATCCGATGAGTCTACTTCTAAAAAGAATTGTTGTTCTGGGTTAGGGTGACGTAGTATAGGAGCTGATGTGAACTAAGTTTTTAGGTACTTGAAAGCTTGAGCAGCCTTAGTATTCCAGAGAAACTATGTTTTACTGCCAGTGAGTGTAGTTAAAGGTTTTGCGATGGCTGAGTAACCTTTAATACATTTTCTATAATAGTTACTGAAACCCAGAAAACGCTGTAACTCCTTGCGGTTTTGTGGAGTTGGCCAATCTCTTACCGCTTCAACCTTATTTTGTTGCATCTGTACACCTTCGGATGATATATCGTATCCAAGGAAAGAGATCTTCTCAGTGTGAAATAGACATTTTTCTGCCTTGGCGTATAATCAGTGAACTTGAAGCCTTGACAGCACCCAGGTAACATGCTTAATGTGGTCTTGTAAATTTTTGGAATAGATCAAAATGTCGTCTAAATAGACCACGACACAAATGTCTAGAAGATCCCTGAAAACATCATTGATGTAATGTTGAAAGGTTGCTGGGGCATTACATAAGCCAAATGTCATAACCAAATACTCATATAAGCCATATCTAGTTCTAAATGCAGTCAACCACTCATCTCCCTCTCTTATACGAATGAGGTTGTAAGCCCCCCTCAGATCTAATTTGGTAAAAATCTTAGCTTGGTGGAGCCTCTCAATAAGTTCGGGGATCAACGGAAGGGGGTACCTATTTTTTTACTGTTACCTTATTAAGTTCTCTGTAGTCTATAATCGGACGTAATGATTGATCTTTGTTTGTAACAAAGAACATACCTGCACCAGCAGGAGATACAGAAGGTCTAATAAATCCCTTCTTAAGATTCTCGTCTAAGTAAGTTTTTAAGTGTGCAAGCTCAGGTTGACTTAAAGGGTACAGGTGGCCGTAAGGGATGACCGCTCCAGGTTTTAGATCTATAGGGCAGTCATAACTGCGATGAGGGGGCAAACTCTGGGCTTCCGTTTTGCTAAAAACTTCTCTGAACTGCAAATATTCCCTAGGGATAGATGAAGATTCATCGGTTATGTGTATCGTATGTGGAGTAGGGTAGCAAGTGTTTTTGCAGTAGGGGGACTCTAATGTGGGTTTTAGACTTTTCCAGTTTATAGTAGGTTTGTGTAAACGGATCCACTGAATTCCCAAAACTACGGGAAAAAGCAGAGATGGTAGAACATCAAAACTAATATATTCATGATGATTGTTCTGAATTGTAACCAACAACGGAATAGTGTGGTGGGTTATCGGACCACTAGCTATGTACGTACCATCAACCACACGAATGGACACAGGAGTATTCTTTTTCTCAAGTGGTATTTTATTAAGCTTAACAACCTCTAAATCAATATAATTCCCATAAGCCCCAGTGTCGATAATGGCCTCAGATGTCAGGCGTCTATGGTCCCACTGTAAAGAGAGAGAGATGATGCAATAAGAGAGAGAGATGATGCAATAAATTGGTTTGTTCTGCAGAGTGTTAGTTAAGATACTTACTTTTCTTATTTTTTTTTGTAGGATGGGACAATCTTTTACCGAGTGTGCTGAATTAGCACAATACAAGCATAGAGCTTGTGTCTTCCTTCTCTATTTCTCCTCGATAGATAGGGGTCCCCTTAAGATCCTATCTCCATTGGTTCTTGACTTGAGGCTCCTGCAGTAGTAGATTGTACAGATGGTGTTGGTTTACGAGGTATGGATTCTGTTCCCTGACATTCACTCTTCCACTCCCTTAGGCGTCTATCTCCAGAAAACAAGTCTGCACTGCATATCTGAGGTTCTGGGTATGCGTCCTGAGGTGGCGCTTTATTCCCTATTGAGTCTCTAATGACTTTCCTTAAAGTTTCATTCTCAATTTGCAAGGTACCCATCGCCTGTCCTGATTGATCCACTTTCTGAGAGAGTTCATACACTATCTGAGGCAAATCCGTTGGATCCATTTTTTATAGGCTTAGTTTTTATGTAAGGGTTCTGAACTGTATAATTTGTCAGAATGTTTCTATGGATCTGCAACTACGGATTTGATAGTTTGTATCACTTAGCACTTGATTAGCATATATGAGATGGTAATCTCAGAGGCTCAAAGTGATTTAATAATGATGCACTCAGAATAGAAGTTAATCCAAAAATGTACAAACAACTATTCAGCATATAGTAGGAGCGAATAGAATTATGAGAACTTAAAATTCTGTAGTAAATTATAATGCCTCTATAAACAGATGATATTACAGTCCTGGTAGTTAAAGGCATCACCTTACTGTTTTAATCCCCACAAATGGTAATGCTGGAGAAGGAGAGTCCGTGAGATAGACTGAGCAGTGCAGCACAAGCAGAGAGGAACGCTGACACACCCGGTTAACAGCTGATGTCGGTGATTGACAGGTCTGCAGCTCCGAACAGCAGAGGCGTCTGACGTCACTGAGACTCAGTCGGAGTTGTGGTTTATCTCACCGAGTATCTAAATGGGTAAGGATACGATCTTATCTCCTTGGGTGCTAGATGTATGAAGGCACATAACAATCCTCAACAAGGCGGTGAGAGATCCAAAGTTAGTTTGTAGCCTTATGTCAAAACTGACAGGGAAATCCCTCGATGGTCAGAAAGGTAGAGTTGGATACATTTTCAAATTATATGTATCTCTAGTATTTAGCTCAGGATACTTCACAAGGAACGTTTCAAGCTTAGCAAGGTAGAAAACTCAAACACTAAGCACCTGGCTGACGTCAGAAGCCAGCTTAAATAAGTTAGAGGGGAAATCAGAATTTAAGGAGGTATTGTGAGTTACGGTACTTGGAGAATAAAGGTGGAATGGCAATTCCTGACACTGTGTTCCATGGTATATCTAATGCCTTGGAAATTCTTTTGTATCCTTCTCCTGACTGATAGCTTTTAACAATGAGATCCCTCTGATGCTTTAGAAGCTCTCTGCGGACCATGGCTTTTGCTGTAGGATGCGACTAACAAAATGTCAGGAAAGACCTACTAGAACAGCTGAACTTTATTTGGGGTTAATCAGAGGCACTTTAAATTATGACAGGTGTGTACTGACTCCTATTTAACATGATTTTGAATGTGATTGCTTAATTCTGAACACAGCTACATCCCCAGTTATAAAAGGGTGTTCACACTTATGCAACCATATTATTTTAGTTTTTTATTTCCCTTTACCTAAAAGATTTCAGTTTGTTTTTCAATTGAGTTGTACAGTTTATAGGTCACATTAAAGGTGGAAAAAGTTCTGAAATGATTAATCTTTGTCTCATTTTTTTACATCACAGAAACCTGACATTTTAACAGGGGTGTGTTGTAGACTTTTTATATCCACTGTATATCTATAACAAATATACATTTATATTAAATGTATAAAAATGCATATATGTATAAAAAAGTATTAAAATACTAAAAGTAGGGTACTTTGTATTAGATGGGGTTATTATTATTTTGTTTATATATCAAAATAGGAAGATCTAATTTAGATTTTATATATATATATATATATATATATATATATATATATATATATATATTTAGATTAAAAAAATTATATTAAACTCCATATTTAGCCCAAAGGGGTATAAGATTTTGAAATTATAAATATATTCAGCTTCTTGTCTTAGGATAGTCTCTATATTTCCTCCTCTTTGGCTAGGATGGACTTTTTTAAATCCCCAAAATTTCATGTGTTGAGTATTTCCTTCATGTATTTCTGTAAAATGTTTATAAAGTGCTGTGTTTGTGGCTTTGTGTTCAATTTGGTGTAAATGCACCCTTATTCTATCCCTTAGCATTTGGCTTGTTTGGCCAAAATATTGATGGCCACATGAGCATTGAATGCAATATATTATGTTTTTATCAGAACATCTTATAATGTCTCTGATTTTGGTGTAATGCGCGTTATTATTAGATTTGATAGGTTTAATTTTGGTGCGGTGTTTGCACGCTTTACATGAAATACATGGGAAAAAACCTTCTAGTCTCTCTCCATGTAAGTTGCTTTCTAATGGACCTTTATTATTTTATCCTTTATACTCACTAGGAGGGGATAGAATGTTTTTTAGATTTCTGGCTTTTTAAAAAATGATTTCTGGGGGTGGGGGGGCGGAGCCAACAGCAGAGCTAGCAAGACGTGCCATTTCAGAGCTCCTGGCATTTGCTCTAAAAAAGCTTCATTTCTGACATAATAAGTCTCTGTCTCAATCTCTTATTCTATACCCATACTTGGAGCATAACTTATATTGGAGGATGTGCCGGCCTGGGACAATAATCACAAGCAATCTTTGCTGCAGTTGAACTAGGGCCTACTAGCTAGCTGAGACGGCGAGGCCAAGTATTCCGCCATATTTGGAAACTCCTATTCTACTTTCTGCTACAGCCGCAAATTCTCTTCTATTAATCTCACCTCTAAGGCTTACCTATGGAGAGACAAATTATCTCTGCGCTACATGAACTCATGCTCTCCATGGATCTCCATCAGCAGGCTATTATCGCAGACCTTAAAGCCGTCATGAACCCTCTACAAGCAAAGACACAGACAGTGTTCGTTACTGAAGTTGCGGGTGGCTGTACACATGACTCGCCGCACTGGAGAGCAGATCTGCCTCGAGATATAGAGGAGACAAGAACCGCAGCAAAAGATGATCCCACTCTAGAGCTCAAAGCACAGACAGCCATGGATAGCCAAAACAACCTCCCACAGCCCTCCTCCAGCCGCACTGAGCCAGCGCAACATGCCGTAGTTCAGTTAGTGCCCCCACAGACCGGACCCAATAGCATATATTCCCCAAGAGCAACCGCCACCTTACAGAAGGCAGTGAAAGACAACCCTGACAAGGGGGCTGCAGCGCAAACAGCTATTCTGCATTCTAAGAGTCACCGCGACCCATACCCCAAGCTCACTACAGCTGCCACTCGACACTCTGAACTCTTTTGGCTACACAGCGGTCACTCTTATTGCTGGCTACACCTTGCAAGTTTTTAATAGAAACATAGAGTACCTTATGTTCCAGTCCTGGTCTGTGGAGTAAAGGACTCAATGCGGTCCAGCACTACAGCCTGCCTATATTCTGCCCCTAAGTCAAAGCACAAGAACTGGAGTAGGGTAATGTAACCGCTACGTTATAGAAAGCATGGCCTCCCGCTCTCACATAAGGCTTCCTTACAAGTGTACCTTCTGGACATTTTCATGAGATTTTAACAGTGTGCTGCGTTTAGTTATTAAGTTGGCCCTTAATGTCCTATGATCTCATCTTATGCAGTTACAAACCTGTGGCTACTCTCTATAAGTTGGAGTTCCTAAGAGCCCAGATTCAAGGACGTTGCAGGGTTAAACCTGCTAATATAGAGAACAATGGTAACAGGGACAGAGTATAAGCCCTATATTATTTTAGATATAAACTTGTATTGGTTTTATCGTTAATACCTGTTATCCTTGGAGAGGTGTTTATTACCCCCCATTATACTATACTGCCTCATGGCTGAACTAGTTTGACGCTGTTTCTTGTTTTTGTTTTTTATTGTTTGTGTGTATTAAGCTCTCTTATGCTATACTACCATTTCCTTAGGCAATATTATATGCATTGATTCCGTTTAATGTATAAGGGGTATCCTAATGAGAAAGCCAATTATCTTTCTACTAAACAACTAAGCTGAGTACTAGAGCAGCTTATGAAGCTTATAATCCTATCTTCCCGATTCTTTAAGTAACTATTTATTTCCCTTGAGTCCTAATATATACTAATTTATTGACTGATATCATACTGCTGTACTATTAGTATTTAATAGCGCTTACATTACTACGATATATCTTTATATTTTCATAATCCTTTAAGTTATCCCCTACATAGTCTGATAAATAGTAACACTGCAGTTCAAAGAACCCAGAGTTAGAGTCAGAGCTACTGTTGTGTACCGCCTTAACTATCTAACTAATCACTCTGGATTACTATATACTCTTTGGCCGAGATTAATAGCCCTTTGAATCCAGTTAGCCTTCTATCTTACTTTATATAGCTCCTTAGGGATCTAGGCAGGGTGTTTGGGTAGAGGGTGGTTTGCTCTGTGCTATAATTCCATATTCTATTTCAGACTAAAGTAAAGATTTTCTTGATGCTACACTACTATTATATAGGGACTCATGGTCCTTTTTTAAAAAAAAATGTATAATGTTTGTAGACCGGGTCATTTATAGGTCTACCTTTACTCATAACATAGATATCTCTAACAGCCTTTTATGTGTCCAGACTTCACAATGGGTCTAAACAAATGTGCCCTTCTAGGGGGAAAAATCCAGCTTTTGCTAGTCACATATATAATATGAGAAGTCTGTAGGTCTAGTGTAAGTACCGCCTTGATACTGGCAAGTATATCTCCCTCAGAGACTATCTCTCTTGTGTTGTATGCCTCTACATCATATCTAAGTTAATTAGTATTTTTCCGCAGTGGCAGGGACTCATGTAATTATCTCTCTTTATCACATGTTTTGTAGGCACAGCTTAGGTATGATGATAAATCTAATAAAGTGCCCTCTAGCGATAATTAGACCTCTAATTAATCACACTCCCCACGTGGAAGTTTATATTTGGTCGAAATACTGGTCTGTGCTGAGCTCCTCTTCTCCCTTTCCCGCCGGTACTGGTTGCCTGCGGGTCATACCCATTTCCCATTTGCCTACACCGCCTAGAGCTGGCACTTCCCCAGGAGAGGAGCTCATGCAGTAGTCCCCTATACTCTGTATATACTAATAGTCTCTTCTATATATGTCACCTGTAAATTTGTAACTGTATAATAGGCCTTCTAAGAGCCCAACTCACATTATTGACTAAGCATCCTAGATGGCTCCGCTCCTCATTCCCTTTTTCCCCCCTCCTTTTCTAATACGAGCGGCTCTTGTCCGCTGAATTCTCTTTTCCCTTCTTTAGGCCACCCTGGTCTTAGAGCATCCAAACAAATACTGCACCACACCTGCCTCAACCCTATTAGAATAAACAAACCTAAAAATTCTCCTCACGGTAGGCATGGGCCACACCTATTATATATAAAATATAAAACTGAGGTTCCATTATTTTATGTACAAACATAGATTCCGTTGCTGACATCCCTGTTTTACATGGTTAACCCTAGCGATCTCATTCGTCTCTTCTCCATTTTTCTTTGGTTTATAATTTTGTTTATGCTATAAGGATGTATCTTTCAGAATTATGCTATCATTGTTATTGGATGAATATGTTGTAAAACTTTTATTATAACCTCAATAAAAAACTTTTTGGGAAAAAAAAAATGATTTCTGGATGGTTTTTGACTCTTTGTCCTAAAATTTGATATTTTTTAATAAAATGTAAGTGTTTGGTGAGGAATTTTTTTATTTCATGGTGTTGGGAACTATATTGGGTTGCAAAAGGTATAAACAAGTTTTCTTCTTTATTTGGAGTGTGTTTAATTTTTGGTCTTAAGAGTGTTTCTCTATCAATTACTTGAACCTCATTTTTTGCTTTGTTGACCAAATTAGAATTATATCCCTTCTCTTCAAATCTTTGTGGCAGTGTTTCTGATTGTTTGTTAAAATTTATAATATTTGAACAGTTTTTCCTTATGCGAAGGACTTGTCCTTTAGGGATGTTGGTCTTCCATTTATTGAGATGACAAGTATTGTGATAATTATTTGTGTCAATGGTTTGGAAATATGTTTTGGTATTAATTGTTTTACCTTCTATTTCAATTTCTATATCTAAGTAATTAATATTTTTAGCGCTGAATTAATGTGTGAAACTCAATCTTATTGTGCTACTATTCATGTCTTCCATGAATAATTCCAAGAGTTCTGCCTCCCCTTTCCAGACGATAAATATATCGTCTATGTAACGATAGTAGTGCACAAGGTTCGCGCCCCAGTATCATTCTTCTATATATATTTTTTCAAAATAGCCCATAAAAAGGTTGGCATAACTGGGGGCGATAGGTGAGAACCTTGTGCCCATCGCTGTCCCTCTAAGTTGTAAAAAGATATATCCATTGAAAAAAAAGGAGTTATTCTTAAGTATAAATTTGATGCAATTAAGTAGAAACTTATTTTGTTCTTTTGACAGATTTGGGTCTTTTTCCAGGAAATGTTTAATAGCTTCCAAACCTAAGGTATGATCAATGTTTGTGTATAACGAATTGACATCACAAGTCACTAATAGATCATTCTCTTCCCATGTTATCATTTTTAAAATGTTTAATAGTTGTGTGGAATCTTTTAGGTATGTGGGTAGTTGGGTGACGTAATGTTGCAGAAGTAAATCTACGTACTGAGAAAAATTGGATGTTAGTGATCCTATACCAGACATTATCGGATGGTGAGGGGGTTTTGTTAAACTTTTATGGATTTTAGGGAGAAAATACAAAGTTGGAATGATGGGGTTTTGAATATTTAGGAAGTCATATTCTGGAGTTACAGCAACAAAGATGACCAGCAAGCCTCAAGGCGTAAAGTAAAGTTCTTTATTGGAAACACACGATAAAAAGCATAAAAGCTTATTCCCTTATTGACAAGTGAAAGAAGGTCCTACGCGTTTCGGCAGCCCCCTGCCTTATTCATGGACTAACGATAAAGGTGTCAAAAGCTCTTTATATACACCTGAGTCCTCAGGTGTGAGAATTACTTGTCAAATATTTAAAGGGATAGTACCTGTACACTATATACAAATTACAAACATATTGTAAGTCACAAAAAACAGAGTGAGATGGCAATCAAATATAATACGAGAAATACATGTCTTGGTAGAAAGATACGACATTATAGACCAGTACATCAAAATATATGCATAATGCTCTCTTGTCATGAAGTTAAATTAAATTTAAACTTAATGAACCATATGAATTGATTCATTGCCATGATACCTGTTTAGTTCAATAGCTGGTTAGTATAGCTACTACTTACTAGACTCCAATAAACAAAAATATAGATGTAAATGAATTAGAGACTAGTCTAACTCTTCCCTGATAGTAAAGTAGCAACAGTATAATTAAAGATATTAGTAATTAATTAATAATGAAATAACTACTGTTCTAAAAATCCAAACATTGGAAGTGAATCGGTTATGTTATATGAAATGAGCAAACGCTTCTACATTTATATAACCTAGAAACAAGTCTAATTCAGCAGTGTACAAAGTTCTTTAAGGGTAGGATACAATAAGTACTCATATTAAAAACCCCTATGTATCAACCAACTGATCACCCAATATATATCAAGAAAAAATAATAATTAGTAGGAATAAATAATACCAATAGCTAGTAAACCAAAAAACAGGAGACAGTGTAATAATCCAAAAGATATAAACATAATAATAATAAGCACTTCAAGAGGTAAAAATAGGGAGATATCCCATCAATTAGATAGTATCTTATCAGTACAGCGCACATATAGTGTATCACCCTAAATCTTAAATTAGATTATTCACTATTGCAACATATCAAACAAACCATATACATATACACTTCAGAGTGCTGTTAACAGAGGGAGGATTAACTTAACAAAAATGTCACTACTCCTCTAATACAACACAACCATAACAAATATTCCCTTGGCTCTCAGAAAGTTCATTAGACTAAGTATAATAGCTATAGTCAGAGACTAAAATCTAGTATTTAACGTTGATGGGTCCAAAAATTAATGACATCTCCATCAATGTTAAAACCATGTGGTCTTCTGGTCTTAAAGGGACAGTAAACCTTAAAAATAATGTTATATAATTCTGCACATAGTGCAGAATTATATAACATTATTTAAGTGCTATAGTTCTAAACGCCTTTTTTCCCTTTTAATATGTAAAAATTATGGCGCTTTTACAGACCCGCTCTCTGCTGAGCGGGTCTGTAATATTTTGTCAACGCATCGGGCCAGCTGTATAGCCACAGCCCGGCCCGACCGCGCCATAGCACTAAGTGCAGCTCGCTCCTGTCACAGGAGCGAGCTGCACTTAGTCTTATGGCGCGGTCGGGCCGGGCTGTGACTATACAGCTGGCCCGATGCGCTGACTAAATATTACAGACCCGCTCAGCAGAGAGCAGAGAGCGGGTCTGTAAAAGCGCCATAATTTTTACATATTAAAAGGGAAAAAAGGCGTTTAGAACTATAGCACTTAAATAATGTTATATAATTCTGCACTATGTGCAGAATTATATAACATTATTTTTAAGGTTTACTGTCCATTTAAGCTTGAAGATCCAAAATGCTTCCCTGTATAATAACTTTGAAGCTCGATCTCCACCCCGAATACTTGGTTTAATATGGTCAATGATTTGCCATTTAAACCCAGCCACAGCTTTGTCATGGACGTGAATAAAGTGCCTGACCAAGTCAGAGCATTCAGTTCCATTTTCAATATTTTTCAGGTGTTCCCTGATCCTACTCCTACCCTAACGGGTCGTGCACCCCACGTATTGTTTGTGCCAATTAGTGCACTCTACCAGGTAAATCACAAACTTAGTTCTGCAATTTGTGTAGGACGTCAGGTCAAACACCCTCTGAGTCACACATGACTGAAAACTATGTGTCACATTGGTAAAACTACATGATATACAGTTAGTGAAATGGCATTTGTAGTGGCCATTGACTTCTAGCCAACCCCCCTCCTCATGGTAGACTGCCTCAACTGGCTGGGAGATAATACATTGCCTAACGTACATCCTCTTCTGGGTACAAAGTTGCAACCCCGTGACACATAGTCTTTAAGGCTATCTTCAGCTGTGAGTATAGGTAGATGTTTGTTAACAATCGCACAAATGTCCTCAAATTGAGCACTATATGTGGTGATAAATGCAGGCTTTGACGAATCAAATCGCTTATTTGGTTGCTTAATTATTTTAGAGCCATCCAAAAGATTTTGCCTATCCATCCGGGTAACCTCCAAGAAAGCACGTTTGAGTGTCTTAATTTTGTAGCCTCTCTCTATTAAATCATTCATAAGGACTTCACTTTCTCTCTTGAAGTCCTGTTCATCCGTACAGTTCCGTTTAATACGGATGAACTGACCCTTGGCTACACCAAAACCAGTATATCTTGCATGATTACTCCTGCCATGTAACACCACATTGGTTGCAATAGGTTTGCGATATAATGTTGTTTTAACACTGTGTGTATCTATGTCCGCTAATAATAGCAGATCAAGATATGGTATAGATAATGAGTCACATTCATAAGTGAACTTAAGGTTGATATCATTAGCATTCAAATAGCTGACAAATTCACTAATCTTATGATGACCTCCTGACCAAACAAACAGGAGGTCATCGATGTATCTTTTATACATCACAATATCAGAATGAAAGGGGTTAGTATCTCCAAAGACGTGGCACACCTCCCACCAACCCATAAATAGGTTGGCGTAGGCGGGGGCAAACTTGGCCCCCATTGCTGTGCCACGTCTTTGGAGATAAAAAGTACCCTCAAACTGAAAATAATTGTGCGAAAGCAAAATATCCAAAGTGGTCAACAGAAATCCTTTGAGGATATCATCATAGTCACTATACCTATCCAGCATGAAAGAGACCGCTTCCATCCCACTGGCATGTGGTATTGCAGAATAAAGGCTAACTACATCAACCGTTATCCACTCTGTTTGCTCATTCCATACTACATGCTGTAAACAATTCAAAAGATGTTTAGAGTCCCTGAGATACAAGGGCAAGTTGTAAACAATGGGCTGAAGCAACGATTCTACCCAGTTTGACATGTTCTCGAAAAGGGAACCTATGCCGGCCACAATAGGTCTCCCCTTCACCTCCTCCAAGGACTTGTGTACCTTGGGGAGGTGATGGAAAATGGGTATAACAGGATGTGGCACACACAGATAGTCAGCCGTTTCTTGGTCATAAATCCCCAATTCGAGACCATCATCAATGATAGAATCAAAACGTTTACCAAACTCACCCGTAGGGTTACACGATAATATCTGGTAAACTTCGGGGTCACCTAGCTGTCTCTGAGCTTCTTTTAAATAGGCTGCCCTATCCTGGACCACCACACTGCCCCCTTGTCCGCTTGCTTGATTACTAAGTCTTCCCTCTTTCTGAGTCTCTCCAAAGCTTCTGATTGAGTTATATTCAAATTAGGACGTGGATGGCGACTCTCAGCTGAGAGTTTTATTAAGTCTTCCTCTACCCTGCGATGATATGCCTCTAGGAATGGCCCTCTATCCCTAGTTGGATAAAAGACAGATTTGGGCCTGTATCCCCCATGTGATGTTTTGGGAGTTATATCATCTGTCATATTTTCCACGGCAAGATCATAGATATTTAAGTAATCACTTGCCTCTTTAACCCCTTAATGACCGGACCATTTTTCAATTTTCTTACCCTTAATGACAATGGCTATTTTTACATTTCTGCAGTGTTTGTGTTTAGCTGTAATTTCCCTCTTACTCATTTACTGTACCCACACATATTATATACCGTTTTTCTCGCCATTAAATGGACTTTCTAAAGATACCATTATTTTCATCATATCTTATAATTTACTAAAAAAAAAATAATAAAATATGAGGAAAAAATGGAAAAAAACACACTTTTTCTAACTTTGACCCCCAAAATATGTTACACATCTACAATCACCAAGAAACACCCATGCTAAATAGTTTCTAAATTTTGTCCTGAGTTTAGAAATACCCAATGTTTACATGTTCTTTGCTTTTTTTGCAATTTATGGGGCAATAAGTACAAGTAGCACTTTGCTATTTCCAAACCACTTTTTTTCAAAATTAGCGCTAGTTACATTGGAACCCTGATATCTGTCAGGAATACCTGAATATCCCTTGACATGTATATATTTTTTTTTAGTAGACAACCCAAAGTATTGATCTAGGCCCATTTTGGTATATTTCATGCCACCATTTCACCGCCAAATGCGATCAAAAAAAAAAAAAGTTCACTTTTTCACAAAATTTGTCACAAACTTTAGGTTTCCCACTGAAATTATTTACAAACAGCTTCTGCAATTATGGCACAAATGGTTGTAAATGCTTCTCTGGGATCCCCTTTTTTCAGAAATAGCAGACTTATATGGCTTTTGGGTTGCTTTTTGGTAATTAGAAGGCCGCTAAATGCCGCTGCGCCCCACACGTGTTTTATGCCCAGGAGTGAAGGGGTTAATTAGGGAGCTTGTAGGGTTAATTTTAGCTTTAGTGTAGTGTAGTAGACAACCCCAAGTATTGATCTAGGCCCATTTTGGTATATTTTATGCCACCATTTCACCGCCAAATGCGAGCAAATAAAAAAAAACTTTACATTTTTCACAATTTTAGGTTTCTCACTGAAATTATTTACAAACAGCTTGTGCAATTATGGCAGAAATTGTTGTAAAAGCTTCTCTGGGATCCCCTTTGTTCAGAAATAGCAGACTTATATGGCTTTGGCGTTGCTTTTTGGTAATTAGAAGGCCGCTAAATGCTGCTGCGCACCACACGTGAATTATGCCCAGCAGTGAAGGGGTTAAATTAGGTAGCTTGTAGGGAGCTTGCAGGGTTAATTTTAGAGATCAGCCTCCCACCTGACACATCCCACCCCCTGATCCCTCCCAAACAGCTCTCTTCCCTCCCCCACCCCACAATTGTTCCCGCCATCTTAAGTACTGGCAGAAAGTCTGCCAGTACTAAATAAAAGAGGTTTTTTTTTTTTTAAAATAAAAATAATAAAGTATTTTAGCTGTGATGGACCCCTGCCTTAGCCCCAACCTCCCTGATCCCCCCTCCAGCTCTCTAACCCTCTCCCCTACCTAATTACCACCATCTTGGGTACTGGCAGCTTTCTGCCAGTACCCAGTTTGGCCCCAAAAACCCCCCAAAAAGTATTTTTATTTTATTTTAACTTAAAAAAACTATTTCTGTAGTGTAGCAGCCCCCCACAATACCCCCACCCCCACCCCCTCCCAGATCCTTTTATATATATATTTTTTTTAAATCCCTTTTTTCCCCCTTTCTGGCCTCATTCATTGGTGTCAGTGTGGCTAATGGGTGCACGTGCACGCGCACGCACGTGCACACGCGTGCACGCGCACATGCACGCTCACGTGCACACGCGCGCATCGTGCACGCGCACGCGCACCCTCACACCCGGCACTATCGCTACCGGTGCAGAGAGGGCCACAGAGTGGCTCTCTCTGCATCGGGGGCTTGTAAAATGGTATTGCAGGATGCCTCCATATCGAGGCATCACTGCAATACCCTCAGAGCTGCTGGAAGCATTTGTGATCGCTTCCAGCACTCTGTTAGACAACTGACGTACCAGGTACGTCCATTGTCATTAACTGCTTGTTAATGCATGACGTACCTGGTACGTCAGTTGTCATTAAGGGGTTAAAGTCTGTTATGTCATATACTTTAAATACATCACTCCCCCTGGGGACAAAATCATCAATCATTATATTTGTCTCGTTATCTTTATTAACATTCCAAAAAAAATTCTTTAGTGTGAAACTACGAATCAACCTATTTACGTCCACTATTGTTTTAAACAAATTGAACTTAACAACAGGTACAAATCCTAAACCCAAGCCCAGGACCTCAATCTCATTATCTGTTAGTGTAGAGCTAGAAATATTTATTACATTCAAATCGCATACTTGTTGCGTCCGCCTCGTCTGTATCTTCCTGCTCCTCTGCCTCTTTGGCCTCTTCCTGCGTCTACATTGTTAGATATTCTGGAGTTGTTAATAGACTTATATTATTAGCTTCTTTAAGCAGTATCCCTAGTTCAGACTCTTGTTTTTTGATGGGGTTGTTTTCAGGTTTTTTATAGGTTAATCTTTCATTTAGTAATCTACTCGATTCTTCTAAGTAATAGCTAGTGTCTATTAAGACAATGCCCCCTCCCTTATCAGCCGGTTTTATCGTTAGATCTTTATTATTTTTAAGTTCCTTTAAAATTCCTAATTCTTTTTGTGTCATATTCCAATTAAGATGTTTAGACTGGTCTATTTTTTCCAAATCTTTTTTCATCATCTCTTCAAATAGTCTTATGTGTTTACTCTTTTCATGGGTAGGGAAAAAAGAAGATTGGGGTTTAAATTTAGTATGGTTGTAGTTACATTCTTTCCCCTTTAGTGTTCTTTTTTCTATTGGATTTTTTATGAAATATCTTTTCAGGGTTAGATTATGAACAAACTGATTGATATTGATTAGGGTTTCAAATGTATTAAGTTTGCAGCATGAGACATTTAAAACTCTTTCTTGTAGTTGGTTTATAGCAGGGGTGGGCATACTTTTGTAAGGCAAGGGCTACCTCTAATTTTATTCAAAATGATGTGGTCACCTAACTAAAAAAAAAACACCAGTCGCTGGCTAAATAAAATTGTATTTTTGCCACAAATAGGACCTGCTGGCTGAAAAATTGTATTTTTGCCACAAATAGGACCTGCTAGCTGAAAATTTTATTTTTGCCTCAAATAATATAGCTCTAAAAATCAGCCATGCTCTTTAATAATAAATACAGCCGCGCTCTTTACTTACTGCAAGAGCTCTCTCTTTACGTCACGCTGGGACCATCAAGCAACCTGATCTGTATACTGCACCTGCATATGGATAAGTGGTCTCACAATCAAGACGGCTCGAGTCTAGGGCTAGAGGAGTAGTCAATCCTGGAACACATAGGAAACCCACAGCTCAGGTACAACGATGAAAATGAACTATTCTCAGTCAATCATAGACAGACTCATTCTACAAAGTCATGTTATTGGCTGGAAGCCATGTCAGGTTGAATAGGGGGCAGGTCCTGTTGACTGCTCTCCATCTGTCCGCTACTAGCTGAAGACTACTGCAAATAGTTGGGACAGTGACAGTGGCAGGACCTGCAGGCTCTGTGCCACCTTACACAGCAACCAGAGACTAGTATGGCAGCAACAGCACCTGACCTACACAATTTGGTGACAACAGATTCTGGAGACAGAAAGCTGCAGAAACTAGCATAAAGTATAGCTAATATTAGTGTGTCAGAGAAAGTGTCAGAGAGCAGCATCAAAGCCTGGTAAAGAGTAAGTAAAAGAACAAGAGGGGGGAGTAACAGACCCTGGGAAAAAAACAACACCAGACCATTCACCCAGCAGAGCCTGGTGACAAGTAACGGAGGACAGAACTAGAAAGTAGCAGCAGAATATCAGACAGAACAGGACCTGGAACTGCCAAACCCAGGGATACCGAACAGCATCTCAGCCTAGATGTGGGAGAAATGTTTCTCTTATTATGCAGACTTTTGAAATCTTCCAATCTACCTTTTGCCCACCCCTGGTTTATAGGGTATTTACTTAAATAAAAAATCCCTGTGTTTGTTATTTCTGACGTTTTGGTGTTTTGTTTTGGTTGTCCTCGGCCTCTCCTACTTCTAGCCTTCTTTTGCTTCTTAGGTTTCTTTGTGGCATTGCATGATGGATTGTGTTTTTTGATGTGCCCTGTCTTGGAGGGGAGCTCCCTTAAAAAACTTTTTGTGTGGTTTTGTAGGAGGCACTATTTGAAGTTGTCTCCTCATATTGTTCTAAATCTAGGGGTTGGAACCTATTTTTAACAGGTACCCTCCAATTTTGCTCATATTTGGTTGTGATATATTAATATTTCTATTGTAATAATTTGCTTCTAGTGGTTGTTAGGTACAATAATTATAATTTTGATTACTGTGGTCTTCGTAATTATAGTTTCTCTGTCTTGGGTAGAAATGTTCCTGTCTTTGGTAGAAATTTTGTTGTCTAGAGTAGTAGAATAGTCTCCTTTCAAGTTTGTATATTCTCTAGATTTCCAGTTTTGATTTCCAGTTCACATTGGAATGCGTGTTTCATTGAGGATTTTTAGATCTCTCAAAATTTAATTCAGGGTCTCTTCCAACTCTAGAATTTTTGTGGTTTTAAGAAAGTGTATTATCTGTATGGATTATTATTGGTATAGTGAGATTGGTTCTTTTTAGAAATGTGTTTTCTGTTCTACTGCTATTATTGGAACTATTGCCTGTTCTGTTTCTGTTATAAAATCTTTGGTTAGATGTATTTTGAGGTTCATTTGGAGTGATTCTTTCATTTGGGTAATTACCTTTGCAAAAGATGTGAGCCTTATCCTTTCCGATAGGTGGGATAGGAGTTTTTATTTGTTTCATTTAATTCAATTTCTGACTCTTTAGATTCTTCTTCAGAGTAATCTCCTAGATCACAATTGTATTTACTTATAAAAAGCAGAAAGTCCGGCTTGTCACAGGAAAAAATGATTTCCAATATAAGAGATAAAAAGGTTTATTTTAGCTCAACAAATAAACCTTTTTATCTCTTATATTGGAAATCATTTTTTCCTGTGACAAGCCGGACTTTCTGCTTTTTATAAGTAAGTTACTACATGATTTATAACAAAAGTTATTACCGTACTGCTGATGGGGTTTTAATCCTTTTCCAGCCCAGCTGATAATACCTTGAAAATCATCTGTTGTTCCTTTGGAGAGAGACACACCTTAGAAGCTGAACTCACATTACTAAAGGAGTGAGTATATTGCACATTATTTTGTCGGATTTAACTTGCACATCAAGTCCATTTCTATCTATTATTAGAAATTAACTATACATCAAGACCAGCGCCATCCATTTCGTTTTGTCTATTTAGAATGTTTACTTTCTAAAATACTTTCTTTAAATTAATTTTTTTTATACATTATATCTTTTTGTTTATTATAATATTCTGCATTGCTTTCATAACTTTTTAGACTATTTTTATGTGTCGATTTCTGTTTTAATTTCTGTTAAGGAAATATTTCTAGATTTGACTATGATTTTAATAAGCCCTATGGAAGCCGTCTCTAGAACTTCAAACCATTCATTTGATAGTTCATTATTGAGTGTGAAAGTGCAATTTTTCTTTAGTCTAAGCCGCCTAGGCACCATGTTATTGTCAATGTATTTTTGTGTGAATTTTATCTCTATGGTGTGTTTTAATTCTTTTAGGAGGTTATTTTCTAGTTCATCACATACATCTTGAAGATTCTTTGGTCAATTGGAGTCAGTAGTAGAAATTATATTATCATTTTGTGCAATGTTTTGCAATATTAGATCTCTTTGGGCTAATATATCCATAGTTATATGGGGGCAGGAAAAAAGGGATAAAAATTAGTGTTGGTCAATTAGATAAACACTATAATTACAAAAATTATAATTATTAAAATTTTTGGTGTAGAAAATCATATGAAAGGGGGTGTATTTGACTTTATGGAGGAAAAATAAGCAAAGATACAAAAAACAGATTAGAGAAAATACACCTCTTAAAATTCTCAACACTGCTGTTCTCTAAAATAACAAATGCTCCTCAAAGCAAATGTAAAATTGTACTAAGATAGAACGGCAACAAATTATCCCCTTTTTAAACTTTATGTTTAGCATAGCACTACAGGCTATGAATACGGCGTACAGCCAAAACGCGCAAGCCTTTGGTGCTACGCTCACGTGCTCTCACTTTGTTCCTCCATGGAAACTTTTAATTTTTGGAATAAAGAACATTTGTTTTTACCAAGCAAATCCGCTTTTCTCCTACAATATGTATATATATACATATAAGCACAAAAATATACATGTAAATAAAGCATATACTGTACATATATATTTATTTATTGCTGCCCAACCCTGCACGATTTGCCCTGTGAGCTGCGCTAGGTGGTTTACTGTGTCTATCGGCATGAAAATGAGGCTCCACTGAAGCATATGAAGCACACTCTCGTGCACTTTTGGCTTCTGCGCAACATTTACATGCTCTGGTATTACTGAGTGGAGTGCAAATATTGCGCTCGCGTACACACAATATTGCGCTCCACTCATAATCTAGCCCAATATGTGTTAATTGTTTACCTGATTTATCTTTCTTGGATGCCTGTACAATAACAACTTTGAAAGAACTTCAGTGAGTACATAGTTTACCTTGTAGTTAGTCTGCTTTTTATCTTGTCTTGAGTAGGGAAGTTTATTTGTAGTTATTTCCCAGAACGACAGAGGACGGATTAGTTAATTTGTCAATCTGGGATTTTACTTGGAACTATAATTTTTCCAGAATAGAATGTGAAGGCATTAAAGTATTGCAAGAGAGTGACATCATTGATATTAAACAGGAAGACAGGGGAAGAAATATTATATTTGTGAAATGTGAGGATGAATAAAGCTTTTTGTGAATTGTGTGATACAGACTCTTAAAGTAAGACCAGACCCAGCTAAAGTTTTCCAACCTATCTTGGATAAGTAGTATTGAGAGTGGATTTATCGATTCATCTACAAGTGCTTATTTGTAAATGGAATAGTAGCTACACAATGTTTGCTTCCTCTCCTCAAACAGTGCATCAGTCTCTAGAGTCAGTTAAAGTTCAACCTATTGTGTAAGTTATTGGAGCCCATTTGGAACCCCTTTCAGATTAGTTAGATTTGTGTTTGAAACCCTAGTCTCATATATAGTTAAGTTTTATGAGGGATACAAAGCATTTATTTTCTCTTTTAGATAGTCAATGGATGTTGTCATTAATACTCCTCAATATGATTTTTATTGAGAGTCAAAGATCGGACTTAACAGGTACAATGAAGAACAATAGAGTACACAAAAACAAAACTCTTACATCACAGACCTCAGCAATGTGAATAACAATAGTTAGATATATGAACTAAAATAATAAATTCAAGCAGTAATCTGACTAAATAATACCTAAAAAGCAATAAAATGGGTTAAAAAAATAACTCTCATTATTTCACCCTCCTTACTATGTTGATATCTCTCTTGGGCCCCTAATACAACAAAGGGCTACACAGGAGGACTTGGGTATAAATAACTGTTAACTGCATGAGTGAAATAGAAACATATATGTAAACAGTGGTGGCTCGTGGGTAATTCAAATGGGGGCTATTTAAGTGGGATATCTGTGTGTGCAGGTGACTATTACTGTGCATAATTATTAGGCAACTTAACAAAAAACAAATATATACCCATTTCAATTATTTATTTTTACCAGTGAAACCAATATAACATCTCAACATTCACAAATATACATTTCTGACATTCAAAAACAAAACAAAAACAAATCAGTGACCAATATAGCCACCTTTCTTTGCAAGGACACTCAAAAGCCTGCCATCCATGGATTCTGTCAGTGTTTTGATCTGTTCACTATCAACATTGCGTGCAGCAGCAACCACAGCCTCCCAGACACTGTTCAGAGAGGTGTACTGTTTTCCCTCCTTGAAAATCTCACATTTGATGATGGACCACAGGTTCTCAATGGGGTTCAGATCAGGTGAACAAGGAGGCCATGTCATTAGATTTTCTTCTTTTATACCCTTTCTTGCCAGCCACGCTGTGGAGTACTTGGACGCGTGTGATGGAGCATTGTCCTGCATGAAAATCATGTTTTTCTTGAAGGATGCAGACTTCTTCCTGTACCACTGCTTGAAGAAGGTGTCTTCCAGAAACTGGCAGTAGGACTGGGAGTTGAGCTTGACTCCATCCTCAACCCAAAAAGGCCCCACAAGCTCATCTTTGATGATACCAGCCCAAACCAGTACTCCACCTCCACCTTGCTGGCGTCTGAGTCGGACTGGAGCTCTCTGCCCTTTACCAATCCAGCCACGGGCCCATCCATCTGGCCCATCAAGACTCACTCTCATTTCATCAGTCCATAAAACCTTAGAAAAATCAGTCTTGAGATATTTCTTGGCCCAGTCTTGACGTTTCAGCTTGTGTGTCTTGTTCAGTGGTGGTCGTCTTTCGGCCTTTCTTACCTTGGCCATGTCTCTGAGTATTGCACACCTTGTGCTTTTGGGCACTCCAGTGATGTTGCAGCTCTGAAATATGGCCAAACTGGTGGCAAGTGGCATCTTGGCAGCTGCACGCTTGACTTTTCTCAGTTCATGGGCAGTTATTTTGCGCCTTGGTTTTTCCACACGCTTCTTGCGACCCTGTTGACTATTTTGAATGAAACGCTTGATTGTTCGATGATCACGCTTCAGAAGCTTTGCAATTTTAAGAGTGCTGCATCCCTCTGCAAGATATCTTACTATTTTTGACTTTTCTGAGCCTGTCAAGTCCTTCTTTTGACCCATTTTGCCAAAGGAAAGGAAGTTGCCTAATAATTATGCACACCTGATATAGGGTGTTGATGTCATTAGACCACACCCCTTCTCATTACAGAGATGCACTTCACCTAATATGCTTAATTGGTAGAAGGCTTTCGAGCCTATACAGCTTGGAGTAAGACAACATGCATAAAGAGGATGATGTGGTCAAAATACTAATTTCCCTAATAATTCTGCACTCCCTGTATATATATATATATATATATATACACACACACACACTGTATATTAAATATATATATATATATCTCAAAAAATGTATCACACCAAAAATGTATTAAATACCTATGTGGTACCTCTTTATCATATTTATATCTATTAAAGGGGCATTCAATACAAACTGTAAATTACATGAGACTGCAGGTTCAGATCCGTGAAGCATTTTGCAAAGCATAATGTAGCTTTATTTTCTCCAGTTAGTATATTTTGTATGCTATTTTTTTCAGATTTCCCTGTTATACATGGTATAGGGGCATAGGTTGTCACAACCCTCTCCCTAGATGTAGTATGAACGTGCAATGTTTTTTTTCACATGTGCAGAAGGAGAAAGATAAATTATTAACTGCAAAGCTCTCCTTTTTTCTTATGGTGGCTTAGCACTGATTCTCCTACCATAATTGTAATTTATTACATAGGTTTACATTTATACACACAGACTCACGGTCCATAGGTGCTGAAATATAGCCTATTACTTGATAGTTATAGGACCTAGATAGGGCCAGAAATTATGTTTTACTACAGAAAATGCTACTGCTAAATTATTTATTTAAAACTGCAGCATTCCTGTTTTTTTTAAAGGCGTACAATGTTTTGTGCTTTGATTCCCAAGTTTGTTAGAGTGTGTTTTAAAAATGTAAGGACATTTTATTGTCCCTTTAAATTAATTTTCTTGTCCTTTGCCTCAAGACTACGTGAGTGACTTACAGTGGAACATTAATTCCTCCCTAATCTGTGCCTGTGAACTGTACCTGTGAATACAATATTTGCTTTCCAAGTATTCCATCCCAGCTGGAGCATTTTCTGTCATAAATGAGCTCCTCTCAGCTCAACGACTATCTCCGCAATGAGTTTTCTCGCCGTTGAGGGGGAGGAGCCTCGTCAAGCGTTGTAACGTGACTGGAGTGATGACGTACCTGTATTCACCACCTCGCTCGTACAGGTTGAACTGTGCGATTAAGCAAGTATATAGGATGGGTTGGAGGCTTGGAGCGGTGCCTGCAGGCAAATGTATAAAGTGCAGAGCAGCGGAGTATGACAGGCATGTAGGCTCTACCGCACGTGCGGTTAAAAAAAAACCAACAGTCTGGCTTTGCCTTTTTTGGGTTAGTAATTAAATATAAATTTTCCAGTCGGGGAGCTATTGGAAAAATTATATTTTATTCAGCAAAAAAAAAAATTCTTATTCTTTTGGCTGGGGGTTCAAGTGCGGCTGTGCGCATATGGAGGAGCCTCCACCGTATGTAAATAGATTTAATTATATGATTAAATAAATAACATTGTCCGGAATTATCACACAAGACGGTCACATAGCAAGTGAGAAGGAGCCTTGAACGACAGAGAGCTGATGCTGTGCAAAATCAGAGGTCTGGTAGGAGTTTTGAAATCCTCTTTTCTGTCACATAAGCTTACGGTAATCAACTAGGGCGCGATCCGATATAGATCGCAGTTTGCGGCGCAAGCGAGGAGACCGGCGTCGCCCGCAGTTTCAGCTCGCAACTCGAGCTATCCCATATAAGTCGCCGTCAGATGCTAACGTGCCGTAAGTCTCACAAACCAGCGATGTCCAGAAATCTGCGCAAGTACAAATTTCTGGCGTCGCCAGTGACTTGCGGCACGTTAGAAACTGCCGGCGCCTATAAAACCTGACTAAAGTTTAAAACACCCGCACTGTCTAACACGCCTCCCTAACATAGCCCGCACTGTCTAACACGCCTCCCTAACATAGCCCGCACTGTCTAACCCTCTATCCGCTATCCCCCCTCACTAGCCTAACAATAAAAAAGCTATTAACCCCTAAACCGCCGCTCCTTTACCCCGCCGCAACCTAATAAAGTTATTAACCCCTAAACCGCCGCTCCCGTACCCCGCCGCCAGCTATATTATATCTATAACCCCCTAAAGTGAGCCCCTAACACCGCTGCCATCTATATTAAAATTATTAACCCCTAATGTAAGCCCCTTACACCGCCGCCATCTCTATTAAAATGATTAACCCCTAATTTAATCTACCTACCCCGCCGCCAGCTATATTATCTATATTAACCCTAAGTATATTATAGTTAATATAGGTATTACATTATATATATTAACTATATTAACCCTAATTATATTAGGGTTAATATAGTTACTATAGTATTTATATTAACTATATTAACTCTATCTAACCCTAACTAAATTTATATTAAATTAATCTAATTCATTTATAAACTAAAATATTCCTATTTAAATCTAAATACTTACCTATAAAATAAACCATAAGATAGCTACAATAGAATTAATAATTACATTGTAGCTATGTTAGGGTTAAAATTTATTTTACAGGTAAATTGTTAATTATTTTAACTAGGTATAATAGATATTAAATAGTTATTAACTATTTAATATCTACCTAGTTAAAATAATTACCCAATTACCTGTAAAATAAATCCTAACCTAAGTTATAAATACACCTACACTATCAATAAATTAAATAAAGTACAAACATCTATCTAAAAATACAATTAAATTAACTAAACTAAATTACAAAAAAAAACAAACACTAAATTACAAAAAATAAAAAAAAGATTACAAGATTTTTAAGCTAATTACACCTATTCTAAGCCCCCTAATAAAATAATAAACCCCCAAAATAAAAAAAATTCCCTGCCCTATTCTAAATTAAACATATTTCAAAGCTCTTTACCTTACCAGCCCTTAAAAGGGCCTTTTGTGGGGCATGCCCCAAAGAATTCAGCTCTTTTGCATTCAACAAATACAATCCCCCCCCCCCCCATTACAACCCACCACCCACATACCCCTATTCTAAACCCACCCAAACCCCCCTTAAAAAAGCCTAACACTACCCCCCTGAAGATCTCCCTACCTTGTCTTCACCACACCGGGCCGAACTCCTGATCCGATCCGGGCGATGTCGTCCTCCAAGCGGCAAAGAAGAATTCTTCCTCCGGCGATGTCATCCTCCAAGCGGCAAAGAAGAATTCTTCCTCCGGCGACGTCTTCCTCCAAGCGGCAGCAAAGTCTTCATTCTTCCGGCGGCATCTTCAATCTTCTTTCTTCGCTCCGCCGCCGCGGAGCATCCATCCCGGCCGACTGCTAAACTTGGAATGAGGTACCTTTAAATGACGTCATCCAAGATGGCGTCCGCCGAATTCCGATTGGCTGATAGGATTCTATCAGCCAATCGGAATTAAGTTAAAAAAATCTGATTGGCTGATTGAATCAGCCAATCAGATTCAAGTTCAATCCGATTGGCTGATCCAATCAGCCAATCAGATTGAGCTCGCATTCTATTGGCTGATCGGAACAGCCAATAGAATGCGAGCTCAATCTGATTGGCTGATTGGATCAGCCAATCGGATTGAACTTGAATCTGATTGGCTGATTCAATCAGCCAATCAGATTTTTTTAACTTAATTCCGATTGGCTGATAGAATCCTATCAGCCAATCGGAATTCGGCGGACGCCATCTTGGATGACGTCATTTAAAGGTACCTCATTCCAAGTTTAGCAGTCGGCCGGGATGGATGCTCCGCGGCGGCGGAGCGAAGAAAGAAGATTGAAGATGCCGCCGGAAGAATGAAGACTTTGCTGCCGCTTGGAGGAAGACGTCGCCGGAGGAAGAATTCTTCTTTGCCGCTTGGAGGATGACATCGCCGGAGGAAGAATTCTTCTTTGCCGCTTGGAGGACGACATCGCCCGGATCGGATCAGGAGTTCGGCCCGGTGTGGTGAAGACAAGGTAGGGAGATCTTCAGGGGGGTAGTGTTAGGCTTTTTTAAGGGGGGTTTGGGTGGGTTTAGAATAGGGGTATGTGGGTGGTGGGTTGTAATGGGGGGGGGATTGTATTTGTTGAATGCAAAAGAGCTGAATTCTTTGGGGCATGCCCCACAAAAGGCCCTTTTAAGGGCTGGTAAGGTAAAGAGCTTTGAAATATGTTTAATTTAGAATAGGGCAGGGAATTTTTTTTATTTTGGGGGTTTATTATTTTATTAGGGGGCTTAGAATAGGTGTAATTAGCTTAAAAATCTTGTAATCTTTTTTTTATTTTTTGTAATTTAGTGTTTGTTTTTTTTTGTAATTTAGTTTAGTTAATTTAATTGTATTTTTAGATAGATGTTTGTACTTTATTTAATTTATTGATAGTGTAGGTGTATTTATAACTTAGGTTAGGATTTATTTTACAGGTAATTGGGTAATTATTTTAACTAGGTAGATATTAAATAGTTAATAACTATTTAATATCTATTATACCTAGTTAAAATAATTAACAATTTACCTGTAAAATAAATATTAACCCTAACATAGCTACAATGTAATTATTAATTATATTGTAGCTATCTTAGGGTTTATTTTATAGGTAAGTATTTAGATTTAAATAGGAATATTTTAGTTTATAAATTAATTAGATTAATTTAATATAAATATAGTTAGGGGTGTTAGTGTTAGATAGAGTTAATATAGTTAATATAAATACTATAGTAACTATATTAACCCTAATATAATTAGGGTTAATATAGTTAATATATATAATGTAATAACTATATTAACTATAATATACTTAGGGTTAATATAGATAATATAGCTGGCGGCGGTATAGGGGGATTAGATTAGGGGTTAATAATTTTTATATAGGTGGCGGCGGGGTAAGGGGTCAGATTAGGGGATAGATAAGGTAGATGGCGGCGGTTTTAGAGGCTCACAGTAGGGGGTTAGTTTATGTAGATGGCGGCGGGGTCCGGGAGCGGCGGTTTAGGGGGTAATAACTTTATTAGGGATTTCGGGGGGGGGGGGGGATCGCGGTTGACAGGGAGATAGACATTGCGCATGCGTTAGGTGTTAGGTTTATTTTAGCAGATCGCGGTTGACAGGGAGATAGACATTGCGCATGCGTTAGGTGTTAGGTTTATTTTCTAGTTAGTTTAGGGAGTTACGGGGCTCCAATAGTCAGCGTAAGGCTTCTTACGGCTGCTTTTTGTGGCGAGGTGAAAATGGAGTAAGTTTTCTCCATTTTCGCCACGTAAGTCCTTACGCTGCATATTGGATACCAAACTGCGCGGGTTTGGTATACCTGCCTATGGCCCAAAAAACTGCGGGCGACGGCAGAAATATACGCGCGTAACTTCTAGCTTACGCCGTATATAGGATACCAAATCCGCGCAATTATTGGCGTCGCCGGCTTTTGCGGGCGACGATTTATATCGGATCGACCCCCTAGTGTCCAACTACACATTAGTATATACAGGGAGTGCAGAATTATTAGGCAAGTTGTATTTTTGAGGATTAATTTTATTATTGAACAACAACCATGTTCTCAATGAACCCAAAAAACTCATTAATATCAAAGCTGAATATTTTTGGAAGTAGTTTTTAGTTTGTTTTTAGTTTTAGCTATTTTAGGGGGATATCTGTGTGTGCAGGTGACTATTACTGTGCATAATTATTAGGCAAATTAACAAAAAACAAATATATACCCATTTCAATTATTTATTTTTACCAGTGAAACCAATATAACATCTTAACATTCACAAATATACATTTCTGACATTCAAAAACAAAACAAAAACAAATCAGTGACCAATATAGCCACCTTTCTTTGCAAGGACACTCAAAAGCCTGCCATCCATGGATTCTGTCAGTGTTTTGATCTGTTCACCATCAACATTGCGTACAGCAGCAACCACAGAGTCCCAGGCACTGTTCAGAGAGGTGTACTGTTTTCCCTCCTTGTAAATCTCACATTTGATGATGGACCACAGGTTCTCAATGGGGTTCAGATCAGGTGAACAAGGAGGCCATGTCATTAGATTTTCTTCTTTTATACCCTTTCTTGCCAGCCACGCTGTGGAGTACTTGGACGTGTGTGATGGAGCATTGTCCTGCATGAAAATCATGTTTTTCTTGAAGGATACAGACTTCTTCCTGTACCACTGCTTGAAGAAGGTGTCTTCCAGAAACTGGCAGTAGGACTGGGAGTTGAGCTTGACTCCATCCTCAACCCGAAAAGGCCCCACAAGCTCATCTTTGATGATACCAGCCCAAACCAGTACACCACCTCCACCTTGCTGGCGTCTGAGTCGGACTGGAGCTCTCTGCCCTTTACCAATCCAGCCACGGGCCCATCCATCTGGCCCATCAAGACTCACTCTCATTTCATCAGTCCATAAAACCTTAGAAAAATCAGTCTTGAGATATTTCTTGGCCCAGTCTTGACGTTTCAGCTTGTGTGTCTTGTTCAGTGGTGGTCGTCTTTCAGCCTTTCTTACCTTGGCCATGTCTCTGAGTATTGCACACCTTGTGGTTTTGGGCACTCCAGTGATGTTGCAGCTCTGAAATATGGCCAAACTGGAGGCAAGTGGCATCTTGGCAGCTGCACGCTTGACTTTTCTCAGTTCATGGGCAGTTATTTTGCGCCTTGGTTTTTCCACACGCTTCTTGAGACCCTGTTGACTATTTTGAATGAAACGCTTGATTGTTCGATGATCACGCTTCAGAAGCTTTGCAATTTTAAGAGTGCTGTATCCCTCTGCAAGATATCTCACTATTTTTGACTTTTCTAAGCCTGTCAATTCCTTCTTTTGACCCATTTTGCCAAAGGAAAGGAAGTTGCTTAATAATTATGCACACCTGATATAGGGTGTTGATGTCATTAGACCACACCCCTTCTCATTACAGAGATGCACATCACCTAATATGCTTAATTGGTAGTAGGCTTTCGAGCCTATACAGCTTGGAGTAAGACAACATGCATAAAGAGGATGATGTGGTCAAAATACTCATTTGCCTAATAATTCTGCACTCCCTGTACGTATACAGAGTATCCATTTCTAGGACTTTGTATCCTCCATTTGATGCATTCACTATTTTAATTGGTATGCTCTTGCAGTAAATTTTTGTGCTTTTTATATTGTTCTTTTATGTGCTATTGTTTTATGTAGTGAACAGATCTGGTAGTTGTGGCCACAATATTTTGTACATTATTAAACTTACTATTTATATATTTCATATTGTGTTCAGTTGCAATATATTTTATATTTTGTTGCGTTATAAAATAGCAGTTTATATTAATTCACCTTAGCTTCTGAGCACTTTCCATTTTTCACTTATTCTGCAGCTTCTTATCTGTGTGTTGGGAGATCACAGATTCTTTGGGACAACTAAGCGTTTGAGCTATAGACCTTTCTTGTTTGTTATAACCCAAATGTTAGTCAATCTGCCCCTTCCACCGAGCTGCTCACCTAGCCCAGCCAGATGCAGCTTCCAAAAGTCCAGTTTTCAGGAATGTGGGCCCCAACTGAGTAGTGTATGAATCACCTCCTTTCTTGGAAGATTCTAGTCATACTTGTAACACACTTTACTCCTCAGCTACAGGAAGAAAGCCACTGAGTGCAGAAGAATAATCCAAGGTACAGATCTGGAGATCAACAGTTAATTTACATTATTCAGCTAGAGTTGTGCTTCATTCAGTAATGTAGACTATGCAACATCAGTGGAGGCTCCTCCATATGTGCACTGTCACACGTCAACCCCCAGGGGGCAGAGGAGGGGGAAAAAAATGAGCAGGAAAAAAAAAATGAGCAGGAAAAAAAAAATATGAAAAATTTAATTTTTAAATTTTTATGTATATTATTTTATATTGTATTTATTATATTTATTGTGCAGTGTATACTATCATTATCATGATCATGATGCCAGCTTAAGCTGCTTGCAATGCTATCACATCAGATATTTTCATTTTGGTACCAGGTACATTTGAGTTTATTAGGCAGGAGGCAGGAGCTAGGACCGGGTGGACACTTCAGTGTGTGCTAACGTCCGTGACGTCACACACACCACAGCACCACGGCGCTCGTCGCACTGCTGCCTGAGGGGGCTGAGAGAGGCTGAGTCTGTGAGTCATAGATTGACAGTCAGGCTCCAGTCTCCACCCCCCACTCGCACGTGCGGTAAGGAGCTCTATATGCCTGCACAGTGATCGCAATGTATTCACTGTGCAGGCGTAGCTCCTCCCCAGCTTCATGCCTATAGAGGCATAATCGCACAGGCTGTACTGTGCGGTCGTTCAGCCTGTGCTCTGTCTCCTCCCCCAGCCTCTCGATCCGGACTGTGTGATAGGCTGAGAGGGCTCCCTGGCTCACGTGATGGTCCCCACGAGGCTCCTCCCGGCTCAACAGCGCGAAAATCTTTGTGGAGATAGCCGTTGAGCTGAGAGGAGGCGTTTTGCATAGCTCTGTTGTGCAAAAATCTGTTAGCAAAAACGAATTTGTTTTGCTGCCTGCTGGCAGCCATCAGCAGTCAACACAGTCATATTTGCTGCTGCTGAGCCTGAGCTGCAGTGTGCAAATAGCCTTAGGGCTCCTTAGGCTAATTAATAAATATAGGCTAATATAGACAGTGAGTGAGTTAGAGTTCAGTTAGCCATTATTACATTTAGCTTAGCTTAGCAATAGAGTTTAGAACTTAACTTTAGATTCAGCTCTGTTGTGCAAAAATCTGTTAACTGCAAAAAACTATTTTGTTTTGCTGCCTGCTGGCAGCCATCAACACAGTAATATTTGCTGCTGCAGTGTGCAAATAGCCTTAGGCTAATAATAGACAGTGGCCTAGATTTGGAGTTTTGTCGGTAAGGACCCGCGTAGCTAACGCCGGCTTTTTTCTGGCCGCACCATAAAAATAACTCTGGTATTGAGAGCCCACATAAAGGCTGCGTTAGGCTCCAAAAAAGGAGCGTAGAGCATTTTTAATGCAGCTTCAACTCTCAATACCAGAGTTGCTTACGCAAGCGGCCAGCCTCAAAAACGTGCTCGTGCACGATTCCCCCATAGAAAACAATGGGGCTGTTTGAGCTGAAAAAAACCCTAACACCTGCAAAAAAGCCGCGTTCAGCTCTTAACGCAGCCCCATTGTTTGCTATGCGGAAACACCTCCTAAGTCTGCACCTAACACCCTAACATGTACCCCGAGTCTAAACACCCCTAACCTTACACTTATTAACCCCTAATCTGCCGTCCCCGCTATCGCTGACACCTGCATTTTATTTTTAACCCCTAATCTGTCGCTCCGTAAACCGCCGCTACTTACATTATCCTTATGTACCCCTAATCTGCTGCCCCTTAACACCGCCGACCCCTATATTATATTTATTAACCCCTAATCTGCCCCCCACAACGTCGCCTCCACCTGCCTACACTTATTAACCCCTAATCTGCCGACCGGACCGCACCGCTATTATTATAAAGTTATTAACCCCTAATCCGCCTCACTAACCCTATAATAAATAGTATTAACCCCTAATCTGCCCTCCCTAACATCGCCGACACCTAACTTCAAACATTAACCCCTAATCTGCCGACCGGAGCTCACCGCTATTCTAATAAATGTATTAACCCCTAAAGCTAAGTCTAACCCTAACACCCCCCTAAGTTAAATATAAATTTATTCTAATGAAATAAATTAACTCTTATTAAATAAATTATTCCTATTTAAAGCTAAATACTTACCTGTAAAATAAATCCTAATATAGCTACAATATAAATTATAATTACATTGTAGCTATTTTAGGATTAATATTTATTTTACAGGCAACTTTGTAATTATTTTAACCAAGTACAATAGCTATTAAATAGTTAAGAACTATTTAATAGTTACCTAGTTAAAATAATTACAAAATTACCTGTAAAATAAATCCTAACCTAAGTTACAATTAAACCTAACACTATACTATCATTAAATTAATTAAATAAAATACCTACAATTACCTACAATTAAACCTAACACTACACTATCAATACATTAATTAAATACAATACCTACAAATAAATACATTTAAATAAACTAACTAAAGTACAAAAAATAAAAAAGAACTAAGTTACAAAAAATAAAAAAATATTTACAAACATAAGAAAAATATTACAACAATTTTAAACTAATTACACCTACTCTAAGCCCCCTAATAAAATAACAAAGCCCCCCAAAATAAAAAAATGCCCTACCCTATTCTAAATTACTAAAGTTCAAAGCTCTTTTACCTTACCAGCCCTGAACAGGGCCCTTTGTGGGGCATGCCCCAAGAAGTTCAGCTCTTTTGCCTGTAAAAAAAAACATACAATACCCCCCCAACATTACAACCCACCACCCACATACCCCTAATCTAACCCAAACCCCCCCTTAAATAAACCTAACACTAAGCCCCTGAAGATCTTCCTACCTTGTCTTCACCCTGCCAGGTTCACCGATCGGTCCAGAAGAGCTCCTCCGATGTCCTGATCCAAGCCCAAGCGGGGGGCTGAAGAGGTCCATGATCCGGCTGAAGTCATCATCCAAGCGGGAGCTGAAGAGGTCCATGATCCGGCTGAAGTCTTCATCCAAGCGGGGCAGAAGAGGTCTTCCATCCGATTGAAGTCTTCATCCAAGCGGGAAATTCTATGGTCATCCATCCGGAGCGGAGCGGCAGGATCCTGAAGACCTCCGACGCAGAACATCCATCCTGGCCGACGACTGAACGACGAATGACGGTTCCTTTAAATGACGTCATCCAAGATGGCGTCCCTCGAATTCCTCGAAATCAGCCAATCAGAATCAAGTTCAATCCGATTGGCTGATTGGATCAGCCAATCGGATTGAACTTGATTCTGATTGGCTGATTCCATCAGCCAATCAGAATATTCCTACCTTAATTCCGATTGGCTGATAGAATCCTATCAGCCAATCGGAATTCGAGGGACGCCATCTTGGATGACGTCATTTAAAGGAACCGTCATTCGTCGTTCAGTCGTCGGCCAGGATGGATGTTCCGCGTCAGAGGTCTTCAGGATCCTGCCGCTCCGCTCCGGATGGATGACCATAGAAGATCCCGCTTGGATGAAGACTTGAATCGGATGGAAGACCTCTTCTGCCCCGCTTGGATGAAGACTTCAGCCGGATCATGGACCTCTTCAGCTCCCGCTTGGATGATGACTTCAGCCGGATCATGGACCTCTTCAGCCCCCCGCTTGGGCTTGGATCAGGACATCGGACGAGCTCTTCTGGACCGATTGGTGAATCTGGCAGGGTGAAGACAAGGTAGGAAGATCTTCAGGGGCTTAGTGTTAGGTAAATTTAAGGGGGGTTTGGGTTAGATTAGGGATATGTGGGTGGTGGGTTGTAATGTTGGGGGGGGGTATTGTATGTTTTTTTTTACAGGCAAAAGAGCTGAACTTCTTGGGGCATGCCCCGCAAAGGGCCCTGTTCAGGGCTGGTAAGGTAAAAGAGCTTTGAACTTTAGTAATTTAGAATAGGGTAGGGCATTTTTTTATTTTGGGGGGCTTTGTTATTTTATTAGGGGGCTTAGAGTAGGTGTAATTAGTTTAAAATTGTTGTAATATTTTTCTTATGTTTGTAAATATTTTTTTATTTTTGTAACTTAGTTCTTTTTTATTTTTTGTACTTTAGATAGTTTATTTCATTGTAGTTATTTGTAGGTATTGTATTTAATTTATTTATTGATAGTGTAGTGTTAGGTTTAATTGTAGATAATTATAGGTATTTTATTTAATTAATTTATTGATAGTGTAGTGGTAGGTTTAATTGTAACTTAGGTTAGGATTTATTTTACAGGTAAATTTGTAATTATTTTAACTATTTTAGCTATTAAATAGTTCTTAACTATTAAATAGCTATTGTACCTGGTTAAAATAAATACAAAGTTACCTGTAAAATAAATATTAATCCTAAAATAGCTACAATGTAATTATAATTTATATTGTAGCTATATTAGGATTTATTTTACAGGTAAGTATTTAGCTTTAAATAGGAATAATTTATTTAATAAGAGTTAATTAATTTTGTTAGATTAAAATTATATTTAATTTAGGGGGGTGTTAGTGTTAGGGTTAGACTTAGCTTTAGGGGTTAATACATTTATTAGAATAGCGGTGAGCTCCGGTCGGCAGATTAGGGGTTAATAATTGAAGTTAGGTGTCGGCGATGTTAGGGAGGGCAGATTAGGGGTTAATACTATTTATTATAGGGTTATTGAGGCGGATTAGGGGTTAATAACTTTATTATAGTAGCGGTGCGGTCTGCTCGGCAGATTAGGGGTTAATAAGTGTAGGCAGGTGGAGGCGACGTTGAGGGGGGCAGATTAGAGGTTAATATATATAATATAGGGGTCGGCGGTGTTAGGGGCAGCAGATTAGGGGTACATAAGTATAACGTAGGTGGCGGCACTTTGCGGTCGGCAGATTAGGGGTTAATTATTGTAGGTAGCTGGCTGCGATGTTGTGGGGGGCAGGTTAGGGGTTAATAAATATAATATAGGGGTCAGAGGTGTTAGGGGCAGCAGATTAGGGGTACATAAGTATAACGTAGGTGGCGGTCGGCAGATTAGGGGTTAAAAAAATTTAATCGAGTGGCGGCGATGTGGGGGGACCTCGGTTTAGGGGTACATAGGTAGTTTATGGGTGTTAGTGTACTTTAGAGTACAGTAGTTAAGAGCTTTATGAACCGGCGTTAGCCCAGAAAGCTCTTAACTACTGACTTTTTTCCTGCGGCTGGAGTTTTGTCGTTAGATGTCTAACGCTCACTTCAGACATGACTCTAAATACCGGAGTTAGAAAAATCCCATTGAAAAGAAAGGATACGCAATTGACGTAAGGGGATCTGCGGTATGGAAAAGTCGCGGCTGAAAAGTGAGCGTTAGATCCTATTTTGAGTGACTCCAAATACCGGAGGTAGCCTAAAACCAGCGTTAGGAGCCTCTAACGCTGGTTTTCACGGCTAACGCCAAACTCCAAATCTAGGCCAGTGAGTGAGTTAGTTAGAGTTAGCCATTATTACATTTAGCTTAGCTTAGCAATAGAGTTTAGAACTTAACTTTAGATTCACAGTCACTAACTACTAGTATTCTATTATCTATCTAGTAGAACATAGTTACTAATTAAATTTTATACTACTATATTATATTAGTTCAGTAAGTTGTTTGACAGTTTGTGGGCAGATATTTTAATGATTTTTGCTGCAGGCCTGCAGTTTTTTATATAGAGTAACTGAGTGAGTTGAGTCTTGAACTACTAGTGTTGAAAAAAAAATCTTTTTTTTTTTCTACTTGTAATTTAAACAACAGATACAGTCTGAGTCTGAGATTGCTTTTTATATAGAGTAACTTGAGTTGAGTCTTGAACTTGAACTAGTGTTAATAAATAAATAAATTCATTTTTCTACTTGTAATTTAAACAACAGACACAGTCTGAGTCTGAGATTAGCAAGTTTAGGAGTATACTGGACTTTTAGGGAGTTCTTTAACAATTTAGTTCAACTTCTAGTTGATATTTTCTAATAGCTGTAGAGCAGCAGAGCTACCTACCTACAAGTTATATATTAGATAACAACCGCCAAACTATTTAAACTATTACTTCAAGTTGAGTTGTATATTTTCTAACAGCTGCAGAGCGACCTACCTACAAGTTATATATATATAATATTAGATAGCAACCGCCAATATATTAAACTATTACTTCAAGTTGAGTTGTATATTTTATAACAGCTGCAGAGCTACCTACCTACAAGTTATATATATAATATTAGATAACAACCGCCAAAATATTAAACTATTACTTTAAGTTGAGTTGTATATTTTATAACAGCTGCAGAGCTACCTACCTACAAGTTATATATATAATATTAGATAACAACCGCCAAAATATTAAACTATTACTTCAAGTTGAGTTGTATATTTTCTAACAGCTGCAGAGCTACCTACCTACAAGTTATATATATAATATTAGATAACAACCGCCAAAATATTAAACTATTACTTCAAGTTGAGTTGTATATTTTCTAACAGCTGCAGACTTTCGCAAAGGGGTGTGGCTTTTAAAAATGGGTGTGGCTTGTTAAAAGGGGCGTGGTTTTTAAATGGTCATGATTTTCAAAGGGGCGTGGCTTTCTAAAAGGGGCAGGGTCTTGTGCACCCCCATTCTAAAACTTCACCAGCTGCCACTGTGCAACATATTACATTTGTGGATTGCTCACATTTTCATTAAAATTTTGACAGAGAATAATTATGTACATATAATACTATAAGGTTCCTCCTATCATACACACAAAATTGAGATGTTAAACATAACATGAGCTTATTATTTTCTGTAGTTCATTCCACAGTGTGATATTTTTTCCCACAGTTTCATGTTATCTCAAGTACTGATGCAATAATTGAGTGATAAATGCCCTTCCTATGGTTGTCTGTGTGCACATCAGTTTTAAGATTTATGTCAACACATTAGAAAAATATTCCAGAAAAACTTTGCAGCAGAGCAATCTAGTAATTTGGTTATAGGTGTAAAGACTACAAATCCGGTTTCTGTAGTTATGTTCCATAAGCTAAATACCGTATTAATAATAAGTTAGGTAATCCATCTATTGTTTTTAAAATTTTGTAATTATTTACATTTAAACACTTTTCCAAATATATAACCAACAAGTATAAAGTTCTGCCTTGATTCATAGTGAGAGTTACACACAGCCTCAGTGTGAAATTGTTCAAAATTCATTGGACATTGCTTAACCTATATTTTTCTACAGATTTGCTAGTGGACTTTGCTAAAATTAAAATATATAGTTGCATTAAGTGCCCAATACATCTCTCACATGAAATGAGAACGTCCTGCTAAGCAAAAAAAAAATTATAATCACAACAACTTCAGAAGCAAGCTTGAAACACAGTTGATGATCTGTTTGATTATAGAAAATTCATCTTGATGGATAGAACAAGAGAAGCAGACACGGACAAGGAGCTTGCCATGCGTGTTCCAGGGGATTCATCACCTACACTAACGCAATCATGCAGAATACATAAAGACTTTATTGACCTTGTTAAGTGCTTCAAAATGCTATTGTGCCTTGTTATTGTAAAACTGACTAAGTGGCCCTAATTAATCTATTCTGTAATGCTTTGAAATCATTTTCGTGATGCTGGCAATCTTCACAGGGAAACTTGTTCTAGGCGCCGAGAGGTGAACTGATAGGAAATAGATGCTGCTCCATTGATTATAATGGCTACGCCATCGCCACTCGAGATATGATGAAGGCTGGGTATAAATCTATTTGAATCACACAAAGTTAATGAATCTGAGCCATTAAAACACATTTGCACATAACTTAAAAATCAGCCCTCGGCATTGATGCTTTTCCCCCCCAAAATTCTCCAGGAAGGCGATACAACAAAGCAAAGGCTGTACTGCTGCTTCATAGAATAACACAGGAGCTTGAGATTGCAGCTCTGCATTAGTATAAACATATCCTCCAAAACAGAATATGCATGTGCATTAGCGCAGTGAGACAAGTCAACGCAAAGGTAAAGTCTACACTGCAAAAACTAAATGATTCAGGGCCAGATTACGAGTGGCACTAACAGTTATGCGTCAGTGAAAAGGGGTTATCGCGCCGGGTGTAGCGCTCATATTACAAGTTGAAAGTATATAAAATCGCTTGAGCTCAATTGAAGTTAACTCTAGTCAGGAAAGCGTGTCCTCAGAGCTCTGGTTAACTGTTTCACGAAACAAAAAAAGTGTCGTAAAATACATAAAAAATACATTACAAAGTACAGTCACACTCATAATAACACTATCTAATAACAATGATTTTAATAAAAGTGCACAAAAAAGTTATAAGGGCTCAAAAACATATGAAGTCTCATGTGTTAGATAAAAAAAGGCAGGCAAAGAGCAATATATATATATATATGTGTGTGTGTACATATGTATTTATATATGTATTTACAGATATATACACACATATAAACACATCAATACATATGTACTGTATATGTATGGAGCCCTTTGCAGTTAATATGAAATCATGTTAAAGCATATTTATACAATATCAATATTTAATAAAGTGTTAGACCGTGTATTTACTGTAAATATTTCACATTCCAATGTAATGCAAATAGCAGAATATGTTCCATGTATAAATAGATATACCTATATAATATATATATATATCTGTACCCATATAAATAAATGTATAGATATATATTGTACCAAAATACCATTATATTATATATTGTGGATATAAAAAGTCTACACACCCTTGTTAAAATGTTAGGTTTCTGTGATGTAAAAAAATGAGACAAAGATAAATCATTTAAGAACTTTTTCCACCTTTAATGTGACCTATAAACTGTACAACCCAATTGAAAAACAAACTGCAATCTTTTAGGTAAAGGGAAATAAAAATTAAAAAATAAAATAATATGGTTGCATAAGTGTGAACACTCTTTTATAACTGGGGATGTAGCTGTGTTCAGAATTAAGCAATCACATTCAAAATCATGTTAAATAGGAGTCAGTACACACCTGTCATCATTTAAAGTGCCTCTGATTAACCCTAAATAAAGTTCAGCTGTTCTAGTAGGTCTTTCCTGACATTTTGTTAGTCGCATCCTACAGAAAAAGGCCATGGTCCGCAGAGAGCTTCTAAAGCATCAGAGGGATCTCATTGTTAAAAGGTATCAGTCAGGAGAAGGGTACAAAAGAATTTCCAAGGCATTAGATATACCATGAAACACAGTGAAGACAGTCATCATCAAGTGAAGAAAATATGGTGCAACAGTGACATTACCAAGAACTGGATGTCCCTCCAAAATTGATGAAAAGACAAGAAGAAAACTGGTCTGGGAGGCTGCCAAGAGGCCTACAGTAACATTAAAGGAGCTGCAGGAATATCTGGCAAGTACTGGATGTGTGGTACATGTGACAACAATCGCCCGTATTCTTCATATGTCTGGGCTATGGGGTAGAGTGGCAAGACGGAAGCCTTTTCTTACAAAAAAAAACACCCAAGCCCGGCTAAATTTTGCAAAAACACATCTGAAGTTTCCCAAAAGCATGTTGCAAAAGGTGTTCTGGTCTGATGAAACCAAAGTTGAACTTTTTGGCCATAATTCCAAAAGATATGTTTGGCGCAAAAACAACACTGCATATCACCAAAGCTGGAACTGGGGCCTTAGTCAAGGTAGAGGGAATAATGAACAGCTCCAAATACCAGACAATATTGGCACCAAACCTTCAGGCTTCTGCTAGAAAGCTGAACATGAAGAGAAACTTCATCTTTCAGCATGACAACGACCCAAAGCATACATCCAAATCAACAAAGGAATGGCTTCACCAGAAAAAGATTAAAGTTTTGGGATGGCCCAGCCAGAGCCCAGACCTGAATCCAATTCAAAATCTGTGGGGTGATCTGAAGAGGGCTGTGCACAGGAGATGCCCTCGCATTCTGACAGATTTAGAGTGTTTTTGCAAAGAAGAGTGGGCAAATCTTGCCAAGTCAAGACTGAGTGCTGTAATAAAATCAAACGGTGCTTCAATAAAGTATTAGTTTAAAGGGACATAATACTCATATGCTAAATCACTTGAAACTGATGCAGTATAACTGTAAAAAGCTGACAGGAAAATATCACCTGAGCATCTCTATGTAAAAAAGGAAGATATTTTACCTCACAATCTCCTCAGCTCAGCAGAGTGAGTTCTGTGTAAAAAGTTATACTCAGCTGCTCCCAGCTGCAGGTAAAAAAATAATAATTAAGAAATGAACAGCAGCTAATCAGCATCAGCAGTGCTGAGGTCATGAACTCTTTTACTGTGATCTCATGAGATTTCATTGTAAACTTCCCTAATCTGAATAGGGAAATAATATGAGAGTGCACGAGGCTCATCCTTTCAGCTGTCCCAGGACAGACATACTAATATGCTGCTTAGAAATCCTTTACAATGGGATGTGGCTACTGAGGAACTTTTGAGGTAAAATATCTTTCTTTTTTACATAGAGATGTTCAGGTGATATTTTCTAGACAGCTTTTCACAGCTATGGATGGTTTTAAAATATTTGATTGCTATTTAGCAATCTTAAGATTTATATTACTTTTATTTGTACAATTGTTTCACTTTATAAAATTCATTTTATTCCTTATCATTTATTCAGGCATTATACCTCTGCAAAAACATAGAACTTCTGTATAATTAGTGCAGGCATAGCGATCTCACTAATTGAAACTGCAAACATGTTCCTTGTATTTTAATCAAAATACTGCAGTAAGTAATCAGAAGCTAAATATTGTTGGGATATATACACTTGTTGAATATATGCTGGGAGTCTGAAAGGATGTAAAAGGAAAATACAAATGCAGCTTCCCAGATTGTACATTAACTAAGCCCATATGTTGCTATTGGAGAACGCCTACTGCCCATAAATAAGATGGCGTCTAGGGGGCAAGTAGGAGGATAATTAACCTCAGTCTTTGCGCATATATACATCCAGGTAGGGGGCTGGCCCATACCTCTGATGAAGTAACCCATTGGTTACGAAACGCGTTAGGCTCCGCCCCCCGCCAAACGTCAGCACATCACACAGGAGTTTACACAGAGCTGCATAAGGAACAGGCTGCTGCACAATTGAAATCAGTGTAGCGGTCTAGTGAATTTCCTTTAGTGCTCCATTGCTGTTATATATTTGTAAAGAGCGAATTAGCCGGTACCAGGTTTGTGTGATCTATATACAGGATCCTGTAACCGGTCCGACTACGGCTCTATAGTCTTTTATGATTGTATTTTATTACTCTGTTACAAGTGCCTATTCATGTAAAGTAATAGGTGTTTTATAGGACTCAATAATAAACCTGGTGATATTTTATTCCATTGTGTTAGTAGTGTTTATATGATAACAAGTGGTATCAGCACACTGGTTTCCCCTATCCCCCTTCACTGAAATACTATCAATTTGGCGCTAGAAGTTCCCTGTTAACAGGGGAAGTGCCCAAGACATCTGAGGATCGTGGAGGAATAGAGGATTAAGAGGAGGAAGACCTTACTAACACAAAGGCTTTTCAAATACCTCATATCGTGAGGGTACACCAGGTGAGCGTGGATCTTTCACATTTTATCTATTTTCATTACCTGAACGTATTACACGAAGTGTGCCCTGTGCGCCTGTTTTGTTACCTACTTTTTATATATATATATATATATATATATATATATATATATATATATATATATATATATATATATATATATATATATATATATATATATATATACAGGGAGTGCAGAATTATTAGGCAAGTTGTATTTTTGAGGATTAATTTTATTATTGAACAACAACCATGTTCTCAATGAACCCAAAAAACTCATTAATATCAAAGCTGAATAGTTTTGGAAGTAGTTTTTAGTTTGTTTTTAGTTTTAGCTATTTTAGGGGGATATCTGTGTGTGCAGGTGACTATTACTGTGCATAATTATTAGGCAACTTAACAAAAAACAAATATATACCCATTTCAATTATTTATTTTTACCAGTGAAACCAATATAACATCTCAACATTCACAAATATACATTTCTGACATTCAAAAACAAAACAAAAACAAATCAGTGACCAATATAGCCACCTTTCTTTGCAAGGACACTCAAAAGCCTGCCATCCATTGATTCTGTCAGTGTTTTGATCTGTTCACCATCAACATTGCGTGCAGCAGCAACCACAGCCTCCCAGACACTGTTCAGAGAGGTGTACTGTTTTCCCTCCTTGTAAATCTCACATTTGATGATGGACCACAGGTTCTCAATGGGGGTCAGATCAGGTGAACAAGGAGGCCATGTCATTAGATTTTCTTCTTTTATACCCTTTCTTGCCAGCCACGCTGTGGAGTACTTGGACGCGTGTGATGGAGCATTGTCCTGCATGAAAATCATGTTTTTCTTGAAGGATGCAGACTTCTTCCTGTACCACTGCTTGAAGAAGGTGTCTTCCAGAAACTGGCAGTAGGACTGGGAGTTGAGCTTGACTCCATCCTCAACCCGAAAAGGCCCCACAAGCTCATCTTTGATGATACCAGCCCAAACCAGTACTCCACCTCCACCTTGCTGGCGTCTGAGTCGGACTGGAGCTCTCTGCCCTTTACCAATCCAGCCACGGGCCCATCCATCTGGCCCATCAAGACTCACTCTCATTTCATCAGTCCATAAAACCTTAGAAAAATCAGTCTTGAGATATTTCTTGGCCCAGTCTTGAAGTTTCAGCTTGTGTGTCTTGTTCAGTGGTGGTCGTCTTTCAGCCTTTCTTACCTTGGCCATGTCTCTGAGTATTGCACACCTTGTGCTTTTGGGCACTCCAGTGATGTTGCAGATCTGAAATATGGCCAAACTGGTGGCAAGTGGCATCTTGGCAGCTGCACGCTTGACTTTTCTCAGTTCATGGGCAGTTATTTTGCACCTTGGTTTTTCCACACGCTTCTTGCGACCCTGTTGACTATTTTGAATGAAACGCTTGATTGTTCGATGATCACGCTTCAGAAGCTTTGCAATTTTAAGAGTGCTGCATCCCTCTGCAAGATATCTCACTATTTTTGACTTTTCTGAGCCTGTCAAGTCCTTCTTTTGACCCATTTTGCCAAAGGAAAGGAAGTTGCCTAATAATTATGCACACCTGATATAGGGTGTTGATGTTATTAGACCACACCCCTTCTCATTACAGAGATGCACATCACCTAATATGCTTAATTGGTAGTAGGCTTTCGAGCCTATACAGCTTGGAGTAAGACAACATGCATAAAGAGGATGATGTGGTCAAAATACTCATTTGCCTAATAGTTCTGCACTCCCTGTATATATGTATTTATGAATAAATAGAACAGATACTGCTCCACTTGTGATCTGGCTCTATGTGTTTACTTTGGTGTTGACAGCACGTGCTGCGCTATTGCGGCTTGTCTGTGTATAGTAACGCAGCACCCATGAGCTTAGGGATGAAGCATATAACTGCCAGTGGGGAAAAAACAAGGATTAAACACAATAAAGAGATGGATATTTTTTCTATTTGTCATGAGATTGGGTGATTTTTTTTTAACTGTTTTTTGTTTTCAAAGTTATGAACTGTTCTACTTGTTTTGATTAAATAAATATATTTTTTTATTTAAAGGGCCATTCTAGTGAACAGAAATACATGCTGTAATTGTTGTTCACTAGACTGGTTCTTTAATGTATGTTATATATTTAATTTATGTTACATATAATGTATAGATAATCAGGTTGGGGCAGGTGTTCTTATATAACAGAGCACCTATATATTTTCTATTTTACTTGACTAGAATTGCCAAGTTCAGTTCTGTTTTCTCTCAGCTGACCCAACCTGTTCCAGACTACAAGTCCATTTCTGCTTTCACATAACTGACACATTCTGTTCCAAACTATTCAATTTTCTATTCCGGACCAGTCTGCCTCTATTCCTGTTTTATCTAAACTCTAAATGTATGTAAGGTTCCTTGCAGGCAACAAGTACTTTTTTTTTATTTCATCACACCAAGGATCATGTCTATAATGACATAGTTGTTTATGGAACAGAACACAATGAACAGGGAAACAAACCAGCATTTTAAAATAACAAAGACATTGCTAAGTTTATGTTCAGTCTAAAAAGAAGTACAGGTAATGTGAGACTAAAGCTTAAATGTAGATTACACTGGTAATATTTCCCAGCATTCCTCATACAGTGCAGTGTCCTCCCCAGGATCTTTTTAAAGGGACAGGAATTCCATTTTTTTTTCATGATTCAGCACCTGGGTGCTATTTGCTGATTGGTGGCTGTACATATAAAATGTCCAGCCACCAATCAGTAAATAGCACAGAGATGCTGAGGCTACCTAACTACGCTTTTTAACAAAGGATACCTAAACAATGAAGCAAATTAGATAATAGAAGTAAATTGTAAAGTTGTTTAAAATTGTATGCTCCATCTGAATCATGAAAGAACAAATTTGGGTTTCCGGTCCCTTTAATGGGCGCATCCCTTGGTTTATTTTTCTGAGCACCCAGCTAAAACATAAGCCAGTATTAATCTAAAATGAGCTATTACATTTTTTTTTATGTTTAATATAAATGTATTTAATTATATCTTGTGCAATAAATGATGACATTAATGTGTGCTTTGTATAGCAGAAAATGTTAATATATTACTGCCCCAGTAGCGGACCTGCTCAATAGAGGGCCCTGGTGCAGGATTTTTTTGGGTCCCCCAAAGGTATCTCATTATAAAGCAAAAGTATTGATATACATTTTGCTCTGTATAATGATTTTAAAGGGACAGTAAAATCAAAATTAAACTTACATGATTCGGATAGAGCATGCAATTCTAAACAACTTTCCAATTTACTTCTCTTATCAATTTTGCTTTGTTCACTTTGCATCTTTTATTGAAGAGTAAAACTAGCTAGGCTTATAAGAGCTTAGGAGTGTGCACGTGCCTTTAGTACTCAATGGCAGCAGTGTTTTGCTACATTGTATAAGAAAGCTATAAATAATATTGCAAAACAATAAAAGATACGAATAGAACAAAGCAAATTTGATAACTGAAGTAAATTGGAAAGTTGTTTAAAATTGCATGCTCTATCCAAATCATGAAAGTTATTTTTTTTTACTTTACTGTCCCTTTAAGGATAGATAGAGAGACAGACAGATAAATTGATAGAGAGATGGACCTATAACCTGCACTAATAAAAGGCTCGCCTGAATTAGGATTGTAAACATTCTGCACACAACTATGTAAAGACTGACTGTTATGGGACCCCTCCAGCTCTTGGGCCCTGGTGCGACTGCACCTGCTGCACCAATGGTAGTTCCACCCCTGACTGCTCCCACCCGGCTACTTTATAATGCCACATGGCTGGCAAAAGTTCCTGTGGAGAACACTGCAGTGGTTAAACTTAACAATTTGCAATTACAATACACCACCCCCATACAGTACAGCTTGGTAGCTTACTTTATCCTAATTTAAAGGGATATGAAGCAGTGCTTATTTAGTAAATTAAAATATGTTAAATCAAAGTAAACAAGAAATAGGTTGTGTTAAAAAGAAGCAAACAACTTACTTGTTTTCTTGCTAAATAAGAGGTTAGAAAGTATCATTGTAGCCACTGCCTGCTGCTAGATAAGTAAGCAGGCATTATAATACTTACATTCTACTGTCACATGCTTTTCGCAGCAGAAGTCTTCGACTGATCATGGGTAGTAAACTCACTGGAGCTATTGGACCCTGCACAAACTAAGTAAAAAAAAAAAAGAAAGAAAAATTAAAAACTATTTAAAATGAATAACTCACATTGTAATGATTCTATTAAGTATAACACACTGCTTAGTGCTTATTTTGTTACAACAATAAAACAGACTGTTTTATATCCCTTTAATGGCAACCTACAAAATAAAGAATCAGTGGAATTTTTTTTTAAATGATATGATGTTTCCTGTTGTAAAAAAAAGAACATATAAAGGACAAACACAATGACTTTCAGGATTGTGGAAGGTAGAATATACATCAGATATATCAGAAAATAATCTTTCAACAGAACTTTATTAGATGTCTAATTTAGATCAGACAGGAGATATAAAATAATTAATACAGGGGTTATTGTTGAGTGTATTTATACTTATACAGTTTCAATCAAGTGAAACGCTGCTATGTGTAACATGGATATGGTACCGCATTTTTGGGCAGGATTGGAAAAACCAAAGGACAGATAATAACAACTGTTTACCTTGGTAACAAAGAAGCTAATAAATGTTGATAGGAACATATAGATAGCTGTAAACTCTTCCATGTTACATTCAGTTTAGTTGTTTTATATCTGTCTCGTGATGTGTAACATGTGACCACTAAAGATTTAGGTATCATTGTTGACATAGATGATATATGCACTTTTTCTAGCAAAAGGCATTATCACATCACACACAATATTTGTATATTAGATAGCATTTTCTGTTACTCAATACACTTCAACTTTGTCTTGAATTATGTTGCTGAACCTGTACCTGACTGACTTCATCTACTGTTTATGAACTTTAGCTTATTTTCCTGGACTTATCTCATGTCTGCTATGAATCTGCTTAGTCACTAACTCTGACTTTCATTCAGGGGTCAAGTCCTACAAAAAAAGTGTGGGAACTCACCAAGACTTCCACCCCCTCACAATTAATATTGTTTTATATATACACACACACTGTATTTATATGTATATAATCTATACACTTTGGTTAATGAAAGCAAATTAAATCTAACAAAGGGTTGAATGGTTGCCTTTGGACATGAGAATCCTCTTCTGTCACAGAATCTCACTCACTTAAGGTGCAATAGTCCTATTTCTGCTGAGGGGAGCTAAATAACCCCAGAGCAAGCCACACAGAAATGTAAGCACCATGCGTTACACATAGTGCGGGGTGATCACACAGCAGGAACGCTGACAGACTTGCATTTAGTGTATTGTAGGATGTGTTATTACCCATTACTAGAGGATCTCACTATCCCTTTTACAAAACTTCCTCTAGCTCCTCCCATCAGCAACAGTAGTGTTTACTGAAGCATTTCTGTTCCCTGTCCAGAGGGAACTTAGTTTCTACTGCAAAAATAGTGCAGGAACTCTGTTCCCATACATTCCCGCTCAACTTGACCCCTGCTTTCATTGCTTCACCCTTACCTCACCCTTGTGGCTTCTCATTTTGTCTTGTTGTCTTCAAACTGTACTATCAGCAATTCCCTGGTCATGTGTCTACTCCCAATATCTTATACAGTCTCCAAATAATTTACCATTAAGGAATTTCCCTAGTATAATATCATCTATAAGGCTGTTAATAGGTTACTTTCCAAGGTATACTCAGGAGCTTCTGATTGGTAGTTTTGCATCCAACCTCAGTATAACTGGGCCCTTTTGTGTGGCAACAGAGACTTGCTACCAAAAACTACATTTATGCTTACCTGATAAATTAATTTTCATGATGGTCCACAAGCAAATTTATGTGGGAATATTTCCATCCTGAACATTAGGAGGAGGCAAAAGACACCACCAACACTCCAGAGCTTAAAATCACCCCATTTCCCATAGTCATCAGTCATACATATAGCCAAGTAGATGAGGAAAAAAAGAAAAATCAGGAAAGAATAAAGCAGGGTAAAGAAGTGCAATACAAGTACTGCTGCCACCTGAATAAAAAGAAAAGGCGGGGCTTGTGGACTCTCACCATCATGAAAGAAGTTAATTTATTAGGTGAACATAAATTTTGTTTTCTTTCATCAGATGATGAGAGTTCATGAGCCATCATGAGTGGGAATCAATACCCAGGCTGTGGAGTCCAGGAGACCACCGTGAATATGAGGGACAAACAGAGAAGGCAGGATGTTATTATTCAGGCACTATGGCTCGCATAACTTTCCTGCCAAATGCAGCCTCTGAAAAACCATACACAAGGGATAAAACTTAGAAAAAAAAATAAAAAAGTGTGTAAAGAAGACCAAGTAGCTGTCTTACAAATCTGATTAATTATTATTATTATTATCAGCGGTATACAAGGTAACATTTATAGGGGGTCAAATGAATAGAGGTCCCTGCCAAGAGTTGCACTGTTGTAATCGGCTATTATGCGGGTGATCTACAAACAGCTGGGCTCATAGGCTTACATGCTAAGGGGTTCAAGAGGATAGCAGTGGAGTTAGGAAAGGTTAGTGAAGGTTGTATGCATCCCTGAATAGTACAGTCTTTAGGGAGTGTTTGAAAACTAGGGGAGAGTCTTGTGGAGTGAGGCAGAGAGTTCCACAAGATTGGAGCCAGTCTTAAGAAGCCTTGTAAATGGGAATGTGAGGAGGTAATACGAGAGGAGGAGAGTAGGAGATTGTGGGCAGAGCGAAGGGGTCGGGAGGGAGAGTATCTGGAGACAAGGTCTGAGATGTGGGGGGGAGCAGTGCAGTTGAGGGCTTTGTATGTCAGAGTGATAATTTTGTGTTTAAGCCTAGAGGCAAGAGGAAGCCAGTGAAGGGATTGGCAGAGACGTGCAGCAGATGAAGAGCAACGTGTAAGGAAGATGAGGCTGGCAGAGGCATTCATTATGGATTGTAAAGGAGCTAGGCAGCAGCTAGGGAGACCAGAGAGGATGGAGTTGCAGTAATCAAGGCTATTATGGATTGTAAAGGAACTAGACAGCAGCTAGGGAGACCAGAGAGGATGGAGTTGCAGTAATCAAGGCTGGAAAGGATGAGAGAGTGGATTAGAATCTTAGTTGTGTCTTGTGAAAGGAAATGTCTAAATTTTAGAGATGTTTTTAAGGTGGAAGCGGCAGGCTGTAACCAAGGACTGAATGCGAGGAGTGAAAGAAAGATCTGAGTCAAGTGTGACCCTAAGACATCGAGCAAGTGAGGTAGGGGTAATGATGGAGTTATCAACAGTTATAGAGAAGTTGGGGGTGGAGATTTTTGAAGAAGGAAGGAAAATAAGGAGCCCAGTTTTGGAGAGATTTAGTCGGCATACAAATGGTATTGAAACCCATGGGACTTTATTAAGGAACCTAAAGATGATTTGTAGACTGAGAAGAGAAGGGGACTCAGGACAGAGCCTTGCGGTACCCCAACAAAAAAGTGGTAACAGGGCAAAGGATGACCCAGAGAAGGCTACACTAAAGGTATGGTTAGACAGATAGGAAGAGAACCACGAGAGAGCTGTGTTGCAATGGCTCACAGAACTTTCCTACCAAATGCAGCCTCAGAAGAACCATACACAAGTGATAAAACTTTGAAAAAAATAGAAAAAAGTGTGTTAAGAAGACCAAGTAGCTACCTTACAAATCTGATTAATAGAAAATAGAAGCCTCATTATGAAAGGCCCAGGAGTGGAAAGAACAGCTGTAGCTCTCTGACCCTAAAGAGGCCCAGAAAAATGAATAAAAAGAGAAGAATGTCTGAAATCTTTTGTGGCGTATATTTAAGAGCTCTTATAACATCCAAGTTGTGAAGAAGACACTCCTTAGAATTCTTAGGATCTGGAGAAAAAGAAGGAACTATAATTACCTGATTGATAGTACCTGTAGACACCACCTTAGGAAGAAAATAATAGCTAGTATGAAGAACAGCCTTATCCTGGTAAAAATCAGAAAAGGAGGTTTGCAAGACAAAGCTGAAAGTTCAGAGACTCTTCTAAACAAATAAACATAAAAAAGTAGCTTCCAAGATAAAAGCTGAGAATCCACAACATGCATTGGCTCAAAGGAGGAGTTTTTCAAGGAGGAGAAACTGGACAAATAACTGGTTTAATCCTTATCAGAGCCTGACCAAAGTCAGGAATTCTTTTAAATCAGAACAAAAATCTGACCATTTTTTTTAAATATATTTTTTATTGATAGATGGTCAAAATATTACATACATAAATGCATATAAACGGTATAACAGCGTATATCAAGAACAACATACATATGCATATTCGCCCGGGGTAACTGCCCAGGGTTCCACTTATAAAAGAAGTAAAGTCCATAAACTAAGGTTGGAAAAAAGCTATGACACATATTCAATTTGTTTATATATTAATATACTTATTGAGTGATGAGAAATTAAGGTGGAATTAAACCAATATCTAGTAATAAGAACAGTCAGTTGACAAGAATAACCTGGGAGGGGAGGAGCAAAAGGAAATAAGCCCGGAAGGGTAGAGAGGGAGGATAGAAGAAAAAAAAAACAAGGGGGAGGAGAGAGGCAGGTGAGCAAGGGAAAGAGCAGCTCATCCAAAATCGAGGCACAGAATATTTATAGACTGAAAACTCTGAAAGTTTATCTAGCTGTTTCCATTTATCCATATCTGTGAGTGTAGGAGTGACTTACTATTCTGGGTGAAAATCGGGTTTTTCATCATTTCTAGGTAGGTCATTATTTTGGATACGTCACTTCAAGTAGGGAGCGTCTTTAGTTTCCATAGTCTGGCTATCAACAGTTTGGCTGCCATAAGCAAGTATATACTGAGGAGGTCATTTGGAGTTGAGGATGTTTTGACGCCCAGGTGGAATAAGATAGTTTGTGGATTATTCCCTAATGAGGGATCTAGTCTCGCATATTTATGCAAGATCTCGTTCCAGAAAGGTTGTATTACTGGGCACTCCCACCATATATGAGCAGGTGATCCCACCAACCCACAGTCCCTCCAACATAGAGGAGAATTTAGAGGGGAAATTTTGAAAAGTCTGAAAGGCGTAAGATGCCACTGTGTGCATACTTTGACATATAATTCTAATAAAGTGATACAATGAAGGGCCTGCCTGGTGAGCGCAACGGTCCTGTATAGGAAACCGAGAGCGCCCCAGGGGACCATAATTCTGTTAACCCACCTTTTCTCCCAGTTAGTAAGTTTGCGGAACGGATGGTCAAAAAAAACCCCATTATCTCAGCAGACTTTGAAGTCTCCAGAATTCAAACCATAAGACATAAGATTTGGGGTGGGTTGTAAATAGAGTTGAACTGTGTTGTCATGATTAAGCGCCCATTAGGAAACAGATCGGCTATACAGTTAATGCTAAAGTCCTGCAACAGGGACGGATGCGAGTCCCTAAGAGCTGCAAATTAGGCCTGCTAGAGAGTATATGGGTGAGGGATGAGGGGTAATCTGTGGTAATGAACTTATTCTATCCCACAAGTGGAGTGCATATAAGATAATAGTGTTTTGGATCTTAAAAGAGAATCTAACATGCTTGGGTAGTCATACAAGATCTAATAGCATATGTGAACTGGGTAGGGTTGCCTGTTCCAAAATCCTTCATTTACTATTGGAGGATTCAACGTTCCAGGAGAGGATATAAGCTAGTCTCGATGTTTCATGGTAGAAGGTTAGGGGCGCCTGCACCACCACCAAGGAACGGTTGCTGCATTATTCTCGTGGCTACTCTGGGGTGTTTGTCTCTCCATATATCTATTGCTGACTAGCTGGAAGTTTCCTATCAAAGATTTAGGTATGGGTATGGTAAGGGCACGGAAAAGGTAGGTAAGTTTTGGAAGTAAAACCATCTTGAATGCTGCTATCCTTCCCATCTAGGAGATACAAGGAACATTCCATTTGTCATCACTGTTTTGGAATTGTTGAAGGAATGATAGAAAATGGACTCAATTATGGTAGAAATATTACAGGATAAATAAACGCCCAAATGTTTGATCCTTTGATGTGACCAATTGAATGTGTATGCTCTTTTAAGTTCTGTGAATTCTCTGTCTGAGATATTGATGACATAGGCGTCAGTCTTACTAACGTTAAGCTTGTAGAAACTAATTTAGCCAAAGTGTTTTAGTAAGTTAAAAAGGGTGGGGAGGGAGTGGGATGGTTCCCATAAAAATATAGTCAAATCATCTGCAAATAGTGAATTTTTTGTGTGTTGTCCCTGCAATCTCTACCCCCTGTATGTCCGGGTTTGTTCTGATCGCCTCGGCCAATGGTTCCATAACAAGAGTGAATATCGGTGGGGATAACGGACACCCCTGTCTGGTTCCATTAATGATGGGGAAGGCAGGGGAATGAAACCCTAGACCTCTCACTGATGCTGATGGTGTGGAGTATAGTGCTTAAATGCATGAGTGGAATTGTGGGGGGAAAACAAATTTATTTAAGACTAAGGTAGGCTCAATTTACCTGATCGAAGGCCATTTTGGCGTCGAATGCTAAGGTTGTGCAAGAGGAGCCCGTTCTTTTAGCTTCAAAATACTGTATATGTTGAGAATATGTTGAGTGTTGTCTGGCCCCTCTCTACCTACCTGGTCCCAATCAATTAACAAAGGGAGAACTTGATTGAGTCTAGAGGCCAGGAGTTTTGCTAAGATTTAATGTATTAATGTATTAATTAAAGAAATGGGACAGAAATGTTCACATACATTAGGGGCCTTGCCTGGCTTTGGGATGGTCACTATAATTGCCTCTAGTAGTTCAGAGGGAAGAGAGCCAGTGTGCCTGGCTAGAGAGAATATTCTAGTAAGTAAAGGGGAGAGCTGAGGGAGGAATGTTTTATAGAAAAGGGCATTGTACCCGTCTGGGCCTGGGGCTTTGTGGCTTTTTAGAGTTTTGATGACTGAACCCACCTCCTCTATTCTAAAAGGGGGTCAAGCAAATTTTTCTGATCTTCAGGCAGAGCAGGTCGAGAAAGTGAGTGTAAGAATTATTGTATATGTGTTACAGATGGGGTAGGGGTATCTGGAGAGTTTTTTAAATTGTACATGGAGGAGTAATAGTTGGCAAAAGCCTTGCCTATATCAGATGGTAGGCGGACTGTTCCATTAAATGTTTTGATATATGGGATTCGGGCTTCCGGGGTTCGTTGCCTAGTAGTCGATCCGCTTTGTTCCCTTTAGCATAAAATGTTTGATTAAATTGACGTATCTGCGCTTGGTACCTTTTAGTTTCTAGCGCCTCTATTTGCGACTTAACTGCCTCTATTTGAGTCAATACATGAGGATCTAGCGATGTCATGGGAGAAGAGGTTAGAGCTCAAAGAGTTACATGCAATTGAGCTAAATTCATCCTAGCTGCTTCTTATGCTCGGCTTTGATCTTGATAAATAGGCCCCTAGAATATGCCTTGAGAGTACCCCATAGGCAAAAGTCATTAACTGAGCCGTTATCATTTATTTCTAGAAACTATAGGATTTCTTTCTGTATGTGCGTGACATGCTCTGGGGATGAAAGAAGGAATTCAGGTAGCTTCCAAGAGGGTTTAGAGGACACAGAGGTAGGGGCCTTCATGGTCATCTGAACCGGAGAGTGGTCCGACCATACGCAACCATGCATGTGTATTGACTGAATGTGATCTAACAAGTGGGGTTCGCAAAAAATATTATCGATTCTAGTATAGGTGTTATGGACTGCAGAGTAGTAGGAGTAGTCTCTAGAGGAGGGGTGGTGGGAGAGCCAGGCATCAAATAGATTATACTGGGCAATGAGATTATTGAATTGTTTAGCGGTTCTGGTTGTGAGGGGGTCACAGGGCCTGAGTTTTGGTGAACGTCTGTCCTCGGCTGTGTCAAGAACCATATTAAAGTCTACCGCGAAAAGCTGGTTTCGAGTTTTGCGGGCGGCCAGCAGCCTTAGGAATTTTCTAAGTGCCTGAATCTGTCAAGAATTTGGGCCATAGTAGCATGCTAAGGTGTACGGGACGTCATCTAGTTTACAGTTGACAATTAAATATCTACCCTGGGGGTCTCTATGGATTTCTAGTTTTTCGAATAAGATAGTTTTATAAATCACTATCGGAACCCCCCTATATTCCCCTGGGAAGGAAGCTGCCTCTACTACTGGGTAACTTTTAGAGTTCAAGGGTATGGGTGTACCATCCACCCAGTGTGTCTCTTGTAAAAACACAACCTGCGACTTGGCATGAGCCTGCTTTCTCTTGACATTGTGGGAGGTACAGATTAGGGTCATAACTGTGCCAGCCTACCTGCAGCTAATAAAAAAAAAAAAGAAAAAGAAGGGGGGGGGGAGGGTAAGGGACCAAGAGGGTAGGGTTGGAAAAGAAGGTGGTAGATGAGGGTTATTCCGTCAACCCGAATAGAACTATTTTAGGTTACAATATGATGATTCCTTAAAGGGACATGAAACCCCCAAAAAATATTTCATGATTCAGATAGAGAATACAGTTTTAAACAACTTTCTAATTTACTTCTATCTAATTTGTTTCATTCTCTTGGTATCATTTGTTGAAGGAGCAGTAATTAACTACTGGTTTCAAACTGAACACATGGGCGAGCCAATGACAATTGGTATAAATATGCAGCAACCAATCAGCAGCTAGAAACTTGGTTCTTTGATGCATCTGAGCTTTCCTAGATAACCTTTCAGCAAAAGGATAACAAGAGAAGTAAGCAAATTAAATACAAGTAGTAAATTGGAAAGCTGTTTAAAATTGTATATTGTCTATATCTGAATCGTAAAAGAAAAGATTTTGGTTTCATGTCCCTTTAAATTTGCGGTATTGCCAAGAGAAACCGCTTAGGTAGTCCCCCTTAGAAAAGGGGGCTCCTTATTGGATGGGTGGGTGTGGGGAATGTGAGGGGAGGAGGTGAGTAACTGTGACTAAGGACACTTCTGTCAACTAATAGTTTCTTGGGAAGAGGGGTGGTTACTCAGGATAGGGAGAGGGGGACTTGAAAAGGGGTTTATAAGATATGGGTGACGGCCAATACGCCTGTCATGTGGGAAAATTGGAAAGAACAGGTATGTGTTTGTCAGTGCTCAGTTAAGGAAAAAAGCAGTGGGTTTCGCAAAGCATTTCACCATTTAACAGCAAAAAAACAAGAACATCAACCTCATTACCATCAATTATATAACAACAGTATAGAATTCTACCGAGAGAATTACTTAGGACATAAGCTCCTTGAGCTCCTCTCAGCGTCCTACGTTAATGAGCAAGGACCGTATGTGAATGTTCTATCATATGGTTACCCTGTGTGAAATATGGGAGAGACCTCAGTTGTGTAAAGTTAGGTGTTGCCTCTAGTCCAAATACAGGGACGTGCGTATTTTTTTGTCCTGCATGGTGCAGTTTCAGGTTAACCTATGTGATGAGGTATCACTATTATTTTTGTGATACAACTCTCCGTAGGCCAGGGGAGGTCACATAGCACTACCGGATATAAGGGACTTCTTATCATATAAGTGCTATCATATTGAGTTACTGATCTTGGGGCTGACCCTGAGGGTGGCTTATAAATTTTCTCCTAACTCCCTGTGAGCACAATTGTGAGGTCAGAGTACCATGTGTAACATTTTTCACATATAATCTTTATCACATACAATAGGCAATAGAACAACAGTAAAGATTTACATTGGAATAAAGATGCAAAAACAATAAATATATCTCCCTCCCTATTCCTTAAGGGGTAATCTTCTAATGTCTCTTAGTGGGGTTATTGATAGTAGGTTAACTTGATAGGTAGATCCATGAGTGTGCAGACATGGTCTATTCGGGGAAGGACAAAAGGTGTGAGCAGTTGAGACCCCTATTTTTCACGCTTGTGCAAGAACCTCTGGGCTTTAATACCTGGGGATGAACAGTTATGTGAAACTTTTCTATTGTAGGAGGCGCTCTTGTGTCTAAGGGGAGGGAGTTAATTGACTTCTGGTGTATGGATGAATATGAAACCGTACCCTCAACCTTGAATCCCAGATGTATGGGCAAGGGTATACCTTGCTTCACTAGTTCCTATAGGGTATATGCAGGTAACTTGTTTGCCCAGAATTTGCGTGTATTAGTTAACTATCTATACGGAGTTTAACTCGACCCACGTTTGTGCTTGCGTATCTAGTATGTATACAAGATAACATTATATATATGAACAGTAACACAAGGAGAGCAAAAAATGTTATAGAAAAGGCATATTTCAGCTTATACTTATTGACCAGTGTTCTTTCACAAAGGGGTAGGACTCACAAGGTCCCAAAGAGGTCCGGAGTAATGTCTGTTAGAAAAAGCATCTTGTTGTAAGCTAGATAAATTCTCTAACGTTCAGGGGAGCCAGATGTGTCTTTGGGGGAGGGCAGACCACCCCGACCCCTCCGGCTGCTTGTGGTGAGTAGGGCCCTGTGGATCAGCCGTTGCCCACTCAGGAATTTTTGCTCTCATACCCCGCGAAAGGGCTTGTCAGTCAATTTGGTTAGCATGAGATGTCCATTCCGCCGCTGAAGCTCTCAGTTGGTTGTGCTGTGACTGTGGTCTCTCTTTGAGAGGGCAATAGGTTCCATAATTGTAAAAGTTCATACCCTTTGGAGGCCTTTAGGATCGTGAACATTTGATTGTCTTTAAAGACTACTACTTTGATAGGGTAGCCCCATCTGTATCTGATATTGTTTTTTCCCAATGTAGAAGTAATTTCTGCAAAGGTTTTTCTCTTTTGTAGTGTCCTCATAGACAAATCAAGGAATATTTGTAGGCTTTTAAATTTGTCTGGTAGGGCAGGTCTCTGGAAGTGAGCACATTGAATTCTCTCTTTGTAGGTGAAATAGTGCAGGTGGACTATTATGTCCCGCGGTTGGTAATCTGGTAAGCCCTTGGGTTTGAGCGAGCCATGGGTCCGGTCCATCAGATCTTCTGACTCCGTTGTTGTAGGAGCCAGCGTATGGAACAACTCCCCCAAGGATGGCTGTAGGTCAGACGTGGAGACAGACTCTGGCGCACCTCAGATCCTTAGGTTATTATGCTGAGATCTGTCCTCTACGTCGGCTATATTGTCTTCCACAACCTCAAAGTAGTCTAAGAGATGCTGTGTGAAATTTAAAAGATTTGTTTGCTCAATAGATAGATCGTCCTGCCTTCTTTCCAGAGAGTCGATGTGCTCGTTTGTGGACGAGATTTTTGTCTTTAATTCGGCAGTTGAAGCTGCTATTTTGGCTGTGAATGAAGCGTGGTGTTTATCTAATAGCGACTTTAGAGAGTCCAGAATAAAAGTGGGAGTAACTGCTGCGGATGGGGATTGATGGATGTCCTGCATAGCAGATAGTGTAAGCTCGGAAGCCTCTGATCTGGGTGAATATGGGGTGTCCATTTCATTATGTGGCCCAGTATAAGTAGGACTGAAATGTTCTATCACTGTTTTTTTTTTGGTGGGTAGGGTTGCTTATTTTTTTTCCTAGCTGACTGCGACATGATATTTCAAGACTGAAAGCCTGCAAGTGCAGAGCTGCCCCTTGAAAAAACTCAGAAGGTGCTGGTATTCAAATTCAAATAAAGAAAGGAAGGAATGTGTATATGATAAAGTACACCAGGACCTGACTGTACAACACTGAGTGGTAGACAGGCATGAGCGGCCTAGTTAAATTTATTCAATTTCCATAAACAACAGTATGCTCTACAAGAAAGGAAAGGGGCGATAGAGACCGGGGATCGTTTTTTGAACTGCTAGGCCTTCACTTCTTGGGGGCAATCAAGTATAAACTAGGAGCCTTTATGATGATAGTTGTGGCCCTAAATACACATTATCCAGATCCTGTTGGGTGTGATTAAAATTAGGATCCACTTAGTAAGGTGTCAGCCTGGGTTATAGGTTACAGCTTGTCCCCACCTGACACTGTCTCAAGAGTCCCCGGATCCCAGGAACAGTGTCAGTTTATGGTAGGGCCTAGGGCCTGGAAGCAAATGTAGGGAGTGTGCTAGGAGTGGTACCACTTATAGTCAGAGCCGTTATATAGTCTTAGCTCCTCCTTCTAAAGATTGAAGGCCCTTGCTCTTAAGGGCTGTGCGTTATGAAGAGGACTTTTCCTCAGCAGCTTCCACGTGAGTTGTGGTCCATCCGAAAATGGCGCCAAGCCCAAAGTGCCGATTGCTATGCAGCGGTATCCTGTCCCAGCTTTGAGCAAGGTGTAAGAGTGCTCCGCTGTCAGAGTTAGAGTCGCAATGCAGCCGGTGAGTTTTCCCCTTGAATCCCAGGTTTGCTCAGCTGTAGCTTGCTCACGCCGGAACTCCCGGCATGTAGAGGCTTGGATGTACTGCACACGCATCCGCCGGTCTAGCCGACCGATCGTGGATACTCAGTGCAAAGTTCGTTTCAGCTACTTTGGCATGCTGGGAGAATGGGGGATGTCTGTGGATTAGATGTAACTTGATTTAGGGGCAATATTGGATCATTTAAAAAGGAATTTGCAGAATTTACAAGGGAGCTCTCCCCTGATGCGACCAGTCTCCCTCCATGATGGCTCCACCCCACTACTGATAAACTTCTATCTAAGCCATCCTACAGGAACTCAAGAACTCTATAAATGCTAAAAGAATTCCAACAATAACCTTTGCGAGAACACAATGTAAAAAAAGGTTTTTGAGACCTTGTGATAAATATGTCTGTTAATAGGTTTCCACCTCTGAATCAAGGTATCAATAACCTTGTCAGAAACAGAATTAAGTTTTCAATCCTCATGCTGTCACATTCAGAGATTTGAGATCTTAATAGAAAGGGCCTTGAGAGAGAAGATCCTTTCTTAGAAGAAGCCTCCAAGGTGTGCCAAGGACATATGCACCAGATCTGCAAACCAAATCCTGCAAGGCCATGCTGGAGCAATCAGAATTGTTGAGGCTTGTTCCTGCTTGATTCTTGCTATCACCCTGAATAGCAACACAAATGGAGGAAACATGTAAATCAGGTTGAACAACCGAGGGATAACTACGGCATCTATCAGACTTGCACAAGGGTACCCAAGACCTGGCACAATACTGAGGCAGTTTATAATTGAAATGGGAGGCAATAAGATCTATATCTAGCAGACCCCAAGTCTTACAATTTGGTTGAACACTTCCTGATTCAGAGACCATTCCCCTGGGTGAAGAGATTGGTGACTTAGAAAATCTGCCTCCCAGTTCTCCACACCTGGAATATGGATAGAAGAAATCCTGCATTCTGCCCAATGGATGATGCAGAAAACTTCCCTCATCGCCACTGCCGTGACATTGTGTGACTGAAATCTCAGAAAAGATTTGTGTCTGAGGTCAGGCCATTTCTTGAGATCTCTGAAAATTGCACAGAGTTCCAGAACATTTATTGTTAAGCTCACTTCCTGAGGAGAACAATCTCCCTGTGATATCCAAGATCCCCAGTCTGCACCCAAACCTAGCAGGCTGGAATCTGTGGAAATTACAACCCACACTCGATGAAGAAAAGAGGCTCCCTGAACAAGGGACTGGTGAGTCTGCCACCAAATCAAGGACTAGCTAACAGAATACTCTGAGACAGATCTTTGTGGTTCCCACTCCTTAGATACAACATCTGCAATGTGAGGGGCCGAAGATTAAATTTAATCTTATGCAGCCACCATGAGACCCACAACTTCTATGCACTGAGCTACAGAAGGAAAAGGATTCCGCTGCAGAAGAGGCCCATTGCAGCTGTAGTCTTTGTTAAACTGTAAGAGGCAAAGACATTGTCATGGAACTGATTGTGAACCCCAGAAAAGACAAACAAACAAGTCTGAGGGGTTAATTAATTTTTTAGAAGATTCATTTTCCAACTGTGACTCTGAAGTAACTGAAGTAGAATCTGAGTGTGAGGCACAGCCAGATAAAAAGAAGGAGCCTGAACCAGAATGTCATCCAAGTAAGTAACTACAGAAATTCCTTGAACTCGAACCACAGACAGCAGAGCTAAATTGAACCACAGAAAACAGAGCTCCCAGTACTTTTGTATAAACTCTAGGTGCTGTCACCCGACCAAATGTGAGGGCCACAAACTGATAATACATGTCTAGGTAAGCAAATTTCAGGAACTTGACATGATTCCTGTGAATAGGGATATGCAAATAAGCATATTTTAAGTCTATAGTAGACATAAACTGACCCTCCTTCATTAAAGGAACACACAATTTGCACTAAAGGAAGCAAAGTGTGAATTGTCTAAATCTTGAAATTAGGAACTTTCAGGAATTTGTTCAATATTTTGAGATCCAAAAAAGGCTGAAAATTACCCTCTTTCTTTGGCATTGGTTTCATTCTGAAGTTGGAACTGGAATAATCACTACCATTAATTCCAAATCTTTTACAAAAGCCAAAAAACCTTGGACCTTTAAAGGATCTCAAGGCACTTGAGACAGGAAGAATCTTCCCTGAGGGGGTCTTGAATGAAAACGTATTCATTAACCCTGGAAAAATATTTCTATAACCCAGGGATCCTGAATAGATCTCTCCCAAGCCTCCCAAAATAGACTCAATCTGCCCCACCCCCCACCAGGGACCTGTCTGGTATGCGGGCCGCACCTTCAATGGTTTTCAGGCAGGATGAAAGACTGGACAAAATGACCACGAAGGGTAAGATTATAGTAATGGGGGAGTTTAATTTGCCAGATATAGACTGGAAGATTCCCTCTGCTAGATCATGTAGAAGCAGGTATATTCTTGAATAGGAGGCTATGTTAGATTTAATACTTACAAACAGAGATACAGTTTCAGATGTGTCTGTATGTGATAACTAAGGATCCAGTGATCATCAATCTGTTTGGTTTAGTATTCATGCGCAGACACTGTCCACCCAAACTAAAACAAACTTTTTAGACTTTAGGAAGGCTGATTTTCCATACATGGGAGAATACCTTAGCAACTAATTAAAAGGGAAAACTCTTATTACAGGAGTTCAAGAACAGTGGGAATTTTTGAAGGGTGCCATTTTAGATGCAACCGCACACTGCATTAGACATGTCTGTAAAAGTAAATAAAAGTGGAAACCAATATGGTTTTCCAAAGAAGTAGCACCTGCTGTAAAGACAAAAAAGAAAGCTTATAAAAATTACAGACAGACGCAGTCAGATGATGATATGCAAATATGGAGACTCCAACAAAAAAAACTAAGTGGTTAAAGCTCATGTGGAAGAGAAGATAGCACAGTCATGGGGACAAAACATTCTTTAGATATATCAGTGAAAGACGAAAAAATAAGGTTGGAATAGTAAAATTTAAAACAGTTGATGGTAGATTAGAATTAGATAAGCAAATTGCAGACTGTCTCAATGATTACTTCTGTTCTGGTCCTGTTTTCACAAAATATTGTGAAGATAGAATGTCTACATTAAGGGATGCTACAAAAAAATGGAACACCATTGCTTAACACCAATTTTTTTACAGATTAAGTTTCGTTAGCATTATCAAAAATAATTATAAAAAAGTCAGTGGGTCCTGATAATATTCATACAATGGTTTTAAAAGAACTTTGATCAGTGGTGACTGCCCCATTAACTGCTCTGTTTAATCAGTCAATAATAACAGAAACTATTCCAGATGATTGGAGAATAGCAAATATAGTACCTCTTCATAAAAAGGGCAGTAGGAAAGAATCTGGTAAATACGTTAGTTTAACTTCAGTAGTAGGGAAATAATGCAAAATCTCTTAAAAGAAAGAATTATGACTTACATAAAGACAAATAATTTAGAGGACTAAATTCAACATGGTTTTACTTCCGGGAGATAATGTCAGACCAATCTAATTTATTTCTTTAATTATGTAACAAAAGTATTAGACCAGGGTGGAGCAGTTGATGTAGCATATCTAGATTTCAGCAAAGCATTTGACACCGTCCCACATAACAAATTAATTCACAAACTATATCTCCTTGGTCTAGACTCAAAAATTGTGAACTGGGTAGAATGCTGGCTTAAGGACAGAAAACAAAGTGTCTTAGTAAATGGAGTACATTCAGCAGAGGGGGCTGTTACTAGTGGTGTTCCTCAGGGGTCAGTTCTGGGGCCTGTTTTGTATAACATATTTATCCAAGATATCAGCAAACGGCTGCAGGGGAAAGTATGTCTGTTTGCAGATGATACAACATATTTTAATAGAGTAGATGTTCTGGGGGGAGGGGGGTAGACAAAATGAGAAGTGATATACAACAATTGGAGGATTGGACAAATGACTGGGATCTAAATTTTAACAAAGCAATGTATAAAATGTTGCATTTAGGGAAGAAAAATCCAAATGTTAATTACAGACTCAATGACACTTTACTGACTGTTACAAATGAGGAACGGGACTTGGGGATTATTATTTCAGATGATTTCAAATAAACAATATGTTTATATGAGACATATGAGATATATCATATTCATTCTGCATTTTATCCAATAAAGGGTTAAGAGTAAACTATTGTATTACTAGTTGCATGCCAGCAGGGAGGTGTCAATCAACCCAATCATACTTGATCGGGTTGAATTGTGGCGATTCCCGTCCGCCTGCTCTTTAGACCGCTGCTTCATAACTGCTGTTTCTGGCGAGTCTGAAGACTCGCCAGAAACGCGGGCCCACAAGCTCCATACGGAACTTGATAAATGGGCCTCATAGACCAGATTACCTTTATTTGCCTACCTACATCTCTAGCAGAGTGGACCAAAATAAAATACTTTTTTTTTAACATTTTGGAGTCCCAAATCTCCTTGGTGCAATTAATAGTACACATGTCTGACGGAGAGCTGCACATGACAAAGAGGAACAATTCAGAAATAGTAAACATTTCTACACTAGGGCAAGATTACAGATGACACGCTATTTAAAAATTTGCTAGAGGTAAGCTATTTGCATGCTTTGCATAGCGCACGTATTAGGACCGGTCTTACACATTACAGACTGATATCCTTTTTCTTATTTGTTCAGGTCGCTTGATGTTTTTATTTTTCAATATGTATTTATGTGTTTATATGTGTATATATGTCTGTAAATACATAAATACATGTGTACACACACACATTATATATATATATATATATACAGTACATACATATACATATTTAGACATAGGGGGTATATTTACCAAGCAGCAGATGCTGCTTCCTCTGACTATCGTTTCAGGTCCGCCTGAAACGGAAGTTAAGAATCAGCGGTCGTAAGACCGCTGCTCCTTAACTTCTCCACCACCTTTTAGGTGGCGGTCTGAAATCATCCAGATCCGATACGATCGGGATGATTGACACCCCCTGCGCCAGTGAGCAGGGGGCAGCATTGCACAAGCACACTAGGGTGCCTATTAGAAATGTGAGTACCCTGTTTCACCTTATGTGACTATGTCAGCTGTCCTTTGATTGATAAGCACATGTGACGTCTCTCTGTTTTATTGATGACAGGAAATAGTGCTACCATCTAGTGCTTTTGCAAAACGATAAAATTCTTGTTAAACCGCTTCCATATAGTGCTCCAGACACGTGCATGCCCCTAAGCTTAAGTCTCTGCTTTTCAATGAAAGATACCAAGAGAATGAAGAAAATTTGATAATAGAAGTAAATGAGAAAGTTGTTTAAAATGTCATGCGCTATCTGAATCATGAAAGAAAAATGAATTGCTAATTGTTAACTCTAGTTTCCTTTTGCTTCTTTTTAACAGGAATTAACACACATATGGTGTGATACCTTCATCATGAGGAGTGTGTCATTACTGGCAGCAATGGATTCACATCAGGCAATGCAGGCAACTGCCTAAGGCTGCCTTTTGCAGTACATCCACCTTACATTCCGTGTACGATATAACTGACAGTCAGTCAGAAACTGTACAGGGGTCAGTTCATCTCAAATGGTCCAATAATTGTAAAGTTGGTTGCTTGATCATTTTTAATTTTCCAAATTTTTATTTTACTTGGTTAAACCACAGCAGCCACCTTTGTCGCACACAACAAAGTTTGGTTAAACAGATGTTTACGGAAACCTCAATATCTAAGCTCAGGATAGACCTAGCTCCTTGGAACAAAAACTGATCTCTAGATCACATTTCAAGGTACATGTTCGATCATATATACATAGTTTACATATTGTTGATCCTTAGACTTAGAACTCAAGTCCTAGTGTAATGATGAAAATTGCTGAGAGTTCCACTTTTAGGTTCAATTTATAATGGGAAGGGTTCAAGTCTCAGTCCTAATTTTTTGTTGGGGTTACCTAGGTGAGTACTGTGTGCAAGCAGAACATTAAAGGTTTATTTATTTATTTATTTATGGGAGAGAAAGTGCAATTTACTTAACATTTATGCTCACTTTCAGGTTGTTTATCTCTGGTGGGGGACCATCATTCTTCTGTAAAAATGTTGAGTTTGAGATTCCACTGGTTACCGAGCTAGGGCTACTTTATTCATGCGTTTTGAGAAATAACAACATGTAATATAAGCATAACAAATTATAAAAATTAACTGTGTTTTACACTAATTATGTTTATGATTGACGCACCACAATTTCAAGCTATGTGTTTGATTAGAAGCTGTGAGGTTTCCTCACTCTATCTGAAATGTGGGAGCTTACTGTGGCAGTAGTCAACTTGGCAAGTGTCAGTTTTCTGAGAACATTGTTCATGGGAACCCATGCCTTGTCCACAATAGATATCTTGAATGATGTTCTTGATTTTCTTTGTTGATGTCTTCAATCAAGCCTAACCACCACTGGTCACCAAGCGACACAGTCATTATTCCGGGGACAAATTTTATCACTGCATGTTCTTCAAACTTTTGCAATGCAGATGTAAAGAAGAATCTGATAGTACACTCTGATATTGCCTCAAAACAATGTTTTTTTTCTTGTAAATGGAATTCTCTTATACTTCAAACCTGTCCTTGTGTTTCAGTTCATAAAATTCAGTTGCTTGCTTGTAACACAGATGTATGTAACCCCCTTACAAAAAGAGCAACATATCTTCAGGGGTGAGTATTTGAACCCAAAATGGCTTTTGTTGTTTCCTGCTTAGTTGATCCTCCAAACCAGTCACAAAATGTTTGCCATGGGACTTTGCAAAGATGTTCCAGTTGGCTTTTATACCAAAGTACTTCTCATGGTTAAACAGATTGGCAATATTCTTTTTGTTTTTTTATATTGGCTTGCAGATCCATCAGAAAAATAGATAATTATTCCTGTCTCAGGAAGAATCCCCTGTACCTTCACTAATGATCTGATTAGTTTTACCAATTGTTTGGAGACATTGAATTGTAGATTTCTTTCATGTAAATGGCAAGAGTCCATTAGCTAGTGACGTATGGGATATACATTCCTACCAGGAGGGGGCAAAGTTTCCCAAACCTCAAAATGCCTATAAATACACCTCCCACCACACACATACTTCAGTTTTACAAACTTTGCCTCCTTTGGAGGTGATTAAGTAAGTTTGTGCTTGATTCTTATGATTTCTTCTATGATAAGCGCTTCTAAGCATTCTGAAGCCCAATTCCTCTAAGAGTACAGTGTTTGTCAGAGGGATGTGAAGAGAGTATTGCCTGTTGATTTTTATGGCTTCACTCATGGGAAATGTTTTCAAGGGTTCTCTGTTATCGGTCATAGGGATTCATCTCCTACCTTCCTTTTCAGATCGACCATATACTCTTATACCATTACCTCTGCTGATAGTTTTCAGTACTGGTTTGGCTGTCTGCTATATGTGGATGGGTGTCTTCAGTAAGTATGTATTATTATTTAAGACACTCTCAGCTATGTTTGGTGTTTTATGTATTAATATAAAGTTTTAAATATATGTATTTTACTTATATTTGCCATGAGTCAGGTCTATGTATATTTCCCTTTGCAGTCTAATAGTTTCAGTATGAAAATCATGTTTTAGGAAGTTATTTTTAATATTTTCTTACCTGGGGTTTAGTCTTTTTTCCAATTTGACTTGTTTTTCCTTAAATTCGTGGGCAAATCTAGGCTCGCAAGGGCGCAATATGCTGTTATTTATTGCGTCATTTTTGGTGCGAAAATTTCTTGCCGCAAATTTATGTCTATAGTGTCGCAAGTTTCATCATTTCCTGCGTCTTTATTGACATTAGGTTGTTTTGGCGTGAAGTTGGGCTTGTTATGACGCAAGTTGCATCATTTCCGGGTGTTGATTGGCGACAAAAAAAATTCACTTTGCGTCGTGCGTCATACTTGGCGCCAAATTTTGTTTTTTATATTACCCCACTACCTTTATGCTCCCTGCTCTCTTTATATTCTAAAGGGCTATGCTGTTTGCTTTTCTGCTTATTTAGCATATGCATTTTTTTCTCATTCCTGAAACTACTATATGAGGAAATGGGATATTTTTTATAAGAAAAAAGAAGAAAAACAACGATGGCACTACATATGTTGTTGCCTTGACTCCAAGTCCAATATTACTGTGTATAGTGATAGGACTATATCAAGATAATGAGAATGGCGGGTAGTCGCTGTACACAGAGAGAAACTATTAGTAGATGAAACCAGTGGGCTACTGGGAAGTGTGTACATATGTAGCACTCAACAACTAGAAACAAGGATGAATACAATATCAAGGGTGGGGATATATAACAAGAAGAGAGTCCGGAGTGGAGGGGTTAAAACTTAACTTTTATTCATTCTGCAAAAATAAAAGAATTAAAAACACAAGGGCAAGTTCACCAATACTACAAGATAATGTATTTGCTTTGGCCACTTGTGGGGTAAGTGTGGGTCACCAGTGGGCCGCAAGTGAAAAATGTTCACTATCAGAATCACTTTATCTGGTCAGTAACGACTAGTGTTAATGCATGACACCAAAGGTTTCATATGATTATTGTGGCAATGATAGTATTATTCCCCCTGGTGTAGGGATATCAACAGTGTATGTGAGGCTTAGCCAGATTCATATTTAATAAAAAAGTAATCGGGTATTGTAGTATACCATTAACTGTAAGTGCCTTAAATACTGAGTGAATAGTTATGACAATCAGAAACCTAGCTGACGGTTTGTAAAGTGGCTGCTCAATACAGTACTACAGGTTACAGCCCAAGCAGGCAGACAGTCTGTACTAGTAAGTACCTATTGACATCTTTACATATTTAGCCAGACTAAGATAGTAACGGGTATTTCTATCAGCAATATTGCTGGCTAATATGTATCTTGCAGTAGCCTAAGTGAGCTATCGTATTATCGATATAGGTCAGTAAGTATTTCCCTATCGTATAGTTAGTGTGTCCAGTATGGTCAGGTTCAAACACCCTACTATCACAATTGCCTAAATAGGTTGAGCAATACAAGTAAAGGATCACCCCTAAGTACAGCAAATTACAACAATTATGGCCCAGAAATGGTTATTCTAGTGGAATCATTAGAATATTACAGCTGCACCTGATTAGTGTATCTGGTCAGTAACAACTTGTATAAATACGTGACACCAAAGGTGTCATATGATTATTGTGACAATGATAGTATTATTTCCCGTGGTGTAGGGATATCACTAAAGTATTTGGAACTTTGCCAGATTCATATTTGCTAAAAGATAATCAGGTATTGCAGTATACCATTAACTGTAAGTGCCTTAGATACTGAGTGAATGGTTATAACAGTCGGAAACCCAGCTGCCGGTTGTAAAGTAGCTGCTAAATGGAGTACTGCAGGTTACAGCCCAAGCAGACAGTCCGTACTAGTAAGTACCTATTGGCATCTTTAAATATTAGGCCAGGCTAAGATAGTGACGGGTATTTCTATTAGTAAAAATGCTGGCTAATAGGTATCTTGCAGTAGCTAAAACCAAAGTGGAAATCTGTATCAATTTAGACAGTGAGTGGTCCCTATCAGTAAATACGGCTATTATTATGGCGACACCATTTGTCAGCCAACTTCAAATTAACATTAACATTAAGTAACTAATACATATGAGAAGTATCGGAGGAACTACCGATGCAAGTTAAAAATAAGGTAGAGTTTGGAGAGAGACTGTTATGTCCCTACTCCCCCCTTACATGTTTCACACAACTGCTTTTTCAAAATTGGATATTTTGTTTAAATGTTATTTTTTCTTTTACATTTTGCAAGATGTCTCAGTCTGAGCCTGTCTCAGAAGCTACTGTAGGAACCATGCTGCCTGAACACAGTTCTACCAAAGCTAAGTGTATCTGCTGTAAACAAGCTGAGATGATATCTTATGTAACAGTTGTCATGATAAGCTTTTGCATGCTGATAATGTTTCTATTAGTACTAGTACAGCGTCTGTTGTTCCTTTAACATCTAATGTACATGATATCCCTTTTGATATGAAAAATTATATTGCTGATGCAATACAGAAGGCTATGTCTGCTATTCCACCTTATAATAAACGTAAAAGGTCTTTTAAAACTTCTCATAAAACTGATGAAATTTGTGATGACCGACAACATACTGAAATATCCTCCTCTGAAGAGGATCTCTCTCGTTCAGAAGATCCTACTTCAGACATTGAAATTGATAAATCTTCTTATCTTTTTAAGATTTAATATTCGGTCTTTGTTGAAAGAAGTATTGGTTACTTTGGGTATTGAGGAGTCTGATCCTCTTGATAACAAAACCAGTAAATGTGTAAATTCTGTTTTTAAACCTCCTGTGATTACTCCTGAGGTTTTTCCTGTTCCAGATGCGGTTTCTGATGTGATTGCTAAGGAATGGTCTAAGCCTGGTGCTTCTTTTAATCCTTCTTCTAGGTGTAAGAAGTTATATCCTTTACCAGTGGCTAATTGGGAGTTTTGGGAAAAAGTCCCTAAGGTTGATGGGGCTATTTCTACTCTTGCCAAATGTACTACTATTCATATGGAAGATAGTACTTCTTTTAAGGATCCTTTATATAGGAAGATTAAATCTTATCTAAGGAAAGCTTATTTACATTCTGGCTATATTCTCAGGCCTGCCATTTCTATGGCTGATGTTGCGGCTGTGTGAGACTCTGCGTAAAGTGTCAGCAGTTGACACAGTTAAAAGAATTTATGGATCTCAACTGCAGATCTATTTATCAAAAAATGAGTGAATGTATCACTTTAGTCTCTGTGCTTATATGAGTGATGAGCTCAGAGTGACATAAGTGAATTTAATTAAATGAGAAGTCTGTAAATTATAAAATGAAACAGTCCTTTGAGAAATAGTACTTTAGGTGAGATGAAAGTATCAGACTTTGCATAAGCAGGTTTCAATTATGTATGAGAACCTGTTATTTTCATTTCTAGTTGCCTTTATCCTTGCAATTGAATGCACAGAGAGAATTTGTTTAGTTCCCTTTAAGATATTGATAGAGACAGAGTACTCACTTGTAAGGAGGTTTATTATAGCTTATACTTTACAACGAATGAAATCCGAGTGTCAGTTTTCATCTACAGAGGAGTGACGTCAGAGGCGTTACAGGGAATAGTTACCGGAGCTATGTGGTCTGTATATCAAAAGATAGCTTGCTACAGTTGCGATGAGCAAGTGAGTTGTTTAATCAGAGTCGGCTTGTGGCTCCGGTTGAGGCTTTGGGAGTGTCACGATAATAGTTGGTGGGCGTGGCCAAGTTCCGTTAGGCAACAGTGCGTTATCAGTGAAATAAGTTAACAAGTAGATATTTAGTAAGTCCCAAGTAATCCTCAATACTTGGTACAGATTGAAACAGCGAAATGTCCCAGTTTGTAGCTTGTGAATTTTACTTGAGAATTTGCGCTGAGGCTGGAAATCACCTTCAGGTAAAATGAATAAGGAAATCCAAACAAGCGCTGCAGCACTTCAAGCAAGCTGCAGTGAATAGAAAGAGCCTTCGAATAAATCTTTAGTTCTTTGGAGTAAATTGTAATCCTTGCTTAATCCTCAGTAAGGAGTCAGGTAGAATTTTGGCATAGCTTCTAGCTGCAAATCAACAATAACTAAGCACCTGTTCAAGGTGCTGTGATGCCTTAAATAGGGGAGTGGTAAAAGCAAGGCAGGTAAGCTTAGGTGAGAAAGAAAAGCTGGAATGGAATCCTGACAGGCTGCATCAACTTTTTGGTTGGATAGCTTCAGGGCCATCTTTAATATTGACTGGACCCAGGGCAAAAATGTTCTTGCCCCCCCCACCCCATGCAATTTCGCTCTCCACCCCAACATCCCAAAAAAACAACTAAATCAATTTATTTTATAAAAAAATAAAAAATTATTAGCCCAGAAGTGAATCATGCACTGCTGGACTAATCATTTTTTTTTTTTTAAATGAAATAAATTGCAATATGTGAAACTGTACCTAAGCAGTGCTAATAAGTAAATCCTATTATATAAAAGGCCAAGTGTGTTTGTCCGAAGCTGTCATGCGCAGTAGAGACAGCACGAGGACAAACACACCTGGCCTTTGAGTCCAACTCCCTAACTTATCTGCGGCAGAAGAGGGCGTGGCCAGACATGGGCGGGGGCGTGACCAGGTGGGGAGGGGCGTGACCAGGTGTGGATAGTGGGAAGGGGGCATGGTCGGGTGTGAAGGGGGCGTGGTCGAGCACGGTCACGAGATAGAGAGGGGAGGGAGATAGAGAGGAGAAGAGAGAGAGAGGAGAGGGGGAGAGAGAGAGGGGAGAGAGAGGAGAGAGGGGGAGAGAGAGGAGAGGGGAGAGAAAGGAGGGGAGAGAGAAAGAGAGAGAGGAGGGGGAGAGGAGGGGGGAGAGCTCAAAAGAGAGGAGGAGAGAGAGCGCAAAAGAAATGGGGGATAGAGAGAGCTCAAAAGAGAGGGGCGGAGAGCGGAAAAGAGATGGGGGAGAGAGAGAGCGCAAAACAGAGGGGGGAGAGAGAGAGAGCAAAAGAGGGGGGAGAGAGAGAGCACAAAAGAGAGGGGGGAGAGAGAGAGAGCAAAAGAGAAGGGGAAGGAGAGAGCGCAAGGGGTGGGACCACTGTACTGCAAAAAATGGCCCGTGTGAACGGGCTTTAGGACTAGTAAATATATAAATTCCTCCACTGTGGATTCATTTAATATGCTTTTGAATGTGATTCTGGTGTGAGGTTAGCTGGTTAAAGAGATTTAGGACAGCCAACAGTAGCAAAGCAAGGTAAAGACTGAGGAGGAAGCATGGAGGTGCAGACAAATATAAGTTTACTGACTGGAACAGCAGAACTACTATGGGAAGCTGTAAACTCTGAGACAGAGAGAAAACAAAAACTATAAAAATAAACCTTACATTAATGTGTGAAGTATCAGCATGACACTATACATCAGCCACAGCAGCACATCTCCCTTCTTTGCTAGGAACAAGTTCCCTCTCACCCTGTACTAGACAATGCTTCATGGGGAGGGGCATGTGTGCACTCACTTATTCTTCTCACTGACACCTTTCTACAAAGCACTGTTCCCCTAACACACTACAGTTAGTTGATCTTAGGGCCACAGCAGAAAGAGCGGGGCTAAGGGGACCAGCAGACTGGATGCTGCCTGCCCAAGGCTGCATGGATACAGTGTGAGACAAGTCACACAGCTTCAAGACTGAATAGAGCAGTGTGTGCAGCTGCACAGATGCTCAAATCCTCACGTGCCTGCCGCTCCAGCTTTCTGCTGCATGTCAGCCCTACCCAGAAATAATCCCCACCATCAGAGCAGTTACCTGGTAACAGTGGTAACCCCAGCAGGACCTTTTCTGATGCAGTGGGAATGGCTGGATGCCGAGTTAGGAATTAGCATTCAGTGCTGCACATTGCACATCTAAAACAGCACATGGCAATAGCTTGGCATGTCACATGACACTGGCACGGTCTGGCACAGTTTCTCACAAATAAATTCAAGCAGAGTTTACTTTGACTGTGACAATATTAGGACTGACTGCATGTGTTCCCCATGTCACATCAATATGGGCCCCTCAACAAAGACTGGGCCCTGGACAGCTGCCCCTTTTGCCCTGTGTTAAAGACTGCCCTGAAAAGCTTAGAACATCAGGAAACAGATCCTGATTTGTCTAGCATTGTTCATTTGCTTCAACATGCTAATCATTTTATCTGTGATGCTATTTTTGATATAATCAAGATTGATGTTAAATCTATGTCTTTAGCTATTCTAGCTAGAAGAGCTTTATGGCTTAAATCATGGGATGCTGACATGGTATCTAAAGCTAGATTACTATCTCTATCTTTCCAGGGTAATAATTTATTTGGTTCTCAGTTGGATTATATTATTTCTACTATCACTGGGGGCAACGGAGTTTTTTTGCCCCAAGATAAAAAGTCTAAGGGTAAATCTAAAGCTTCTAATCGGTTTCGTTCATTTCGTCAGAATAGAAAACAGAAAACCACTCCTTCCCCTAAGGACTCTGGTTCCTATTGGAAGCCATCTTCAAGTTGGAACAAATCCAAGCCTTATAAGAAGCCAAAGCCAGCCCCCTAGATTGCATGAAGGTGTGGCCCTCAATCCAGTTCAACTGGTGGGGGGCAGATTGAAATTATTTCAAAACATTTGGGCAGATTCTGTTCAGAATCAGTGGATTCAAAACATTGTCTCTAAAGGGTATCAAATAGGTTTAAGAATAAGACCTCCTGTTCCAACAAATCCTGTGAAAGCTCAGGCTTTTCTGAAGTGTGTTTAAGATCTGGAGCTTTCAGGGGTGATTATACCATTTCCGCTTCAGGAACAGGGTGTGGGTTTTTATTCAAATCTATTCATTGTCCCAAAGAAAGAAAATTAATTCAGACCAGTTCTGGATCTGAAGTTTTTGAATCGTTTTATAAGGGTCCTTGCTTTCAAGATGGTGACTATAATTACATGACCGCAATAGACTTACAGGATGCTTATCTTCACATTCCGATTCATCCAGATCACTATCGGTTTCTTAGATTCTCTTTTCTAGACAAGCATTACCAATTTGTCCCTCTTCCATTTGGCCTAGCGACAGCTCCAAGAATCATTTTGAAGGTTCTCGGTGCCCTTCTATCTGTAATCAGAGAGCAGGGTATTGCGGTGTTTCCTTATTTGGACGATATCTTGGTACTGGCTCAATCTTTTCATTTAGCAGAATCTCACACAAATCAACTAGTGTTGTTTCTTCAAAGACATGGTTGCAGGATCAATTTACCAAAGAGTTTCTTGATTCCTCAGACAAGGGTCACCTTTTTAGGTTTCCAGATAGATTCAGTGTCCATGACTCTGTCTTTAACAGACAAGCGACAAATGAAATTGGTTTCAGCCTGTCAAAACCTTCAGTCTCGATCATTCCCTTCAGTGGCTATGTGCATGGTAGTTTTAGGTCTCATGACTGCAGCATCGGACGCGATCCCCTTTGCTCATTTTCATATGAGAACTCTGCAGTTTTGCATGCTGAATCAATAGTGCTGGGATTATACTCGGATATCACAATTGATATTATTAAATCCCAGCATTCTATTCTCTCTGACTTGGTGGTTAGACCATCATCGTATTATTCAAGGGGCCTCTTTTGTTCATCCTTCCTGGACTGTAGTCTCAACAGATACAAGTCTTTCAGGTTGGGGAGCTGTCTGGGGGTCTCTGACAGCACAAGGGGTTTGGAATCCTCTAGAGGCAAGGTTACCAATCAATATCTTAGAACTAGGTGCTATTTTCAGGGCTCTTACGGCTTGGCCTCTATTAAAGAGAGAATTATTCATTCGCTTTGAGACAGACAATATCACAACTGAGGCATATGCCAATCATCAGGGAGGGACTCACAGTCCTTTAGCAATGAAAGAAGTATCACAGATACTTTCTTGGGCGGAATGCAACTCTTGTCTAATTTCTTTGATTCATATCCCAGGTGTAGACAATTGGGAAGAGGATTATCTCAGCTGTGAGACTTTGCATCCGGGGGAGTGGTCTCTACATCCAGATGTGTTTTTCAGATTTTACAGATGTGGGGTCTTCCAGAAATAGATCTGATGGCTTCCCATCTAAACTGGAAACTTCCCAGATAACTTTCCAGGTCCAGGGATCCTCAGGCGGAGATGGTGGATGAGTTAGCAGTTACTTGGTCTTACCAACTTGATTATATTTTTCCACCTCTAGTTCTGCTTCCAAGGGTGACCTCCAAGATTATAATGGAACAATTGCATGTGTTTTTGATAGCACCAGCATGGCCTCACAGGTTTTGGTATGCGGATCTTGTCCAGATACCAACCTTGGTCACTTCCTTTAAGGCCAGACATTCTGTCTCAAGGGCCATTTTTCCATCAGGATCTCAAATCACTAAATTTGAAAGTTTGGAAATTGAACGTTTAGTGCTTAGTCATAGAGGTTTCTCTGACTCAGTGATCAATACTATGTTGCAGGCTCATAAGTCTGTTTCAAGGAAAATTTATTATCGGGTTTGGAAAACCTATATTTCATGGTGTTCTTCTCATAAATTCTCTTGGCATTCTTTTAGAATTCCTAGAATTTTAGTTTCTTCAGGATGGTTTAGATAAAGGTTTGTCTGCAAGTACTTTGAAGGGAAAAATCCCTGCTCTGTTTTATTTCATAGAAAGATTGCTAAACTTCCTGATATTCACTGTTTTGTTCAGGCTTTGATCCGTATCAAGCCTGTTATTAAGTCTATTTCTTCTCCATGGAGTCTTAATTTGGTTTTGAAGGCTTTGCAGACTCATCCTTTTGAGCCTATGCATTCTTTGGATATTAAACTACTTTCTTGAAAAGTGTTGTTCCTTTTGGCTATCTCTTCTGCTAGAAGAGTTTCTGAATTGTCTGCTCTCTCTTGTGAGTCTCCTTTTCTGATTTTCCATCAGGATAAAGCGGTTTTGCAGACTTTGTTTAAATTTCTTTTTAAAGGGACAGTATACTGTAAAATAGTTTTTCCCTTAATGTGTTTACAATTGCTTTTTTTACCAACTGCAGAGTAAAACATGTATGAAAATTAACTTTTTAAGGTGTTTTTCTGTATATTAAAGCTCTGATTTTGTGTTTTGAAGCCATAGCCTAATAAAATGGGTTGAGCTTGTAGGTATAATCAGATCTCATTACTATATCACATTGTGCACATATACCTGCTTTTTTATCTTATATCTGTCCTTAAAACAATCACAAATACTTTGAGAGAACAATGGAAAATCAACATTTTATTACCTTATCTCTGCTTTATCACACTGGGAGTGTAATTTCTTCTGCTGGCTGTGTTTACAAAGCTTATCTATAGCTGGTACGCGCGGCCACAAACTTTCAGAATAGGTGGGGATACCACATGCTAAATTAACAATTTCAAATGCCAATATAAGGGTAAAGGAGCTACTTGTAAACAATTTAATACACTCCAGCAGGTAAAGTGGATCATTGGGAACAAATTAAAGGGGAGAATTTTTTTGAGTAAACTGTCCCTTTAAGGTTGTGACTTCTAACAACATTAGTAGGGAAATTGTTGTTCCTTCTTTGTGTCCGAATCCTAAGAATTTGCTTAAGAAATTGTTACATTCTTTGGATGTTGTAAGAGCTTTGAAATACTATGTGGAGGCTACTAAGGATTTCAGGTAGACTTTTAGTCTATTTGTTGTCTTTTCTGGTTCTAGGATAGTCTCCGCCTCAGAGAATTACAGCTCATTCTACTAGATCAGTTGCCACTTTGAGGGCTTTTAAGAATAAAGCTTCAGTTTATCAGATTTGCAAAGCAGCAACTTGGTTTTCTTCGCATACATTTACTAAATTTTACCGTTTTGATGTATTTGCTTCTTCTGAAGCAGTCTTTGGTAGAAAAGTTCTTCAGGCAGCGCTCTCAGTTTGATTCTTCTGTTTATAAGAACTTATTTTGTGGATTTAATTTCTCAGCAGAAATAGACGTTTTTATTTTATCCCTCCCTCTCTAGTGACTCTTCTGTTGTCTTCCACATCTTGGGTATTTTATCCCATACGTCACTAGCTCAGCTCAGGGACTCTTGACATTTAAATGAAAGAAAACATAATTTATGTAAGAACTTACCTGATAAATTAATTTCTTTCATAATGGCAAGAGTCCATTAGGCCCACTCTGTTTTGGGTGGTTATATTTTTTTGTATAAAAGCACAATATTATTTTCCAGTTCCTCTTTTTTGTATGCTTTTTTACTCTTTTTTTACACCTCACTACTTGGCTATACGTTAAACTGTAGTATTTGTGTGGTGGAAGGTGTATTTATAGGCATTTTGAGGTTTGGGAAACTTTGTCCCCTCCTGGTAGGAATGTATATCCCATATGTCACTAGCTCATGGACCCTTGCCATTATGAAAGAAATGAATTTATCAGGTAAGTTCTTACATAAATTATGTTTTTGTTCTGGGACCATGAGCTTGGTAAGATACTGAGAAGTTTAACTTTGTCATATTTTTCTGTTGACAGAGTTTTGGCACTGTTAAACCATGCTGGAATCATCTCAATAAACAATTAATTGTCATTTATCTGCACTTATGTTCCTAATCTTGGATGAAGGGAATACTCCAAAAGCAGCACAAGCTAAGTCAACCTTCTGAAGAGAATCTTAGGGGTAATACATAGTTCTTACTCTGCTCCATACATGTTTATTTTTCAATCAAAAACATTTTTTTGTAGCAGGTGGGACACAGTGACCTACCAGGGACAAGTTTTAGAGGATAGTTATTTTCCAATTTTTCATAGTTTTGTAATAGGTTTATTGTGATATTCCAAGGGATTACAACAACTATTACCAAATAGGTGATGATATTTGTTTTCATGGTACTTACTAACTGATGTAACATCACATCCTACCCTTGAACACAGAAACTCCTTTTTCTCTGAGCTGGAGTCACTTACTGCTTTTATCAAAGGGAAAACAACACCATAGCTCTGTTTATGACAATGTTCATTTGTAAAACACTGTATTTCCATATTTGGATGAGATGTATTCCTGCAACACTTGCAACTAACACACTTCAGCTCCTAGCATCTAACTCACAAGAATGCAGCCAACACACTGACAAGCTGTGTCCATACACATATAGGTTTGGACATGCCCTGAAATGCAGAGACAAGTCTTCCTGCCTTAATGTTATGTTTGTGCCTGCACCAACATGATAGATCACGCTTAACTGTAGTAACATTTTAGAGCTCATACGCTATTGTATGTCAATCATAAACATAATTAGTGTAAAATACTGTTCATTTTTATTATTTGTTATGCTTATATTACATTTTGTCATTTTTCAAAACACAAGAATAAAGTAGGATTTCCCCCAGATTACTACTAGCCCTAGCTCTGTAACCAGTGGAATTTCTAACTCAAGTGTTTGTTAGGTTGTGTTGGGGTTATGACTATTAATGGGTTAATAGTGTAGAGGGGTTAGGTTGCATTAGGGTTATGTGCTTAAGGGGTTACTAGTGTACAGGGGTTTGGTTGTGTTGTAAAGTATTGTGCTTTAGGGGTTAATAGTACAGAGGGGTAAAGTTGCATTTGGGTTAGATCACTTTAGGGGTTAATAGTGTAGAGGGGTTAGGTTGCGTTGGGGTTTAGGTTACTTAAGGGGTTAATAGTGCAGAAGGGTTAGGTTGCATTAGGGGTTAGTTCACTTAAGGGGTTAATAGTGTAGATGGGATAGGTTGCATTAGGGGTTAGGTTGCTTAAAGAGTTTATAGTGTAGGATTGTGTAATGGGTTCAATGGGTTGTTTTTTATATTAAAAGAATAAGAAAAGGAAATTTATGCTTGCCTGATAAATTAATTTCTTTTACGATATACAGAGTCCACGGGTTTCATCCTTTACTTGTGGGATATATTACTCTTGCTAACAGGAAGTGGCAAAGAGCACCACAGCAAAGCTGCTATATAGCTCCTCCCCTAATTCCTCCCCCCAGTCATTCGACCGAAGGTATAGGAAGAGAAAGGGAAAGGACTAACAAGGTGCAGAGATGACTGAAGTTTATAAAAAAATAAATCCTGTCTCAAAATGACAGGGTGGGCCGTGGACTCAGTATATCGTAAAAGAAATTAATTTATCAGGTAAGCATAAATTTCCTTTTCTTTTACAAGATATACTGAGTCCACGGGTTTCATCCTTTACTTGTGGGATACCAATACCAAAGCTTTATGACACGGATGAAAGGGAGGGAAAAGACAGGAACCTAAATGGAAGGCACCACTGCTTGAAGCACCTTTCTCCCAAAAATAGCCTCAGAAGAAGCAAAAGTATCAAATTTGGAAAATTTGGAAAAAGTATGAAGGGAGGACCAAGTCGCAGCCTTACAAATCTGTTCAACAGAAGCATTGTTCTTAAAAGCCCAAGTGGAAGCTACAGCTCTAGTGGAATGAGCCGTAATCCTTTCAGGGGGCTGCTGTCCAGCAGTCTCATATGCCAAGTGGATGATGTTTCTCAGCCAAAAAGAGAGCGAGGTAGCCGTAGCTTTTTGACCCCTACGGTTCCCAGAATAAACAACAAACAGGGAAGATGTTTGACGGAAATCCTTGGTCGCTTGTAAATAAAATTTTAAAGAGCGAACCACATCCAAATTATGTAACAAACGTTCCTTCTTAGAGGAAGGATTAGGACACAAGGAAGGAACCACAATTTCCTGATTAATATTCTTATTTGAAACAACCTTAGGAAGGAATCCAGGTTTAGTCCGCAAAACCACCTTATCAGAATGGACTATAAGATAAGGGGAATCACATTTCAACGCAGAAAGCTCAGAAACTCTTCGAGCCGAAGAAACAGCTACTAAAAACAAAACTTTCCAAGATAACAGTTTAATAGCTATGGAATGCATGGGTTCAAACAGAACCCCTTGAAGAACATTAAGAACTAAATTCAAACTCCATGGCGGAGCAATTGGTTTAAACACAGGCTTGATTCTGATTAAAGCATGACAAAATGCCCGAACATCTGGGACATCTGCCAGACGCTTGTGAAGCAAAATTGACAAAGCAGAAATTTGTCCCTTCAAGGAACTAGCTGATAATCCCTTCTCCAATCCTTCTTGGAGAAAAGACAAAATCCTAGGAATCTTAATCTTACTCTATGAGTAATCCTTGGATTTGCACCAAGAAAGATATTTACGCCATATCTTATGGTAAATTTTTCTAGTGACCGGCTTGCAAGCCTGAATCAAGGTGCCAATGACCGGCTCAGAGAAACCCCGCTTAGATAAAATCAAGCGTTCAATCTCCAAGCAGTCAGCTGCAGAGAAGTGAGATTTGGATGCTGGAAAGGACCTTGAATGAGAAGGTCCTTTCTCAATGGCAGTCTCCATGGTGGCAGAAATGACATATCCACTAGATCTGCATACCAGGTCCTGCGTGGCCACGCAGGCGCTATTAGAATTACTGAAGCCCTCTCCTGTTTGATTCTGGCAATCACACTAGGAAGGAGAGGAAACGGTGGAAACACATAAGCCAGGTTGAACGTCAAAGGTACTGCTAGAGCATGTATCAGTACAGCCTGGGGATCCCTTGACCTGGACCCGTAGCGTGGAAGTTTGGCATTCTGTCGAGATGCCATCAGATCCAATTCCGGTGTGCCCCATTGATGAGTCAAGGCTGCAAACACCTCCGGATGGAGTTCCCACTCCCCCGGATGAAAAGTCTGATGACTTAGAAAGTCCGCTTCCCAGTTTTCTACTCCTGGGATATAGATCACAGACAGATGGCAAGAGTGAGCCTCCGCTCATCGAATTATCTTTGATACTTCTATCATCGCTAGAGAACTACTTGTTCCCCCCTGATGATTGATATATGCCACAGTCGTGATATTGTCCGACTGGAATCTTATGAATTTGGTCAAAGCAAACTGAGGCCACGCTAGCAGTGCGTTGGATATCGCTCTCAGTTCCAGAATATTGATTGGCAATTCAGACTCCGTCTGAGTCCACACACCCTGAGCCTTCAGGGAATTCCAGACTGCACCCCAGCCCAGAAGACTGGCGTCCATTGTTACTATTACCCAAGATGGCCTGTGGAAGCACATCCCTTGGGACAGATTGTCCTGCGACAACCACCACCGAAGAGAGTCTCTGGTCTCTTGGTCCAGATTTATCTGAGGAGATAAATTTGCATAATCCCCATTTCACTGACTGAGCAAGCACAGTTGTAGTGGTCTGAGATGAAAGCGAGCAAACGGGATGATATCCATTGCTGCTACCATTAGTCCGATGACTTCCATACACTGAGCCACTGATGGCAGATGAATGGACTGCAAAGCCCGGCAAGTATTTAGAATCTTTGATTTTCTGACTTCTGTCAGAAATATTTTCATGTCTACCGAGTCGATCAGAGTTCCCAGGAATGGAACTCTTGTCTGTGGAACTAGTGAACTCTTTCCTACATTCACTTTCCAACCGTAAGTTCTCAGAAATGACAACACAATGTCCGTGTGAGATTTGGACAGATGATAGGTTGACGCCTGGATCATGATATTGTCCAGATAGGGTGCCACCGCTATGCCTCGTGGCCTGAGAACCGCTAGAAGAGACCCTAGAACCTTTGTGAAGATCCTGGGAGCTGTGGCCAACCCGAAGGGAAGGACCACAAACCGATAATGTTTGTCCTGAAATGCAAATCGCAGGAACTGATGATGATCCTTGTGGATAGGAATGTGAAGGTATGCATCCTTCAGGTCCACCATGGTCATGTATTGACCCTCCTGGATCATTGGCAAAATTATACGAATAGTCTCCATCTTGAACGATGGGACTCTGAGAAACTTGTTTAGATATTTGAGATCTAAAATCGGTCTGAAGGTTCCCTCTTTTTTGGGAACCACAAATAGATTTGAATAGAAACCCTGCCCCTGTTCCCGATCTGGAACTGGGCAAATTACACCCATGGTGTAGAGGTCTTTTACACAGAGTAAGAACGCCTCTCTTTTTGTCTGGTCTACAGACAATCGTGAAAGATGAAATCTTCCCCTTGGGGGGAAGTCCTTGAATTCCAACTGATACCCCTGGGTCACAATTTCCAATGCCCAGGGATCCTGTACATCCCTTGCCCAAGCCTGAGCAAAGAAAGAGAATCTGCCCCCTACTAGATCCGGTCCCAGATCGGGGGCTGCCCCTTCATGCTGTCTTGGTAGCAGCAGCTGGCTTTTTGACTTGTTTACCTTTATTCCAGGCCTGGTTAGGTCTCCAGATTGCCTTGGATTGAGCAACGTTCCCTTCCTGCTTAGTGGAGGAAGAGGAAGCAAAGGATGTTCCTTTAAAATTTCGAAAGGAACAAAAATTATTTTGTTTACTCCTCATCTTGAGGGACTTGTCCTGAGGTAGGGTGTGACCCTTACCTCCAGTAATGTCAGGGATTATTTCCTTCAACTCAGGCCCGAATAGGGTCTTACCTTTGAAGGGAATAGATAAAAGCTTAGATTTAGACAATACATCAGCCGACCATGACTTTAGCCATAACGCTCTACGCGCTACAATGGCAAAGCCTGCGTTTTTCGCTGCTAATTTTGCAAGTTGAAAAGCAGCATCAGTCATAAAAAATTTGCTAGTTTAAGAGCCTTAATTCTGTCTAAAATGTCCTCTAAAGGTGTCTCAACCTTCAGAGACTCTTCCAGGGCGTCAAACCAAAAGGCAGCTGCAGTAATTACTGGAACCATGCAAGCTATAGGCTGTAAGAGGAAACCCTGGTAAACAAATATTTTCTTTAGAAGACCCTCTAATTTTTTATCCATAGGGTCTTTAAAAGCACAACTGTCCTCAATGGGTATAGTTGTACGTTTAGCTAAAGTAGATATAGCTCCCTCCACCTTGGGAATCATTTGCCAGAAGTCCCGCATGGTGTCAGATATGGGAAACATTTTCTTAAAATTAGGAGGGGGAGAAAACGGTATACCTGGTCTATCCCATTCCTTCTTAACAATTTCTGAAATTCTCTTAGGAACTGGAAAAACATCAGTGTAAGTAGGTACTTCCAAATATTTGTCCATTTTACACAATTTTTCTGGGGGAATCGTGATCGGGTCACAATCATCCAGAGTCGCCAGAACCTCCCTGAGCAATAAGCGGAGGTGTTCTAATTTTAATTTTAAGGACACGAAGTCCGAATCTGTCTGAGGTAATAAATTTCCTGACTCTGAAAGTTCTCCCTCAGGCATAAAATCCCTAACCCCCAAATCAGAGCATTGGGAGGGTGCATCGGAAATAGCCACTAAGGCGTCAGAGGGTTCAGTATCTACATTAATATCTGACCTATGGCGTTTACCCTGTAAACCTGGCAGTTTAGACAATACCTCTGTAAGGGTAGTAGACATGACTGCGGCCATATCTTGCAAAGTAAAAGAAGTAGACGCACTAGAAGTACTTGGCGTCCCTTGTGTGGGCGTTAAAAGTTGTGACACTTGGGGAAAATTAGATGGCATATCCTGATTCTCTGCAGACTGAGAACTATCCTGAGGCCCACTTTCTTTATTTAAAAAGTGATCCTTACAGTGTACAATGTAAGAGGGGGTTCCACCATGGCTTCTAAACACATAGAACACTGAGTTCCCATGTCAGACATGTTGTACAGACTAGTAATAACAGCACAAGTCGTTCCCAATCTTTATTATATGTGAAAAAAAAACAATTCAGCACAAAAACGGTTACTGCGCCTTTAAGGATAAAAAGTGTACACTGTTTTGCAAAGTCGTTAAAACGATATTCAAAATGAATAATTTTGTTGATATGAGAGCCTAATGTGCTATCGGATATTGCACCACAAGTAATAGGAGAGTTAAATCTTATTTTTAGTAAATTAGGCAGTAAAAAACGATCTGCAGACAATTTTCACTTAATGGATTCTGCACCTCGCCACAGCTCTGCTGTGGCGCCTACCTGCCCCCAAGACCTGTCAAAACGATCCGGCCCCACTCCAAAATACAGCCTCACAGTCTGGTTCCAACCGGAGCTAATGGCTGCTACCTCTCCAGAAACTAACGGCTAGATTTAGAGTTTTGTCGGTAACGACCCGAAAAGCTAACGCCGGCTTTTTTCTGGCCGCACCATAAAAATAACTCTGGTATTGAGAGTCCACATAAAGGCTGCGTTAGGCTCCAAAAAAGGAGCGTAGAGCATATTTAACGCAGCTTCAACTCTCGATACCAGAATTGCTTACGGACGCGGCCAGCCTCAAAAACGTGCTCGTGCACGATTCCCCCATAGAAAACAATGGGGCTGTTTGAGCTGAAAAAAAACCTAACACCTGCAAAAAAGCCGCGTTCAGCTCCTAACGCAGCCCCATTGTTTGCTATGCGGAAACACTTCCTACGTCTGCACCTAACACCCTAACATGTACCCCGAGTCTAAACACCCCTAACCTTACACTTATTAACCCCTAATCTGCCGCCCCCGCTATCGCTGACCCCTGCATATTATTATTAACCCCTAATCTGCCGCTCCGTAAACCGCCGCTACTTACATTATCCCTATGTACCCCTAATCTGCTGCCCTAACATCGCCGACCCCTATATTATATTTATTAACCCCTAATCTGCCCCCCACAACGTCGCCTCCACCTGCCTACACTTATTAACCCCTAATCTGCCGAGCGGACCTGAGCGCTACTATAATAAAGTTATTAACCCATAATCCGCCTCACTAACCCTATCATAAATAGTATTAACCCCTAATCTGCCCTCCCTAACATCGCCGACACCTAACTTCAATTATTAACCCCTAATCTGCCGACTGGAGCTCACCGCTATTCTAATAAATGTATTAACCCCTAAAGCTAAGTCTAACCCTAACACTAACACCCCCCTAAGTTAAATATAATTTACATCTAACGAAATTAATTATCTCTTATTAAATAAATTATTCCTATTTAAAGCTAAATACTTACCTGTAAAATAAATCCTAATATACTATAAATTACTATCAGCCAATCAGATTGAGCTCGCATTCTATTGGCTGTTCCGATCAGCCAATAGAATGCGAGCTCAATCTGATTGGCTGATTGGATCAGCCAATCGGATTGATCTTGATTCTGATTGGCTGATTCCATCAGCCAATCAGAATATTCCTACCTTAATTCCGATTGGCTGATAGAATCCTATCAGCCAATCGGAATTCGAGGGACGCCATCTTGGATGACGTCCTTTAAAGGAGCCGTCATTCTTCAGTTGGACGTCGCCGGATGAAGATGGGTCCACGGTGGAGGTCTTCAGGATGGAGCCGGTCCTCATCGGATGAAGATAGAAGATGCCGCTTGGAAGATGATGGTTGCCGGTCCGGATCTACTCTTCTTCCCGGATAGGATGAAGACTTTGGACCCTCTTCTGGACTTCTTCAGTGGATGTCTAGCCCCCGCTTGGGTTGGATGAAGATATCGGAGCCAGGACGGATCGGTGTGATACCCGGTGAGGTGAAGACAAGGTAGGATGATCTTCAGGGGCTTAGTGTTAGGTTTATTTAAGGGGGGTTTGGGTTAGATTAGGGGTATGTGTGTGGTGGGTTGTAATGTTGGGGGGGGGGTATTGTATGTTTTTTTTACAGGCAAAAGAGCTGAACTTCTTGGGGCATGCCCCGCAAAGGGCCCTGTTCAGGGCTGGTAAGGTAAAAGAGCTTTGAACTTTAGTAATTTAGAATAGGGTAGGGCATTTTTTTATTTTGGGGGGCTTTGTTATTTTATTAGGGGGCTTAGAGTAGGTGTAATTAGTTTAAAATTGTTGTAATATTTTTCTTATGTTTGTAAATATTATTTTATTTTTTGTAACTTAGTTCTTTTTTATTTTTTGTACTTTAGTTAGTTTATTTCATTGTAGTTATTTGTAGGTATTGTATTTAATTTATTTATTGATAGTGTAGTGTTAGGTTTAATTGTAGGTAATTGTAGGTATTTTATTTAATTAATTTATTGATAGTGTAGTGTTAGGTTTAATTGTAACTTAGGTTAGGATTTATTTTACAGGTAAATTTGTAATTATTTTAACTATTTTAGCTATTAAATAGTTCTTAACTATTTAATAGCTATTGTACCTGGTTAAAATAAATACAAAGTTACCTGTAAAATAAATATTAATCCTAAAATAGCTATAATATAATTATAATTTATATTGTAGCTATATTAGGATTTATTTTACAGGTAAGTATTTAGCTTTAAATAGGAATAATTTATTTAATAAGAGTTAATTAATTTCGTTAGATTAAAATTATATTTAATTTAGGGGGTGTTAGTGTTAGGGTTAGACTTAGCTTTAGGGGTTAATACATTTATTAGAATAGCGGTGAGCTCCAGTCGGCAGATTAGGGGTTAATGTTTGAAGTTAGGTGTCGGCGATGTTAGGGAGGGCAGATTAGGGGTTAATACTATTTATTATAGGGTTAGTGAGGCGGATTAGGGGTTAATAACTTTATAATAATAGCGGTGCGGTCGGCAGATTAGGGGTTAATAAGTGTAGGCAGGTGGAGGCGACGTTGAGGGGGGCAGATTAGGGGTTAATAAATATAATATAGGGGTCGGCGGTGTTAGGGGCAGCAGATTAGGGGTACATAGCTATAATGTAGCTGGCGGCTCTTTGCGGTCGGCAGATTAGGGGTTAATTATTGTAGGTAGCTGGCGGCGACGTTGTGGGGGCAGATTAGTGGTTAATAAATATAATATAGGGGTCGGCGGTGTTAGGGGCAGCAGATTAGGGGTACATAAGGATAACGTAGTTGGCGGTCGGCAGATTAGGGGTTAAAAAAATTTAATTGAGTTGCGGCGATGTGGGGGGACCTCGGTTTAGGGGTACATAGGTAGTTTATGGGTGTTAGTGTACTTTAGAGTACAGTAGTTAAGAGCTTTATAAACCGGCGTTAGCCCAGAAAGCTCTTAACTACTGACTTTTTTCCTGCGGCTGGAGTTTTGTCGTTAGATTTCTAACGCTCACTTCAGACACGACTCTAAATACCGGAGTTAAAAAAATCCCATTGAAAAGATAGGATACGCAATTTACGTAAGGGGATCTGCGGTATGGAAAAGTCGCGGCTGAAAAGTGAGCGTTAGACCCTTTTTTGAGTGACTCCAAATACCGGAGGTAGCCTAAAACCAGCGTTAGGAGCCTCTAAAGCTGGTTTTCACGGCTAACGCCAAACTCTAAATCTAGGCCTAACTGCGTACTGAAGCGCGAAATTAGGCCCCGCCCATCATGTCTGATGAACCGACAACTTGAGAAAACCGCATGGGAAGCATTTCAACATTAAAAATATGCACACACTGCTTTTTTGTAATGAACATGCCATGTGAACCCCACAGAAAAATTAAACTCAGCCTCAATAAACCCCATAATCGTAACATTAGGTGTTTCCTAGGCTGCCCCAGTGTCTAAAACCAGCCCTTAAGTATCCCATGTTATCTTGAATGGGATAATAATACACAGGATACTTCAGTACCACTTTTTTTTTTTTATATATATATATATATATAAGGAATACTGCTTACCTTTTCCCCGCATGGGAAATATGTCAGCCAAATTCTGATATATCAGGTCTCCTCAGAATGTAAATGACTGTACATACCTTGATACTGCTTGCAGCAAGAAAACGTTCCCCCATACTGAAGATTTCTCCTGTACTTCTTCAGTAAAACTTGAGAGAACGAACATGGATCTTAGTTACTACTGCTAAGATCATCAGACTCAAGGCATGATTCTTCTTCTATGTCATGCCAGAGTAAAAACAGTACTCACCGGTACCATTTAAAATAAAAAATTCTTGATTGAAGAAAAACTAAACTATCTTTTTATCACCACATAAACGTTACCTTTCCTATTGCTAGCATAGGCAAAGCGAATGACTGGGGGGAGGAGTTAGGGGAGGAGCTATATAGCAGCTCTGCTGTGGTGCTCTTTGCCACTTCCTGTTAGCAGGAGGAATATATCCCACAAGTAAAGGATGAAACCCGTGGACTCCGTATATCTTGTAAAAGAAATAAATTAATGTATTAATGCTTTACAATAATACATTGCTTTTTATTCTTCTAATTCTTGTAGTCTACTATTCATACATGTGTGATATATGTAAAAGGGATAATTTACATTACATCTTCAATGCAGATGCCGATGCTGCTTTTAATAAGTCACCAGCATCGCCACCCACTGACATGTATAGTAAAACACCTGTTGGCGACACTGCCTTCAAACCCTGACTTCAGAGGTTCTGAATATTTCACCTACAATCTCTTTACTGCAACAGATCCCTTTTGAACATATCGCCTTATTGAGCCAGTTTTAATCATCAGGGCCTAGGAGTGCAATATGTTAGTACAATATTTTATGTATATTACAGACGGTTTTAAAATCATTATTATTTCTACTAATTGTACATTATTTTGCACTATTAATGGATTAATATATATCTCATTTTATTCAAAAGAGATTTTATGTATAGAGATAATTTAGAAATCAGACAAGTGGTAAAAATCAGACCTATGCTATTTTTTTGTTATCTTGTAGCTGGTAAACTCACTTGTTCCAGGAGTATTGGGGTGCTGAAAGAGAAATGTACCTATAAAAAGGATATATAGGGCACTAGCGTAGTGTGAAAGAGGGCACCAATAAACACATTAGGAAGAAATGAAGACTGACAACCAGTTATTTACCTAAATCTAACAGTTACCTAGTGCTAAATTTAGTGTTATTAAATACTTGTCTTTGTGAGTACCTTACTGCAATGCTACTACTCATATACTTGTATGTTGTCCATCATCCTAGAAATATACTCCCTTCCCTTAGCATCACTATAGCGCCTCTTGTCCTATCAGGCACAACTAATAAACATACCTCCATTTTGGATCTGATTGGTTTAAATTCATTTTCCCTCTTGCATATATTTTCTGCTATTTCTTTAACTCATGCAACATTATGGTATTTGCAACAATACTGGCATGGTCTTTTTTAATATGTAAAGATTGTACTATTGGCTGTTTTGACTGATTCTCTGCCTGACTTTGTGATCCTCCAGTTTGCGCTGCTGCTAGTACCTGTCTACAGAACCGTGTCCATGACTTCATCCAGGACTTCAGGAAGGACAAACAATTGAACTGACATTCCCTAAAAGTAGAAACATGATAACAACTTGATATTAGACGCTTTCATCAATTTCTTTACATTAAAGATTTTGCCATTGGCTTTACCCACTTTAGACTAAAAATAAAGTTTTATAGATACAAACATATGAAAAAGCGCGTAGTAATACATGCGAAACGCGTCATGTCACATGAAGTTAGATGTACATGAGGTTGCATAGTCTGCAATTAATAATATGTATTAAAGCCTCTGTTCCTCCATTTATTGACTTTGTAATTGTATGTTTAAAGTATTTACCCAATATAAGTGTAAGAAAATACTGCAAATTGGGACAATGTAATCTGTCAGTAATCTTGTAAAACTGTTTCAGCTAAATTCTCTCTGATATGACTGTTTGTATAAGGGTAACATGCACTTCAGTGCTTACATTAGAAGATACCCATCTAAATATGCACTCTTTATTTATACCAATGTATTTATAGAGCTACATTTAATTATAAAAACAGAGCTCACAATTTGCCTGCTTTGTGTAAATGTCACAAGTTATATCTAGACAAAGGTTTGCAGGCTGTAACTTCAACATTTTAAAGTAGCAGGAGAATGTTTTGTACAAACTATCTGCTAATAAACTTAGAGGGAGATTATTCCCCTATTATGTTCCAACTGGACATTTTTACAAGGAATACAGCATTTGTATCCATGTCTACCTAATATAAGCAATGACGTGCTTGTTACATAATGGTGTCTCACTTGTATATCAATCGTATAACTCAAAGGCTTAGTTTATATTCTCTAAAACCGTTGAGTGCTGTGACTTTATTGCACTCATATCACATCCTCTGAAATGGTCTAAGGCCTCGCTCCTGATGGGATCTCACTAAAGTAAGATGTGCCCAAAGTGGCACCTCAAGACTGCTAGTGTGTGACTGTGTAACTTACAATTCTGCTGTGACTAATACAATTTAATGCGTCTTTTCAAGAGATGGAGTAACTATTAAAGGGATTTTTATAATAATAGTAAGGTTCTTTTATATTACTTTTTTTTTCTAAGCATATGTTTTACTTGATTCACTGACATGGATTTTTTTTTTTTTCTCAAAAGGTACGCAATTTGCTTATGTAACTGTACTTTTGTTTTTAAGCACAGTTCATATGATTCATCAGGTGTTTTTTGCTTCACAAAGTCGCGTCATTTTCTTATTTAACTGTATTTTTTTATATTTTAAATGATTTTGTTACTACACATTTTATGTCACTTTGTAATTTACAGAGTTGTGGGGTACATTACGAGTGGATCTTTATTTAGCGCTCACAATCACGCGTTAACTTTGCTAGAGGTTAACTTTTTGCGCACTTCAGGTAGCACTCATATTACAAGTTGAAAGTAAAAATGTTGCACTTGCATGAAACCCGATGCGCAATATAATTTAATTGTGGTGTATCATATTCACTGCATTGAATTCAAAGGAGTAGCCAAGTTGAGAAAAGCTAACACCAATATTTGCATTATAACCCCATCACATTTTAAAAACCCTTAATCTAATAATCCACTAAACTGCCACATATCCCTACTCTTAACACCTCTATACTATTAACCCCTAATCCACCACAACCCCATCAAATTATTAACTCCTAATCTGCCACATTTCCCATCGCAAACTACCCTGCTACACTATTAACCCCTATACTGCCATAAGCAACTATTGCCATTAACCCTCTAAACGTTAACCCTTAAACTGTCTCAACCCCCACCGCAATAATTTACAAATCAAACATAGCCGAGATTGTTAACTCACCTGAGATTTGAACTCCGCTTTTCCACAACGGCACTTGGAACTGCTGACAATGGATGCCAATCACTGAAATACCAAATAGGTTAATGGGGTTAATTGAGTCCATATGTGTGTTTGTGCAGTATGTTTATGATAAGTGTTAAACAATATAAATTACATTTGTATATAGACAGACACTTTACTGACTTTTACAAAATAGGAATGTGACTTGGGAATTATTCCAGATTATTTAAATTTTAGTAAACAATGTAGTATTGCAGCAAGGCCAGTAGAATGCTTAGTTGCATTGGGAGCGGTATTAGCAGCAGAAATAGTAAGGTTCTTATGCCACTTTAAAGATCATTAGTTAGGCCTCATCTTGAGTATTGTGTGCTGTTCTGGAGGCCATATCTTCAGAAGGATATAAACAAACTTGAATCTGGGCAAAGGAGGGCAACCAAAATTGTACATGGTCTAAAAATAAACACGTATTAGGAGAGGCTCAATGATCTAAATATGTATAGCTTAAAGGAGAGAAGGGAAAGAGGTGATATGATAGCAACTTTCAAAGTATATTAAGGGGCTTAGTAAAGCTGAGGCTATGAGTATTTTTCATAAAAAGAAAATTCAAGAACAAGGAGTCATGATCTCAAGCTGAAGGGTGGTATATTCAGGAGTAATTTGAGGAAGCACTTCTTTACAGAAAGGGTGATTGATTCGTGGAATAAACTTCCACAAGAGGTAGTAATGACAAACAAGAATGTCTGGAATAAGCAAAAGGTTATCCTACAAACTAGATATACTTTATACTTTTAGGAAATATTGGGCAGACTTGTTAGGCCTCTGGTTCTTAACTGCTATAAAATTCTATGAGGCCTATATATATCATGCCGTCAACTGCAAATATGCTGGAATTCCGCAGCGTAATTGTGGCGACCTAACATACGATCCGCCGGTCTCAATCCGACACAGATCGATGCGTACGTCATTACAGATGTTCCGAATACAAATTCAGCACGATCTGACTACTTTTTCTATTTATCAAATATCTAACAGGTACGCTTGCCACTATTCCGGCCCAGCTTACCTGCTTTTCAATCCGTCGCCCTGGAGGCCGTGGATGCCATAGGAATCAATGGGAGTCTGAAAGCAGTGAAAGCTTATGTTCGCTGCTGCCCGATACCCCATTGATTTCTATGGTAACTTTACACCTACACCCTAACATAAGCCCCGAGTCTAAACACCCCTAATCTGCCGCCCGACATCGCTGCCACCTACATAAAGTTGTTAACCCCATATCCCGCTGCTCCCGGACCCCGCCACCACCTACATAATGTTATTAACCTTTATCCCGCCGCTCCCAGACCCCGCCGCCACCTAAATAAATATATTAACCCCTATCCCGCCGCTCCCGGAGCCCTCCGCAACTAAATAAATGTATTAACCCCTAAACCTCTGGCCTCCCACATCACTAACATTTACTAAACCAATTAACCCCTAAATCGCCAGCCGCCCACATCGCCATAAACTAAATTAACCTATTAACCCCTAACAACCCGCTAACTGTACATTAAAATGACATCATCCCTATCTTATAATAAATTTAAACTTACCTTTAGATTTAAATTAAACTATATTAACCTATTAATTACCTACCCTATTATACTAAACTTACAATAAACTATATTAAACTACTAATTAACCTACCCTAACTGTTATACTAAAATTACATTAAACTACAAATTAAATTAACTATATTATACAGTTAAAAACCTAACCCTACTCAAATAATTTAAATCTACTATTAAAAATTACAAAGTTACAAAAAACTAACAGCTAAGTTACACAAAATAACAAACACTAAGTTACAAAACAAAATAAACACTAAGTTACCCAAAATAAAAAATAAATTATCAAATATTTAAACAAATTACACCTAATCTAAAAGCCCTATGAAAATAAAAAAGCCCCCCCCAAAAAAAAAAAAAAACCCTAGCCTACAATAAACAGTTTGTGAAGGTTAATTATTAGTTTAATATAGTTTATTGTAATTTTAGTATAACAGTTAGGGTAGATTAATTATTAGTTTAATATAGTTTAATGTAATAGTAGTATAATAGTTAGGGTAGGTTAATTATTAGTTTAATATAGTTTATTGTAATTTTAGTATAATAGTTAGGGTAGGTTAATTAATAGTTTAATATAGTTTATTGTAATTTTAGTATAATAGATAGGGTAGGTAATTTATAGTTTATTATAGTTTATTTTAATTCTAAAGGTAAGTTTAAATTTATTATAAGATAGGGATGATGTAATTTTAATGTACAGTTAGCGGGTTGTTAGTTTTAGGGGTTAATAGGTTAATTTAGTTTATGGCGATGTGGGGGGCTGGCGGTTTAGGGGTTAATAGGTTTAGTAAGTGTTAGTGATGTGGGAGGCCAGGGGTTTAGGGGTTAATATATTTATTTAGTTGTGGTGGGATCCGGGAGTGGCGGGATAGGGGTTAATAACTTTATTAGAGTTGCGGTGGTCTCCAGGAGCAGCGGTATAAGGGTTAATAACTTTATTTAGTTGCGGTGGGCTCCGGGAGCAGCAAGATAGGGGTTAAACATTTTAGTATAGTGGCGGTGTTTAGTAACAGGATATAAATAAAGCTGGGAAAAAGCCGAATAGCAGCGAGATCGATGACTGTTAGTTAACAACAGTCCGCTGCTTATTGCCCCGTACTTGGTGCATGGCTTTTTGACAGCTTTTTTAATAAATGAGAGCGTATTCAGGTCCACGGCCGCGATGGTAGGCGTCAGGTGAGCGTATTGGTGCCGTCGAATGCAGCACAGTTAACGGCTTGATAAATAGGCCTCTATGTTTCTGATGGTTATACTAGACATGATTAATCAGTAATGTTTTTACAACTTTTCATGCTTTTTTTTAAATTAATTTTTCTTTCATTGGAGAAAACCTTGATTTGGATATTAATTTCTATAACCATAAAGTGTCCCAAACTTATCTCATCATCTAAAATTGTAACATTCCTCACACTTTAAATCATGAAACTGTGACAATGTTTAAAATATTACAAAAATTCCAAACCTAACTGTACAGAGCAATGTATCTATTACTGTAAGGATATGGCAATAAAAGGTTCCAGATACCGTACATTGTGGTTTTTCAAAATACAATTTATGGGACTTCTATTTGATGTAAAAGCTTTGAAAAACATCTTGGTTTACAATAAACAAAACGGAACGGCTCAGATCAGAACTTTTCCTAATATAATATGGAAAACATAATTTATGTAAGAACTTACCTGATAAATTAATTTCTTTCATATTGGCAAGAGTCCATGAGCTAGTGACATATGGGATATACAATCCTACCAGGAGGGGCAAAGTTTCCCAAACCTCAAAATGCCTATAAATACACCCCTCACCACACCCACAATTCAGTTTAACGAATAGCCAAGCAGTGGGGTGATAAAGAAAGGAGTAGAAAGCATCAACAAAGGAAATTTGGAAATAATTGTGCTTTATACAAAAAAATCATAACCACCATAAAAAGGGTGGGCCTCATGGACTCTTGCCAATATGAAAGAAATGAATTTATCAGGTAAGTTCTTACATAAATTATGTTTTCTTTCATGTAATTGGCAAGAGTCCATGAGCTAGTGACATATGGGATATCAATAGTAGAATGAGCTGTAATTCTCTGATGCGGGGTTTGACCCGACTCCAAATAAGCTTGATGAATCAAAAGTTTCAACCAAGAAGCCAAGGAAACAGCAGAAGCTTTCTGACCTTTCCTAGGCCCAGAAAATAAAACAAATAGACTAGAAGTCTTCCTGAAATTTTTAGTAGCTTCCACATAATATTTCAAGCTCTTACCACATCCAAAGAATGTAAGGATCTCTCCAAAGAATTCTTAGGATTAGGACATAAAGAAGGGACAACAATTTCTCTACTAATGTTGTTAGAATTCACAACCTTAGGTAAAAATTGAAAAGAAGTCCGCAAAACTGCCTTATCCTGATGAAAAATCAGAAAAGGAGACTCACAAGAAAGAGCAGATAGCTCAGAAACTCTTCTAGCAGAAGAGATAGCCAAAAGGAACAACACTTTCCAGGAAAGTAGTTTAATGTCCAAAGAATGCAAAGGTTCAAAAGGAGGAGCCTGTAAAGCCCTTAGAACCAAATTAAGACTCCAAGGAGGAGAAATTGACTTAATGACAGGCTTAATACGAACTAAAGCCTGTACAAAACAGTGTATATCAGGAAGTATAGCAATTTTTCTGTGAAATAAAACAGAAAGAGCGGAGATTTGTCCTTTCAAGGAACTTGCAGACAAACCCTTATCCAGACCATCCTGAAGAAACTGCAAAATTCTAGGAATTCTAAAAGAATGCCAGGAGAATTTATGAGAAGAACACCATGAAATGTAAGTCTTCCAAACTCTATAATAAATCTTCCTAGAGACAGATTTACGAGCTTGTAACATAGTATTAATCACTGAATCAGAGAAACCTCTATGACTTAGAACTAAGCGTTCAATTTCCATACCTTCAAATTTAATGATTTGAGATCCTGATGGAAAAAACGGACCTTGAGATAGTAGGTCCGGCCGTAACGGAAGTGGCCAAGGCGGGCAACTGGACATCCGAACCAGATCCGCATACCAAAACCTGTGTGGCCATGCTGGAGCCACCAGCAACACAAAAGACTGTTCCATGATGATTTTGGAAATCACTCTTGGAAGAAGAACTAGAGGCGGGAAGATGTAAGCAGGTTGATAACACCAAGGAAGTGTCAGCGCATCCACTGCTTCCGCCTGAACATCCCTGGACCTGGACAAGTATCTGGGAAGTTTCTTGTTTAGATGAGATGCCATGAGATCTATCTCTGGAAGCCCCCACATCTGAACAATCTGAGAAAACACATCTGGATGGAGAGACCACTCCCCTGGATGTAAAGTCTGGCGGCTGAGATAATCCGCCTCCCAATTGTCTACACCTGGGATATGCACCGCAGAGATTAGATAGACAGGAGCTGGATTCCGCCCAAGCAAGTATCCGAGATACTTCTTTCATAGCTTGGGGAGTGTGAGTCCTGATGATTGACATAAGCCACAGTTGTGATATTGTCTGTCTGAAAACAAATGAACGGTTCTCTCTTTAGTAGAGGCCAGAACTGAAAAGCCCTGAGAATTGCACGGAGTTCTAAAATATTTATTGGTAATCTCGCCTCTTGAGATTTCCAAACCCCTTGTGTTGTCAGAGACCCCCAAACGGCTCCCCAACCTGAAAGACTCGCATCTGTTGTGATCAAAGTCCAGGTTGGGCAAACAAAAGAAGCCCCTTGAACCAAACGATGGTGATCTATCCACCATGTCAGAGAGTGTCGTACATTGGGATAAAAGGATATTAATTGTGATATCTTTGTATAATCCCTGCACCATTGATTCAGCATACAAAGCTGTAGAGGTCTCATGTGAAAATGAGCAAAGGGGATTGCGTCCGATGCTGCAGTCATGAGACCTAAAACTTCCATGCACATAGCCACTGAAGGGAATGACTGAGACTGAAGGCGCCGGCAGGCTGCAACCAATTTTAAACGTCTCTTGTCTGTTAGAGACAGAGTCATGGACACTGAATCTATCTGGAAACCTAAAAAGGTGACCCTTGTCTGAGGAATCAAGAAACTTTTTGGTAAATTGATCCTCCAACCATGTTTCCGAAGAAACAACACTAGTTGATTCGTGTGAGATTCTGCAGTATGTAAAGACTGAGCTAGTACCAAGATATCGTCCAAATAAGGAAACACCGCAATACCCTGTTCTCTGATTACAGATAGTAGGGCACCCAGAACCTTTGAAAAGATTCTTGGAGCTGTTGCTAGGCCAAATGGAAGAGCAACAAATTGGTAATGCTTGTCTAGAAAAGAGAATCTCAGAAACTGATAGTGTTCTGGATTAATCGGAATATGAAGGTATGCATCCTGCAAGTCTATTGTGGACATATAATGTCCTTGCTGAAAAAAAGGCAGAATAGTCCTTATAGTCACCATCTTGAAAGTTGGTACTCTTACATAACGATTCAAAATTTTCAGATCCAGAATTGGTCTGAACAAATTTTCTTTCTTTGGTACAATGAATAGGTTTGAATAAAACTCCAAACCTTGTTCCTGAAGAGGAACTGGCATGATTACCCCTGAAGACTCCAGGTCTGAAACACACTTCAGAAAAGCCTGAGCTTTTACTGGATTTACAGGAATGTGTGAGAGAAAAAATCTTCTCACAGGAGGTCTTACTTTGAATCCTATTCAATACCCTTGAGAGACAATGCTCTGAATCCAATGATTTTGGACAGATTTTATCTAAAAATCCTTGAAAAACCTTAATCTGCCCCCTACCAGCTGAGCTGGAATGAGGGCCGCACCTTCATGCGGACTTAGGGGCAGACTTTGGTTTCCTAAATGGCTTGGATTTATTCCAATTTGAGGAAGGCTTCCAACTGGAAGCAGATTCCTTGGGAGGAGGATTGAGTTTTTGTTCCTTATTCTGACGAAAGGAACGAAAACGGTTAGAAGCCTTAGATTTACCCTTAGGTTTTTTATCCTGAGGCAAAAAAACTCCTTTTCCTCCAGTGATAGTTGAAATAATAGAATCCAACTGAGAACCAAATAAATTATTTCCTTTGAAAGAAAGAGATAGTAATCTAGATTTAGATGTCATATCAGCATTCCAAGATTTAAGCCACAAAGCTCTTCTAGCTAATACAGCTAAAGACATGGATCTAACATCAATTTTGATAATATAAAAAATGGCATCACAAATAAATTGATTAGCATGTTGCAGTAAGCGAACAATGCTAGACACGTCAGAATCCAATTCATGTTGCGCTAAGTTTTCAAACCAGAAAGTTGATGCAGCCGCAACATCACCCAAAGAAATAGCAGGTCTGAGAAGATGACCTGAATATAAATAGGCCTTCCTTAGATAAGATTCAAGCTTCCTATCTAAAGGATCCTTAAAGGAAGTGCTATCTTCCATAGGAATAGTGGTACGTTTAGCAAGAGTAGAAATAGCCCCATCAACTTTGGGGATCTTTTCCCAAAACTCTATAGATTTTGCTGGTAAAGGATACAATCTTTTAAACCTTGAAGAAGGAACAAAGGAAGTACCTGGCTTATTCCATTCCCTAGAAATCAAATCAGAAATAGCCTCAGGAATGGGAAAAACACCTGGGGAAACTACAGGAGGTTTAAAAACAGCATTTAAACGTTTATTAGACTGAACGTCAATAGGACTGGTTACCTCAATATCCAAAGTAATTAACACTTCTTTTAATAAAGAACGCATATACTCTATTTTAAATAAATAAGTAGATTTGTCAGTGTCAATATCTGAGGAAGGATCTTCTGTTTCAGATAGATCCTCAGCAGAAGAGGATGAATTATTATGTTGTTGGTCATTTGAAATTTCATCAGCTAAATGAGAAGTTTTAAAAGACCTTTTACGTTTATTAGAAGGTGGAAATGCAGACAAAGCCTTCATAATAGATTCAGAAACAAATTCTTTAAAATTTACAGGTATATCATGCACATTAGAAGTTGAAGGAACTGCAACTGGCAATGTACTATTACTGATAGAAACACTATCTGCATGTAAAAGTTTATCATGACAACTATTACAAATGACATTTGGTGGATTTTGGTGGAATAATTTCTACAATTTTGCAACAAATGCAGTTAGCTTTGGTAGAACCGATGTCAGGCAGCAATGTTTCAGCATAAACTTCACGTATGACGCCGGAAATGACGAAGTTGCGTCAAAAAACGTAATTTCCCGCGCCAAAAAAGTTCTCGCCAAAAATGACGCAATAAAGTCTAACATTTGACGCAGCCGCTGGCCTAATACCCGCAAATGCAAAAGTAGTCAAAATTGAAAAAGACTAAACCCCAGGTAAGAAACAAATTTCTTAAAGTGTTTATATTCCCAAATATGAAACTGACAGTCTGCAGAAGGAAATACATGAACCTGACTCATGGCAAATATAAGTACAATACATATATTTAGAACTTTATATAATTTGCATAAAGTGCCAAACCATAGCTGAGAGTGTCTTAAGTAATAAAAACATACTTACCAAAAAGACACCCATTCACATATAGCAGATAGCCAAACCAGTACTAAAACAGTTCTTTAGTAGAGGTAATGGTAAATTTGAGAGTATATCGTCGATCTGAAAAGGGAGGTAGGAGATGAATCTCTCTACGACCGATAACAGAGAACCCATAAAAAAGACCCCCGTTAGGGAAATCATTGTATTCAATAGGTGATACTCCCTTCACGTGCCTCTGACATTCGCTGTACTCTGAGAGGAATCGGGCTTCAACAATGCTGAGAAGCGCATATCAACGTAGAAATCTTAGCACAAACCTACTTCACCACCTCCATAGGAGGGAAAGTTTGTAAAACTGAATTGTGGGTGTGGTGAGGGGTGTATTTATAGGCATTTTGAGGTTTGGGAAACTTTGCCCCTCCTGGTAGGATTGTATATCCCATATGTCACTAGCTCATGGACTCTTGCCAATTACATGAAAGAAATGTTATCGCTTGGTTTGTGATCACTAAAAAACACGTAACGGGGTCTGAAAAACCGGGCAAACAGATCAGAAAGAATGGAATTGACCCCATAGTAAGTTAGAGTAAGTAATGCAATAATTAGAAGCTCTAAGGAATCAGAGGTAGTTCTTTTTTGTCATTAGGATGTCCCATAAATGAGATAAAGATTCTCTTGTTTAGATGCTGCTGCTCCATTGCTGCACTAATGTCACATGACTCCAGTGCCGCTTGCTATGCCTGTCACAAGTCAGAATCTTTATGAGCGGTACATGGTCCCTAGAATGCATCATGCATGGGTGGAAGACACTTAGCGCAGGCGAAGACACTTCAAGGGGAATAAGAATTTATTTCTATTGTTTTTTTATGCACCATATAAACCCCTGACACATTTTAGACATACAGACTTAGGGGCCGATTTAACATTGTGTGAGTGGACATGATCTGATATTTATCATTGCACCAGCAGTTCTTTTGAACTGCTGGTGCAATGCTGCCCCCTGCAGATTTGCGGCCACCAGCAGGAGGTGTCAATCAACCCGTTCATATTCGATCGGGTTGATTTCCGGCGATCTCTTTCCGCCTCCTCAGAGCAAGCAGACAGGTTATGGAGCAGCGGTCTTTAGACCGCTGCTTCATAACTTGTGTTCCTAGCGAGCCTGAAGGCTCGCCAGAAACACGGGGCATCAACCTCTATACGGAGCTTAATAAATATGCCCCAGAGACTAAAATTTCAGAAATAGGATCAAAATTGCCTTGTAACAAAGCCATTCTTAAGTAGGTTGACCTCTATTTCCTGAGGTGTATTATGAAGAGCTCTTTATTTTAATTTAATTCATTCACTTCTTCCCATTTCACAATCTGTTCTAAGTGTAAGGCTTAATGTATGAAACAGGGTAATCTCATAGAAATTACAGAAAGCCTCCAAAAGATCTTAGTGTAGTACTAAAGGGCGTTACAGGGACAGTAAACACATTGAGATGTTTATTTAAGATGTTCAGTTATGAATAATGAAACAATTTTGCAATATCTTTTCATTATTTATTTTGTCCCCTTTTTATTTAATTTAGCTCTGAAAATTAAGCAATTTTTAATAATCCTGATGACTTCTCAAGGCTAAATCTGCTACATATCTGTCCCTAAGTGGCTTTATCATATAAAAACTGCAATTGCAAAACTAACTAACTTTATGACAGTGGCTAGCTTTGTTGTCTGTGGACTTAAGCCCAGATTGGCTCCTCCAAATAAGGCAAATAGTAGGTGGAGTTTGGCTTTTGAAAAAGAATTGCAGTAAAAATGATGTAAATTTGTTTACCATTAAGACTAGGCTGATATTCTAACAACTCAACAGAAATATCTTGTAATTACAAGATGTTTACTGTCCCTTTAAATGTACTAAAATACATGGTTTTATAGTAAGTGTTTTGTGTTAAAGGGATATAAACAAATCGGAAACAGTGCTTACAAAAGCATGAATGGTTTAAAACAAGGGATTAGTTCATTGTGGCTAATATTAATCAAATGTAGCTAAACAAAGCTGAATGCAATAGATTAGGTAAAGGTCTATTTTACCAAACATACTAATTCAATGGGACGTCTCCCAAATTAAAATATTATTAAAGGGGATAGTTCATGAGTATGAATAAAAATCATAATCAAAACAATCTCCAAATTTCAAAGAGATGAATGTGCACAAGTATATATGTTGCACAGTGCAAATGCAATCCTTCAAATCTGGAAGGTGAATGTGGTAGTTAGTATACGGTTATTTTAACTTAGATCCACAGTCCTGCTTGTGCTTAGGGATGGCGGTTAGTTACCTTGGTGATCCCTCTCCACCTATTTGTCACATACCCTCGGTGAGTTTATTCTCATCTTGGAGGTAGTGTATACTCACCACTGTCTCCTGGGTGTCCAGGTTAGCCTATTCGGCACTTGGCAGTTGCTTTAGACGGGTTATGCTTGGTCTGGTGGTTTACACAGTTCTGACTACGCTAACCGGAGCGAAGTACACGTGACTCATACAGCTGTCACGTTAGATCCCAATTCAACCTTCCGATACAAAGTTTCAGATTGTATCCAATGTTATTTGCAAAACAGAGAATGCTGATAGTAGATGAGTCTGTGATTGGATGATGGCTGTCGCATGATATAGGGACATGGGAATTTGTAAGAAAAAAAATCTACTGCTTGTTTTAAATTCAAAGTAAGTGTTGCCACATTGTCAATTTATCATGCATTTGTTCATTATGTATTTCTACTGAATTCAATGGTCCTTTTAAGTAACCAAACACCTCATATATCACATTTTTATTCCACATTTAGAGAAGAGTATTTCAATCCTGAGATTGAAGGATGTACACTTGTAAGCACTCTCATCTAAGAGGAAGTGGCATATTGGTTAGAACAAGTTATTCCAGGGGAAGGTAGTCTAAGCCGTAACAGTTAAAATATAACCTTTATTAGGAATTCAGATAAAAATATAATCCACAAACAAACACAAAAATTTATTAATAAAAACACAGAATGTTGGTGAAGGTACTGTGTACTAGGTATTGATGCTAAATACAGGGAATTGCACAAAATATTAACTCTTATCTCAAGATGAGGGTATGCCCAATTGAAGGGGTGTTCCCTATTGTGTAGAGTTTAATGTACGATATTAGTAGTTATAAGCATAAGTGTGGGTACTCATTACACTTAAATGTTAGGTTTATCGTAATCAATAATCAGACTTCTAGTAGAATGATAATAGTACTTCACATCTATATATGCTAGAACATTAATAGAGATCCAGAGTTATAATCATTAAGTTTCTATTCCTATCATCACTGCTATTAATGCTGGCATCAAGTTGCTAGCTGAATTGTTATAAATATGATTATGATCATAATGCAGTGTTAAAACACAGATGCCTTATTTTTACACTTCACAATATAGAATAATATATCTTCCACTTGAAGTAAGATTGTGTAGATACAAGATCAAGTAATAAATAATACTCAGTAGTATTGATACTAATGGACTAATTTATATTTAACGTATAGTTGGTATCATGTTCAGGATAGCCCCCTTCTTTTTTATTCTAATTTCAAGTGTAACTGTAATCAATTTTAATTATAATAAATAGTTTTGATGCACATCAATGGTGTGCATATATTGTAGCAGATAATATAAATTGATAAAATAGACACAGCTTCAAACACTTAGATGTAACAATTCTAAGGGAGTTATACAATCATTCAGTAAATACAAATGTTTCCGTTTGAATATAACGGTTCTAAAAGTCCATATAGAGTGATTATGTACTGGAGTTATCTAACAGTATATTTTCTAAGGTGCCCAAGGGCTCCACACAAGCGGTAGTAAACTGTTGGATACTAATATTGTCTGATTATGTTATTATGCAATGCGCTGCAGTTAGTATAGTTAGCGTATTAATAACCCATTAGCTTAGTTAGAGAATAATTCCGATTATCCTAATATTTTGAAGGTATAATCTAGATTTTATTAAAGACACAGAGACAAGTATTTTTGCATTCTCTCTTTTTACTACTCAATGCAGCTTTTAAAAGTACATAATAACATAAACAAACATATTAAAACAGCATAGAAAACAGATAACCACAGTAAGTAGCTAAGGATAGAGCTAACTTATAACTCCAAGAAAAAAGTGACCAATCAGAGAAGGAGTAGTGACCATAAACTGTCCAATAAGCATCCAAACTTCCTCTTTCTTGACTGATGCTCACCCATGGAAAAAATTTTAGAACTAGAAACAGTCCAAAAAGTCCCAAACAGAATAAAACATATGCATAACAGTTGAAAGTTTGATTGAAGGAAAACTTGTGTGATAAAAACTTGATTGCAGAAGATGACTTGGATCTAAGGGCACTTGACAGGTGAAAATCCTCTTGAATAGAAGGTACAAATCCCGATTTAAGGAAAGGATTTCCTTCAGATGGAAACTGTCGAAATAAGAAGAAATAAGTAATAATAACAATATACAAGAATTCTTAAGAATTCTTAAGGGAGGGTATCAAACATAATTGAGGTGGGAAAATACTCGTCTCTGTGTCTTTAATAAAATCTAGATTATACCTTCAAAATATTAGGATAATCGGAATTTTATTACAAGACCAGAGACTCATATTTTTGCAAGTTTAAAGCACATTAATCCTGGAATAAACCATTTAAGAAAATAAGTTAAGTGAGGCATGTTGAATGGGTCTGAAATAGAATTGTTTAAAGGTAGAGTCTGAAGACCAATCTGCCGCATCCAAAATCCGCTGAAGTGGAGCAGACTTCAAAAAGGCTTTAGAAGCAGCAGAACCTCTAACCGAATGGGCTGAGAAAGAAATATCGATCCCAGCTTCTTTCATGACCCATTTAACCCATCTCGCTATGGAAGTAGAGGATACAGCAGCATGAGGGAGAATAAAGGAAATTAAAAGTTGGTTATTAGAAGGTTTTCTAAAAGGTAAAGTTCTGGATTCGTAAGATTTCAAACATTCAACCACACAAAGGGAAGGTTCAGAAGGAAGGTAAGGGTAAAAAATAGATGTGGAAAGGGTTTTAGTTCTTCGTGAAATGAAAAAGGTAACGCCCTCTGGAGAGAAGCGTTTAGAATTCCAATCTAGAGCTTTTAGGCAAAGGAGAGTGGCAAGTTTAGCTGTGAGTTGTTTAAAAGATAATGAGGCGTTATGAGGCCAAGACTTAAAAAGGGAAAAAATTAGGTCCACATCCCAGAAAAATTCATGTTTAGGAATTGGGGGACGTTTTAGTATCATGGCCTTGAGGATCCGACAAACTAAAGGATGTTTACCTATAGAAGCATTATTAATCAAATTATGTCTAGCAGAAATAGCTGAGCGATGTACATTGATAGTTCTATAAGCTAAACCTAAATCAAAAAGGTGAGATAAGTAATTAATAATGTCGGTTAGATCTGAAGAAACGGGATCCAGATTCCTTTGCAAGCACCAGCTAGACCATTTAGACCAAGCGGCAAAGTAGCATTTACGAGTGCCCGGGGCCCAAGATTCCTGAAAGAGGGATCTAGCTCCAGCCGAAAGGCCTCGGAGAGCCCAGGGTCCCCTGAGATCGTCCATGCTACCAGGAGAAGAGAACCTTGAAGGACTAGATCGTGGTAATTGCCCTCTGGATCCGTAAGAAGATGGGGAAGACAAGGAAGAAGAATCGGGAGATCGATGGACATTTCCAGAAGGGATGGATACCATGATTGTGTCGGCCAAAGAGGGGTCACAATCATTAGACGAAGGAGATCCCTGCGGACAATTGAAATCGTCCTCGGGATCATTGAGAATGGAGGAAACGCGTAGACCCCTAGACGTGGCCATGGATGGAGAAAAGCATCTATGGCAGCTGCTTCCGGGTCTGGGCGCCAGCTGAAATAAGGAAGAATCTGAAAATTGGTCCTGGATGCAAAAAGATCCAAACAAAAGGGACCTCTGAGAGATTGGAGCGAGAGAAAGAGACTCCTGTCCAATTTCCAATCGCTGAAATCCGTCAAATGACGAGATCCCCAGTCCGCCATTGAATTCGCTTGTCCTGGAATATATTCTGCTCTGACTGAAATGTTCCTGTCCAAACAAAGATGAATAAAATCCTTGGTGATATTGGACAGGTCCCTCGACTTGGTGCCTCCCAAACGATTGAGATACTGCACTGCAGATATATTGTCCATGCGCAGTAAAATAGAAACTGGAGAAGAAGACTTTGCAAAACTCTTGACTGCAAACGAGCCAGCCAATAATTCCAAACAATTTATATGAAAGCGTTTTTCTTCCAGAGTCCATTTGCCACCTGTGATGGAAGGACCGCAACGAGCTCCCCAGCCTGAAAGGCTGGCATCGGATTCGATGATGAAATCCGGAGTTTTGCCAAAAATGGCTCTTCCGTTCCAGGCCTCCAAATGTGAAAGCCACCAAGAAAGTTCTTCTTTCGCTTCTGGAGATATGGGAATCAAGTGAGAGTAGGAATAACCTTTTCTCAAATGAAGGATTTTCAATCTTTGAAGTTCGCGATAATGAAGGGGGGCAGGAAAAATAGCCTGAATAGAGGATGAAAGTAACCCTACTATCCTGGCTATAGTTCTGATGGGAACTGAATCTTTGGATAGAGTTTTGGAAATCTCTTTCTTTATATTCTTCACTTTGTCTAATGGGAGACTCAAAGTGGAAAGGATTGTATCTATCTTGAAACCTAAAAAGATTAGAGATTTGGTAGGAACCAGAACTGATTTCTGTTTGTTTACTAAGAAACCTAGAGATTCCAAAAGGGAGATTGTTGAAAATAAATGATTTTGGAGTGAGAGAAAATTCTGGTCCATGATAAGAATGTCGTCTAAATAGATAATTAGACGGACACCTCGAAGCCTTAACCAAGCTATTACTGGTTTGAGTAATTTTGTGAAAATCCAAGGAGCAGAGGATAGGCCGAAAGGAAGACAGGTGAAATTCCAAAACTGATCTTCCCAACGGAAAGTTAAAAATTTCCAGTGCTCTTGAGCTATTGGAACGGTCAAATAGGCGTCTGTGAGATCTAAGCGAACTAACCAATCGTTTTCCCTTAGACACTCTCTTAATAAGTGAATACCTTCCATCTTGAAATGGTGGTAAACAACGTAAGCGTTTAAAGATTTCAGGTTTATAACCGGTCTGAATTGGTTGTTTTTCTTTTTGACAAGAAAAAGATTGCTTAAATAACAATTTTGAGGATGATGGACCGGAAGAATAGCTTTTTTGGCAGAAAGGGAAAAAATTTCTTTTTGAACCAGAATTTTGTCTTTTTGGGAAAAATGAATTGGTTGTGGAAATTTTATTTGAATGGGAAGGGAAATAAATTCTATGAAAATTCCTGACACCGCTTGAAGAACCCAAGGGTCGGAAGTAATTGACGCCCAGTTTTGGGCAAACAAAGCAATTCTGCCACCAATTCTGTTTTGGGAAGAAGGAATTTGAAAAGGAACCAATAATCTTACCTGGAGCTTGTCTTGATCTTGATCTACCCCTGAAACCTCTTTGGTTCCAAGGGCGGCTCCTTGCTGGGAAGAACGTTGTTGAGGTTGAAGGGTCTTGGAAACTTCTGTTGAACTGATACTGATGTTGGGTAGAATAATAGGGTTGATGGGACTGGTTATAATGAGACCTGGATAGGAATGGTTGACGGCCGGGAAAGCGGCCTCTGCCTCTCCCGGCCCTGTCAGAGAAACTCTGATTAGGGTAAAAAATCTTTTTGACAGAAGTTTTCACCTTATTGAGATTTGAAAAGGTGTTAACATATTGGTTGAGCTCTTTCAAATAAGAGTCACCAAACAACAAACCATTGTCGTCCGGAGAAATCTCATTGGAAGCGAAATCCGATATTTTTGGATCGATTTTTCGCAATATATTTTTCCGTCTCTCTAGGGTCATGGCAGCGTTTGTGTTACCTATGAAACATAGGAGTCGTTGGACCCATTCTCTGACAACATATGGATCCAGAGGGGCATCCTCTGCAACACCCTGTTCAGATAACTCGAATAACTTGGTCAGGGGACCTATGGAGTCTAATAATTTGTCCTGACATATCCTCCAGGATCTATCAATTCCTTTTTTAACCTTGTAGCCTGGGGCACCAATGAATTTAAGGATTTTTGGGTCAACTTCAGGGGTTAATTGAAGCATTTTTTGGGAGTAAAGGGCGAGGACATTCCGCTCTCATTTTGTTGCGAGTCTGTTTCTTTAGAGGTTTCTTGAGTTGGAAATCTATAAATTTTGCCACCTCTATATTGGGACACCATTCCGCAGAGCGGGGATGATGGAGTTCATCGGGATTAAATCTTGGTAAACCCAGACAATCAGTAAATTCTGTCTCCTCCTCAATATATTCTTTTAATTTTTTATGCATTTTCTTATGCCTTTTAGTGGCAGGGGTATAATCTGAATTTTCAGACTCCACATCTAGAGAATCTGAGTTTAAATCTGTATAGCTACCATCCTCAGAGTTGTTTTCATCAGAGGATGATTTTTCAACATTTTCAACATTTGTTATTTTTTCTTTAAATATTGTACTTGTGTCAGTATCTCCCATTTGGACACCCCTGGGATTTAGGGTTCTATTAGCAGCAGTTTTTGTTCCCGAGCTGCGAGGAATAGAGGTGTCAGACAAAAGCTGACGAGATTTAGTTATAAGCTTTTTGCTGGCAATTACAGAAATTGAGGGATTTTTTCTCTTTAAAGATTTTTTAGTTTCTTTAATGCCCATTAATGAGGACATTTTATTGAAAAGATTGTTCATAGATGAATCAATCATAATTTGAACAGTCTGAGCTGTTAAAGGAGGAGAACCTTCTGGGTTTTCAGACATTTTAAAACTTAATAATTTCTTATTTATAAATTAAATAAATAAAGTTTGTAAGGTAAACTCAATATTTTTAAAATATGTATATAATACTAGCACAAAATATATATAGCTTAAATTGAATTATATAATAGTAATATTAGAAAAGGTTTAACATAAGTAAAATCGTTTTAGAATTAAATAAATAATTTGTTAATAACTTTTACCACAAGATGGCAATGTAAGGCAATAAATGTTTGAACAGACTGAGGGAAACAATGGCAACAAATGTTGCCGGTCGTGAGGAGAGCTGATTCAGACTGACAGGGAGGTAAAACACGTCAGGCTGAGGGGCGGGAAAGGAAGTCCGGCCCACAAAATGGCGACCGGAACGTTAGTGACAGGGGAGATGGAGGAAAAAGCTGACTGCAAACACTTCAGTCAGAAAACGTTAAACCGGAGGTAATGGGTAATTCATATAATGACAGGGTAAAACCGGAGGGGTTGTTTGACAAAGTTATAGAGGGGCCGAAAAAAACGGAGGCAAATTCCAACTTAAAACCTCTTAAATGTGTATAACTGCACTAAGAATGTTAGAGAAAATATATATAAACGAAATATATAAGGTATATATCGATCAGGAATAAGAAAACAGAGTGAAATTTTAACTTTATTGGAGGTAAAAAATTTTTATACTTATCTTGCCTGAGCAGCAAAAAGAAAGAGGAAGTTTGGATGCTTATTGGACAGTTTATGGTCACTACTCCTTCTCTGATTGGTCACTTTTTTCTTGGAGTTATAAGTTAGCTCTATCCTTAGCTACTTACTGTGGTTATCTGTTTTCTATGCTGTTTTAATATGTTTGTTTATGTTATTATGTACTTTTAAAAGCTGCATTGAGTAGTAAAAAGAGAGAATGCAAAAATATGAGTCTCTGGTCTTGTAATAAAATCCCACCATTCGTTCATACTATTGGCTGTTAGCCTTTATGTATTATATCAACGTGGCTTTAACACCGCTAATAGGTACTATATTAACTCACAACATTCAGATTTAAAAGTTTGGCTTATAGCCTAACAACAATTACAGCCCTAACATGTTTCGCCACCAGCGTGGCTTTTTCAAAGGGTACGGCGCGGTGTTTAGCGTGGTCTCTTATAGACTCTGATCCCACCCCTTTTGATGACGTAACATCATATCCAATTCATTGTTATTGAGAACCAATCGCAATGGTTCTGACATTACAACCTGATATTGTCTCATGGCTGATTGGATCATTACCGGTATTAGAGATTTCAATAATAATAGGAGGATATTATAACCTATATATTAAAACAATTGAATCATATTGCGTTCAGCTAGGTTTAGAGTGTCTAGGCTCCAATATTATTCGAAGTAATATATCCGTTATATGCATAGATATTGGTCTTTGTTATTTTATCATTGCTGGATCATACTTAAGACTCACATTAGTTGATGGTATGTGGTACATGCATGAATCATTCTATAGAGACCGTTATGAGGTTAGACATTAGGTATTCAGTGCTTCCACTATTCAGTGATCATTACATCTTGTCCACCCACTAAAATAAAATATCATATTCAAAATGTACGTCTAATCATCATAAGATTTATGTACTTTCTCTGATCTACAATAGATTAATTTTTGTCAAATTATTTCAAGAGACTACTGTGCCTCTCTTAGCTGTCAGCTTCTTCTTATGCTTCTTCACAATGAATAATTATACATGGAGAGCTGTACTATCGATCTGGAATAATCATGCATTTTGTAGAGGTACATTTGGGTGATACTATTCACACCAACAATAGTGTGTATATCTGTAAATGTAAATACAATGATTATACAGGGCTAAAATGTAGAGAATGAATAAACAGATGTGAAAGGGTGAATGCAATCAAATAAACCTTATTTTTGGTGAAAAGCGTGAATGTGAAAAAATCATGAAAAGATAATAACATGTGCATAATAATATGTCTGCAGTGATGTTGTTGATCAGGGATAAAAATGAGCGGCATAATAGCCTTAATGGTGGTCTTCTTATATTAGGGATGCTGAATTGAAATCCACAATATAGAAAGAAAAAAAGGGGTTGAAACTAATTTGGTGCATATATAGTGCACTTAATGTTGCTTGTATTATGTGATGGAGTCCCAGTGACTCACATAGATGTAATTGTACATTTCAACAAGTGTTATTTAAATTAAATTCACAATAGTGCTTGTATTATGTGATGGCGTTCAAGTGACTGACATAATTGAAATTGTACATTACATCAAGTGATATTTAAATTTAATTCAAAATAGTAGAAGAGAAGGAGAAAAGAAGATTAAAACTCATTTGGTGCATAGATAATACACTTAAAGTTGCATGTATTATGTGATAGAGTTCAAGTGACTGACATAATTGTAATTTAACAATTACGTGTATAAGTGCTAAGGTAAAGTGAAATTCTCTACTTAGTTATTTTACACAGGATCAATTTAATAATTGGTAATTTTTGCTGTAATTCCAGGAGATTATATATTTCTCCAGTTGAACTTGTTTATTCCTAAGTATTCTCTAGGAACTGCAACACCATGATTGTTCATTGTTGTCCTACAGTTTTTAATTCTAATAATCTCTGGACTGTGATCTTATTTTCCAGTCTTACCTAGTTATAGATTTACACATATGAAACATAATTGTTATGCTCATTTAATCCATTAGGTTGAATAGAGTTCAATAAGTAGATCCATCTACTTTCGTGTTGTAATAATGATTTCTCTTTGTCTCCCCCACGTATACCAAGACTGATTTTTTGCACTCCATAGCATTGTAGGCAATTAGTTTTGCCTTGATGGTATTTATAAAAATGTTGGGCTACTGATGTAATATTTTTTCTGTTCTGTAAATCTTTCGCTGCATTTTTTATGTTCCGTACGTGTTCCTGTAATCTCGTGTGTAGTTTGCGTGTCGTCATACCGACATAGGTCTTTGGGCAATTACAGCTTAAGACATATACTACTCCTGTAGTATTGCAATTAATGAAAGATTTAATATTGTGTATCTTATTAAATCTGTCCTTCACTGTAGTTGTTTTTTTCAGGAATTTGCAGCTCGTGCAAGATCCACAAGAGTAAGATCCATTTGGTATATTGCCTCTCTTAGTTCTTTGGTTTTTCTGCATGTAGTGACTGGGGCTGATTAGGTCTTTTAAGTTTTTGGTCCTCCTATAACTGACTTCTATCTTAGGTCCTATTATAGTTTCCAGTACCTTATCAGCTTGTAAGATGTGCCAATGCTTTTTAATTATTTTGATTACTTCATGGCTCTGTGCGTTGTAAGTTAGTACAAGTCTTGTCTTTCCATCATTCTGTTTAGATTTTGGTTTTAATAGATCTTGTCGATTAGTTTTTTTCGCTCTATATCTGGCTTTTTTTATTGAAGAATTACTATAACCCCTCTGGCTGAGACGACTGGCTACTTCTGATGCTCTCTTGTGATATAAATCTTCCTCTGAACAATTTCTCCTGGTTCTCAGGAATTCCCCTATTGGAAGGGATTTGATTGTACCCGGCGCATGTGCACTTGTGTTGAATAGTACCGTATTAGTGGCCGTCTCTTTTCTGAATAGATCAGTTCCCAACATACCATTGATTTTCTTAAACAGTCTCAGATATAAAAAGGTAATTTCCTTTTGGCTGCATTCATATGTTAATTTGATGTTGAGAGTATTATTATTCAGAGTATTGAGGAATTTATCAAGTTTTTCTTTAGGTCCTTCCCATATCATCAGGATATCATCTATGTATCTCAGCCAGAGGGGAATATGTTGAGTAAATTCATCATTGTCTGCTGTGAAAACTGTATGATGTTCCCACCAACCTAGAAATAGGTTGGCGTACGTTGGCGCACAGGCAGTTCCCATGGCTGCCCCTCTGCACTGTAAATAGAATTGGTTATTGAAGACAAAGTAGTTCTTTTTCAATAGAAATTCTAATAATTTTAAGACAAAATTATTATGGTTTTGATCTTCTTCATTTGTCATGTTAACCTGAGTTAAACATAGAATGGGAAACAGCACTATCAGAGTGCTCAAATAAACTAATGAGCATACTAATAAAGCACGACATTGCTGAATATGATAGACTAGAAGAATTAATTAAAACTCAGAATACACAACTAAAACAATTTGAAACCTTGAAAGAATTTGAGACCGCCTATAAGAAATACCAGAAAGAACTAGATAGATATGAGGCAGAGATAAAGCAAACAAAAATGGGTATAATCAATAGAGACATAGAAGATTTTAAGAACAACAGGGTGTATAGATGGAAGAAGAAATTTAACCATACACATACTTCTAACCGCCAGAGGGTAACTATTATCCAAAGCGATACTGAAACTGAAGGCGAGGAGTCTGACAACCCTAACAATGAACCTTCCACTCATGTCTCATCCAATGAAACCCAGATTCAGACAGAAATTAGGAAAAGAAAGAATTTTTTAGACGAGGATACAAATTTAAATTCAGACCCACCAGAAGAGGTAGGGGGGGGGGCAAACAAAAAAGTAACCAGAACAAGAAGTGTACGGGAAACAAGGCAAGGGAACAAGCCATACAAAAGAAGCCCCAGTCCCTTCTCCAGAATAAAATGCAACAATGAAAGTCCTCAATCTATCTAAGAAAATGCTGTCTGAAAATAATATCTCACTACTATCTAAGCGGCTATCATTTTGCCCAAGCGCTCCAATGCACAAATTTGAGAACGTAAAAGACATACAATTATACCTAAGAAAATTATTGTTAAGGAGACAATATACGGATATCCAAAATCAAAAAGATTCTGGGATAGACTCAAATTGGACCATGGAAGAATTATTATTACTCCAAAACATGGAAGATCTCCTGAAGGAAAATGAAGAAGACCCACAAAAAAATTGGCGGAAAAATCTGACAACCAAATCAAAGTATATACCTCTATCTTCTAAAAGCCCGAGTATACAGATATTTAACAATATTGTGTGCAAAGAAATATCTGAGTTAACAGTAAAACCACCCCCAACAAACCTAACAAGACAAGAGAAAAGAGCTCTATCAGAAATTCAGGATTGGAACGACGTCATCATACGCAAAGCGGACAAAGGTGGCAATATTGTGATATGGCCAACCGATCAATATCTCAAAGAAGCGGATAAACAACTATCCAATCAGACTTGCTACCGGAAATTATGGAGTAACCCCACTGCACAATTTCACACTCAATACAATGACCTGATATCGAATGCTAGAATTAACAATACCATTACCAACAAAGAGAAAAGATTCTTGAAGGTAAACCATCCAAAAGTAGCCACCTTCTACTTGATCCCTAAGGTGCATAAAGACCAAAAACACCCACCAGGACGCCCCATAGTATCTGGCAATGAAAACCTTACAGAGAAAGCCAGTAAATACATTGATACAAGACTGAGAGAATTCCTCACCCAGATACCATCTTTCATTAAGGACACTATGGAAACACTACAACAACTCCAAGACATCCAAATAGGACCCACCACATGGCTAGTAACAGCCGACGTGGAAGCCCTCTACACTAGTATCAGACATGATCTTGGTCTTGAAGCAGTACAATACTACCTAAACATGACAAATGAAGAAGATCAAAACCATAATAATTTTGTCTTAAAATTATTAGAATTTCTATTGAAAAAGAACTACTTTGTCTTCAATAACCAATTCTATTTACAGTGTAGAGGGACAGCCATGGGAACTGCCTGTGCGCCAACGTACGCCAACCTATTTCTAGGTTGGTGGGAACATCATACAGTTTTCACAGCAGACAATGATGAATTTACTCAACATATTCCCCTCTGGCTGAGATACATAGATGATATCCTGATGATATGGGAAGGACCTAAAGAAAAACTTGATAAATTCCTCAATACTCTGAATAATAATAATCTCAACATCAAATTAACATATGAATGCAGCCAAAAGGAAATTACCTTTTTATATCTGAGACTGTTTAAGAAAATCAATGGTATGTTGGGAACTGATCTATTCAGAAAAGAGACGGCCACTAATACGGTACTATTCAGCACAAGTGCACATGCGCCGGGTACAATCAAATCCCTTCCAATAGGGGAATTCCTGAGAACCAGGAGAAATTGTTCAGAGGAAGAATTATATCAAAAGAGAGCATCAGAAGTAGCCAGTCGTCTCAGCCAGAGGGGGTATAGTAATTCTTCAATAAAAAAAGCCAGATATAGAGCGAAAAAAACTAATTGACAAGATCTATTAAAACCAAAATCTAAACAGAATGATGGAAAGACAAGACTTGTACTAACTTACAACGCACAGAGCCATGAAGTAATCAAAATAATTAAAAAGCATTGGCACATCTTACAAGCTGATAAGGTACTGGAAACTATAATAGGACCTAAGATAGAAGTCAGTTATAGGAGGACCAAAAACTTAAAAGACCTAATCAGCCCCAGTCACTACATGCAGAAAAAACAAAGAACTAAGAGAGACAATATACCAAATGGATCTTACTCTTGTGAATCTTGCACGAGCTGCAAATTCCTGAAAAAAACAACTACAGTGAAGGACAGATTTAATAAGATACACAATATTAAATCTTTCATTAATTGCAATACTACAGGTGTAGTATATGTATTAAGCTGTAATTGCCCAAAGACCTATGTCGGTATGACGACACGCAAACTACACACGAGAATACAAGCAACATTAAGTGCACTATATATGCACCAAATTAGTTTCAACCCCTTTTTTTCTTTCTTTATTGTGGATTTCAATTCAGCATCCCTAATATAAGAAGACCACCATTAAGGCTATTATGCCGCTCATTTTTATCCCTGATCAACAACATCACTGCAGACATATTATTATGCACATGTTATTATCTTTTCATGATTTTTTCACATTCACGCTTTTCACCAAAAATAAGGTTTATTTGATTGCATTCACCCTTTCACATCTGTTTATTCATTCTCTACATTTTAGCCCTGTATAATCATTGTATTTATATTTACAGATATACACACTATTGTTGGTGTGAATAGTATCACCCAAATGTACCTCTACAAAATGATTATTCCAGATCGATAGTACAGCTCTCCATGTATAATTATTCATTGTGAAGAAGCATAAGAAGAAGCTGACAGCTAAGAGAGGCACAGTAGTCTCTTGAAATAATTTTGACAAAAATTAATCTAATTGTAGATCAGAGAAAGTACATAAATCTTATGATGATTAGACGTACATTTTGAATATGATATTTTATTTTAGTGAGTGGACAAGATGTAATGATCACTGAATAGTGAAGCACTGAATACCTCATGTCTAACCTCATAAACGGTCTCTATAGAATGATTCATGCATGTACCACATACCATCAATTAATGTGAGTCTTAAGTATGATCCAGCAATGATAAAATAACAAAGACCAATATCTATGCATATAACGGATATATTACTTCGAATAATATTGGAGCCTAGACACTCTAAACCTAGCTGAACGCAATATGATTCAATTGTTTTAATATATAGGTTATAATATCCTCCTATTATTATTGAAATCTATAATACCGGTAATGATCCAATCAGCCATGAGACAATATCAGGTTGTAATGTCAGAACCATTGTGATTGGTTCTCAATAACAATGAATTGGATATGACGTTACGTCATCAAAAGGGGTGGGATCAGAGTCTATAAGAGACCACCGTTATATTCAAACGGAAACATTTGTATTTACTGAATGATTGTATAACTCCCTTAGAATTGTTACATCTAAGTGTTTGAAGCTGTGTCTATTTTATCAATTTATATTATCTGCTACAATATATGCACACCATTGATGTGCATCAAAACTAATTATTATAATTAAAATAGATTACAGTTACACTTGAAATTAGAATCAAAAAGAAGGGGGCTATCCTGAACATGATACCAACTATACGTTAAATATAAATTAGTCCATTAGTATCAATACTACTGAGTATTATTTATTACTTGATCTTGTATCTACACAATCTTACTTCAAGTGGAAGATATATTATTCTATATTGTGAAGTGTAAAAATAAGAGGCATCTGTGTTTTAACACTGCATTATGATCATAACAATATTCCTAACAACTGCTATAATAAATTATTTATAACAATTCAGCTAGCAACTTGATGCCATAATTAATTGCAGTGATGATAGGAATAGAAACTTAATGATTATAACTCTGGATCTCTATTAATGTTCTAGCATATATAGATGTGAAGTACTATTATCATTCTACTAGAAGTCTGATTATTTGATTACGATAAACCTAACATTTAAGTGTAATGAGTACCCACACTTATGCTTATAACTACTAATATCGTACATTAAACTCTACACAATAGGGAACACCCCTTCAATTGGGCATACCCTCATCTTGAGATAAGAGTTAATTTTTTGTGCAATTCCCTGTATTTAGCATCAATACCTAGTACACAGTACCTTCACCAACATTCTGTGTTTTTATTAATACATTTTTGTGTTTGTGGATTATATTTTTATCTGAATTCCTAATAAAGGTTATATTTTAACTGTTACGGCTTAGACTACCTTCCCCTGGAATAACTTGTTCTAACCAATATGCCACTTCCTCTTAGATGAGAGTGCTTACAAGTGTACATCCTTCAATCTCAGGATTGAAATACTCTTCTCTTTTTAGAACAAAATAGTACACAGCACCTAACTCTTGTTATTATAGCAAGGCATATTTTTTGCCTCAATTATTACAGAGCATCTTAAGAATATCTGATAGTAGTGCCATTAGCTTTTTTCTTTTATTCCACATTTGTTTGGTACCAAATGGGCGGTGTATTAACTTCACTAAATTGCTGAAAGTTTGCACAAGTTACAAGTGACTGACTTCAAAACATTGTTATAGTAAAAAAAACAACTTGAAATATTTTGTGACGTTATATTATTTTGGCTTGTTGGCAGCATTGTGTTAAGCAGGGATAAGCACATACTTGCAAGAAAGGGCTGCAACTCATTGCTTCCTAGAATTATTTCCATTTCATTTATGTAAGCCTATTATTATTGCATGTTTAAACAGCAATACATCATTTTGAATAATTAGTAATACAAAATCAGAATTGTATTATTATTCACAGGGTTATTTTCAATTACACATGTTGGGGCCAAATTATCAAGCTCTGAATGGAGCTTGATGCCCTTGTTTCAGTGCGAGCCTTCAGGCTCGCCGGAAAACAGAAGTTATGAAGCAGCCGTCTAAAGACCGCAGCTCCATAACTTGTCCGTCTGCTCTGAGGCAGCGGACAGAAATCAATCCGATCGAATATGATCGGGTTGATTGACACCCCCTGCTAGCGGCTGAATAGCCGCAAATCTGCAGTGGGCGGCATTGCACAAGCAGTTCACAAGAACTGCTTGTGTAATGATAAATTCCGACAGCGTATGCTGTCGGCATTTATCGATGTGCTGCGGACTTGATAAGCTACATTGTATCATGTCCGCTCGCACTATGATAAATTGGCCTGTGATGTAGGAACATTGTAGCATGAATGATTGGTGCTTATACTTGTCTGCATGAATATGTGTGTGTCGGTGAAGGAATAAAATGTAGCAGGTAATCACAATCTATTAGCTGCTGATAAAAGGCCCTATATATACAGACATCCCTGTTCAAGGTGATCACAATCTATTTGGTTGAAACTTTTCCACAGGTTTTTGGGACAATTTTAACTTATCAAATTTGACAGCTAGAGGCGGCACTTGATAAAGTTCTGAACCAGCTTCTTATTTGCCAGTGTTCCAAGACATTTAGGAATACAGCAGTTATGTTGAGCATGGGCGACAAATAACAAAATATGCCATTTTGGATTAAATGAAAGCTCTCTGCATCTCTTTTGCACATTTATTTGCAAGTAAGTCTTCTTAAATGTACATATGTATATTTATTAGCCATCTATGTGATCTTGCACAATAAACAAGAGCTGTATAATTCCATTTAAAGAACCGTTTCTGCAACATCTCATTTCCTACACTGTTCCTCTTGATTTTAGATAAAAAAAAATGGTAAAATATGTTAAAATAAAGAGCTATATTTTGGGGAACCCACTACACCTCCTTACTATATGGCGCTACCAAGTGGTGGATATCAGAAGAGTGGAAATGATGTTCCTAGAGAACAAACTCCAAATATGCTCCCAGAAATGCAGTTCTTCCTTACTTTATTCTTTATGTCACATACATATCTTAAAGGGATATGAAACCCAACATTTTTCTTTCATGATTCAGATAGAGCAGGAAATTTTAAGCGACTTTCTAATTTACTCTTATTAACAATTTGTCTTTGTTGTCTTGGTATAATTTGTTGAATGAGCATCAATGCACTAATGGTTTCTAACTGAACACATGCGTGAGCCAATGACAATCGGTATATATATGCATCCACCAATCAGCAACTAGAACCTAGGTTCTTTGTTGCTCCTGATCTTTCATAGAAAAACCTTTCAGCAAAGGATAACAAGAGAAGAAAGAAAATTAAATAATAGAAGTACATTTGAAAGTTAAAATTGTATTCTCAATCAGAATCATGAAAGAAAAAGTTTGGGTTTCATGTCCCTAATAAAACAGCAAGAAGGAAAGTAAATTATGCAAATTGCTGCAGTGAATTAAAACAAGTTCAGTAATGTAAGATGAATGCATAACTTAAAGGGACATTAAACACTTTGAGATGGTAATATAAAATGATAAATCTTATTGTTAGGAATTGTAAGCATGACCAGCGCCATTTTGTCTTAGGCATCCATCTTGTCTAATGAATCTTTTATTATAGCAGTTATTATGTAGTGAAAAATATGCTGATGTTAGTAAGAATTGTATTAGTAATATTGGCCTTGCAAAGGTTCCTGGCAAGACGCCTGGAACGTTATCTAGGTAAGAGGCCCAAACGGCCTTGCTTTAAGCTGAAATAGGCGCACAGATGTACTTTCGCTACTGTTATAAGAAACACTCCTTCATACTCCTCTTTCTCTCATATATTTTAATAAGCTTCTTTTGTTCATGAAATATGGTATGATATGACGTGGTCATAACATGTCATCAAGTTAACCCTGTATGCTGTAATTGTTGGCTATAAGACATGTTGTGTGTCTTTCAATAAACAGAACAGGTTTAGATCATTGCTGCGTGGTCTGAATTACTGTTCTCTGGACGTCATCAAATAATCTTCATTTCCAGGTGGTACGGTGGGCCCAAGTCCTGACTGACACTCCCCCTCTGAAACCAACACCATACAGTTTCTGGTGTCAGCTCGTGGGATTCGCACGGGGTGAGTAGATGAGTGTTTTTTACTCTACTTTCCTTCTGTGAATCTGAAGCTAAATTTAGTTGGTTTTATTTTGTGTAATAGGTGTTGGTAATATATGATAAAGGGTTAAAAGGGATTCCTGCAGTAAAGAAAGAAGCAGGGTTTGTGCGGAGGTACTTCGTCCTGTCGGCACTTGTGATAATCCCTCTAGACAGGTTAATAGTCCTGTGCTAGTTTAAGACAGGTATTGTAGTCCTGTCTGATAATGCGCGCAAGATAAAAATTAGCATGCAGTTGATGGAGGTTATCAGTCCCCCGGGCAAGTTGGCATCGCTGTGTTGTGATGAGTGAGTCTCATCTGTGTTGAAGTATCCTTATACATGTCCTAAAGTAGACTTTTTGTTACCTATCACAGGAAATGAAATATTATTTGGTGCTTGCTTGCTTTTTATTGCTATATGATTGTGCTGTGCTTAGAAAATATTAAGTGTGCATTTTAGCATTGCTGCTCTTATTTGCATGTAAAATATTGATAATAAATACGTGTTCGAAAAGGAGAATGTTATTGAATTTTTAATGTCTACAAAGGGGTTAACAGAAGTATTTCAGAAGCAGAGAGATATCCACTCCAGAAAGGGAGGGGGATGATAAAAAACTGTCAGTGAGCACAGCTGTGTAAAGAAAAAAAAACTGTTACAGAAGCTCCGTTGTATGCGTGTTTGCAGGAAAAAAAAAAAAAAGAGAATGTTTGATCCTGTTTGAAATGTGTTTTTTCTCAATTTGTGGGGAAAATGGCCATTCCTTGCAAATTCAGACACTTTCAAATACATTTTAAATTTGGTGGAAAGTTAATCTTGTTGTATTTTGATATGTCTTTGGTATGTTATGAAATATATGTTTTCCTCAGAAGGAAAGGAAGGAAAAAAGGGAGTGAATTTCTGGTATGCGAGATGAGATGAGCTTGTGTGTGTGTATCATTGTAAAAATGACCTTGGTGGGGGGGCGGAGTTAACTGCCGAGGAGATCGGTCACATGGGACAGGAGCTCCTGGATGTACCATAGGTTTTGTGGGGTACCCCTTAACCTGATAGCTCTCTGATGGTGGGGGACATACTACTCATCTAGCTAAAGTCCTGCTAAGACAGTTGGAGCAGGATTTGGGAGTGTTCCCTCAGTTTCCTGTTTGATACACAAAGTGAGGCCTAGCCATGAGGTGGTGTGATCATGGAGGACCCACACATGGATTTATTAGCCCTTCTTGAAGATTACGGACGAAATCTGCTAAACAGATTTGACCGGCTCATACTGAGAATCGGATCCTCGAGGTTAAAAGGAGAGGATGAAGAGCCTGCTGTGGTTATTGCTATGGACGAAAGCCCTATCCGAAAAAATGCCGCTAGACCCCCCGCATCGGTAGTGGAGTCCCCCGGGACCCAGAGAGGGATGAGCACAAATCTGCCTAACTGGTGTGGAGTAGCACCGCCAAGAGGAAACCCTCGTTCTGCTGTGTATGCGAAGGTATGTGTACAGCTAGACGCTGGCTCCCTGGAAGCTGGAGATATCTTGTGGGCTAAGATGATAACGGAGGTTAACTTTCATGTTCAGTCTGACCGGGCGACGGGGAGACACTTACCTTCCCATAATAATGCTGTCTGGTCACTGTTTGGAGGAGCGGTCATCTGGCCAGCTGCCCGGACTTTCTTTGGCGACTCTCCTGTGAACACTGCTGATCAGGCCTTTCAAAATCCCCTTGTTTTCTCGGCTGTCCAGACTGGAATAGGGTAATTGCACATGGCCTCTGGCCTCGGAGTGCCTGCAGGCACAGCCGCGGTGGGACTCTCTGATCTCTGCAGCTCTGGTTGGGAGAGGTTATCGTGGGACAATTTTATGAGAGACCTTTAACAATGTGACTGTAGAAGATTAATCCCTTTTGCCTCATATATGTCTGGCCCTGCAGCTCCTAACATAGTTTCAAGTTAGCTTTTATTCACTAGCCCATTTATGATAGAATAGTGCTTTAGCCTATCCTCACTTGCAATATGTGTTTGGGTTGTTCAGCACTCCACTAGTAATGAATATGTTTGAGATGTTTTGGAGCTGTGAATGGGACTGCACATGTCATTTCTCTAACAAGCTACAATGTATGTTATTCTACCCCATTTTACCACTATATTTTGAAGCCCAGCACAGCTTTCAGTAAGAGTGTAATATTCTTTAGAATTCAAGCAATGTGTTTATGCACCTAAATTATTGTAGTCCCTCCCTTATGTGTAGAGCTGGAGAGATTTTGAGTGTATTGTGTTTCATGGCACTCTACGCCACATTATTATGTATTCCTGCCCTTTATTATTTTTTGTGTCATAAGAAACTAGAATAATAGATGGATACTGAGCCCAGCTTTCTGGGAGCTTTCCTTTTTTTTTTTTCTTATGTAAATTTTGAGATCTCCTGGCTCCCCCCCCCCCCCTCCTTGTGTGGTAAGGGATCATTAGCTATCCTCCATACTTCCCTTTTGGCAGAGTTATGAAGTCTCTGCCCTGTTCGGGGAGCCTTTGTTTTAGTTGGTACCTGTGTGACTGTAAATAGGCTCTCTGGATCTTAATACTGAGTGTATCAGCATGACTGTTCTTGTGTGTGTTCATTGTTTACAGTTTGTTCATTTTTTGTAAATAAGATATAACTGTTAGTCCAATATAAATCCAATATATGTATATACATTTGAGAAGTGCTGTTGTGGTCAAGGGTCACAGGTGAGCATACTCTCAGATTCACTTCAATAATTCCTTGCTCATGTGACAATCATAGTAATGTGTCCAGTTATGTCTCTATGCATATTAGTACTCTTATCTGTGAGGTAATCCCTGCATTGTTGTCCATCTTTAGCACAGAGGTGATTACTTACACACTTTAAAAATGTCATGTTTTCTTTTCTTATGACTTCCTTCACTCCTAGTTCCAGTTTACTGAGCCTACCCATGGCTCTAGAAGATATTGTGAAGGAGTAGGCCGCTGTGTATAAGCCCTAAAGAAGGCTTATACTGCCCCAAAAACCCCCTAGTTGGTAACTTATATCCATTGAGGTTCTACAGTGACCTCAGCTATGTTGGGGGAAAAATAGGGTGTGTATTGGGTTTGCTCCTTGATCTTCTTTTGCATGTCCTATATCTCATGTATTATCACTGATGACAATGTTATAGTAGAAGTATTTGTCTATGTAATGCCTCTTGTGTTCAACAGAGCAAACTGTATTTTGATGAAGTTTTGTTATACCCTCAATAAAAAACTCTTTTAAAAATAAAAAATAAAAAATGACCTTGGTGCATTTTTCTTTCTGTTTCTTAGCTAAGAAATCAGACGTTGTAAGGAGGTATTTTGTAGTGTTATTTTTATAACTGTATTTTAAAGTCAACAGCATGTTTTAAGTATGTGTGTTATTAATAGCAGTTTTAGTTTTAAGTGATAATTGTTGTATGCAAATAAAAAAAACTGTCCACCTGTTGCGGCATATAAATATATTGTTTTTGCAAGTGAACTAATTAAAGGGATTTGGGAACTGTGCGGATGATTGAGTGACTTGCGATCATGTTCGGGTAAATGAAAAAGATTAACAGGTTGATTCAAGTATGTAGTATTTGCAAGATTTGTGCATGGTTATAGGCTGTATATCATTAAAATGTATCTAAAAGTATTTGGGTCCTTTCTGTTGCAAGTAAATTAATATGCAGGTCATGATACACTAAAGCAGTAGAATTTGTGTGGTAAATAATACAAAGCAGCCTAAATCATGGTTAGGGTTATACATATGTAATTTACGTGATAAATGGTTAGTTCTTAAAGGGAACAGTACACTGTAACATAGTTTTGATATTAAGGTATTTTCAATGGCTTTTTATACAAGCTGAATAGTATAAAATGTAGGAGAAGTTGCATTTGTGAGTTTATTTGTGTATATATGAAGTAAATTGCAATGGGTTGAATTTCGGATAATAAGTATATTTTATTATGTTCCTTATCTTATATTTGTCTGTAAAACCGAAGCTTAGGGCTTAGACAGGAGCAATGGAAAATTGTCATTTTATTATTTAAAGGACCGTTCACTCATGTGAAAGGAGTTTATGAGCAGCAATAGAACTTTATTAGCAGTTGGCAAAATATATTTTTTGAGACCTTTCTTTGTATGATTTCTTTTTAAATCTGCCGTTTAGATAGCAGATATTTACGCAGTGTAACTTAATTCTCTCTGTACATGCAAGCTGACTGATAAATTGTCTACAATCTTGGTGTTGCGATCTGTGAGACTCGCGGAGAAAAAAAACAAAAAGGAGAGAAAATATTTAGTTGAACATAATTTTTATTATTTTCCAGTTAAATAACATCTTTAGGGTACATCAAAACATAAGTAACAAAGTGTTGCTAACAATATATCCTAGTGCAAATTCTCATATAGTTTATCACTTCACTTGTTTGAATGCGCACTAAGGAGTACCAAGCCCCCAGAGTCGTGAAACTCCGAAAGAGTTGGCACTAATCTCCTCAGATTAATGTCCACAGTTTACACATATTCCAGTATCTCCTGGTATTAATGTCCATTAGATAATTTCCTATAATTAAGAAGAAAAGATCAAACAAAATACTACTAACAAACTAAAATAAATATAAGTGTCCCAACTTACATATCTGCTTGTTTTCAGGGCTAGACAATTGCTTATAAAGAAGGGTAAAATCATTAAAGTTACCTTAAGAAAAGATATCGTTTGTCGAGCAGAGCCGGGAGGGGTTCCCCTTCTATCCTTTCGGAAGACCGAGGTTACCACCATAAATGTAAGAGTCTAGAGGGGTCCCACTCACTCTTTCTCAGCTTTCCCCCATTTTGTCTCCCTCAAATCCAGTAAAACCAGATTTTATGAAAGCTTTCATTATTACCCTGTATCAGAGAGGCCTGTTCTGACATAGAGTATGTAGTTTTAAATTTCTCTATAACCTCAGCCCAAGTCGGAACCCCCACTTTCCAGTATTTTGCTACACAAATTCTGGTAGCCGTGCATAAAGTTTTTACTGAATGTGTTTATGGTGAATTGTCTATTGGGATGTAGTCTCGTTTAAGAGGGCCTGTGACAGTGTCAATTTTATATTTACGATAGAATTGTACCCAATAGGGTTGAAAGTATAGACCAAATTAATCTCCACCTTCGGGCATTCCACCACATATGAATGTATGTACCCCACCTCCTGGCACCCTCTATAGCATTTTATTGGTGGCTCCCTTTGAGAAGTGTGACGTTTTATCCGGGGTGTCAGATACCACCTAAAGGTGGTTTTTATCTACAAATTTTCTTTGCAATCAGCACTAATCATACCCCCTACTAGAGTCTCGGGTTATAGGCTAACCAGTCATCCATCGATACCTTCAGCGCCTAGATCTTTTACACATCTGTCAATTAGCGGGGTCCATTGAGTTGTATCCTCGCTCTTTGTATAGCTATGTATAAATGTGAGATAATTGTTTTGTCCCCTAGCCTTGGAGCTTATAAAGTGTTCTAGTATAGTCACCCCTCTTGAAAGGGAAGATGTAAATATCTGTGGATCGCAGATGATATTTGCAGATATAAAACCCAATGGGAGCTTATGGGGTGTTACCCTCTCCTGTAATTGTAGATATGTTACCTAAGTTTCCCATTCCTCCTAGAGGTCTGCTACTCTGTATAACCCCCCTTATTTTCCCATTTTCCCCCCAAATGTGGACGCAGTTTCCCTTGGGAGTATAGTATTGAGTGGCCTGGTTACTGAGTCTTTCGGTAGTAACTGAAGAGAGTTTGTCAGCACTGTCCAGGTCTGTACTGTTTCCTCTAGAGGCTACTGAGTCATTTCCAGTGTTAGTATGTCTTTGTCCTGAGGTCCAGAGTATATCAGATGGGTTGTCATGCCCTCCTAAATCTGCTTCCAGGGTTGTCCACACAATATCACCTGAATTTTTGTTCAGCAATATATCTTGAGCTAGTCTGGCTGCTTGATAATACTCCCTCAGGTTTGGCATCCCTGCCCCTCCCACCTGTTTGTGTTGTTGCAGAATCTTAGAGGCTATTCTAGCTGTTTTGTTAACCCTCAAGAAGCCCATCAAGTCTTGTTGTAGTCTGTGTAGGTCAGGGATTGGCACTTTTATTGGTAGAGCCCTGAAAAGGTATAGTATTCTTGGGAGTATGTTCATTTTTATTGCCGAGAGACGCCCAAACCATGAGAATTGCTTACTTTTCCACTTACATAAGTCTGATCTAATTTTCTTATATAGGGGAGTGTAGTTTAGTTTATACAAATCTTTATAATCGTGGGACAGTTTGACTCCTAAGTAGTGTATCGCTTTTTTTGCCCAGGCAAAGGTAAAATTAGTTTCTATTAGTTTGTGAGTGTGGGTCGGGAGAGCAATAGGTAATCCCTCACACTTGTCTAGGTTAATTTTGTATCCCGACACATCAGAGAACTCCTGCAAAGTGTTATATAAATTTGGTAGAGTTATTAGAGGTTTTGTCAAAGTCAACAGGATATCATCCGCAAAAAGTGAGAGTTTATATTCATTTTGTTTTACTTTGACCCTGTGTATATCTGGGGAATGTCTTATCTTCGCCGCAAGGGGTTCTATGCACGTTGCAAATAGCAGTGGTGATAGAGGGCATCCCTGTCTAGTTCCTCCTCGTATGTCTATGGGGTCTGACTGATATCCTGCTGCTTTTACTACCGCTGTTGGGAAAGAATAAATACTCCTAATTGCTGTCAAAAAGGGGCCGCTGACCCCAAAAACCATCAATACCTCAAACATATATTCCCAATCTACTCTGTCAAACACCTTCTCTGCATTCAAGGAGAGGAGCAGAGAGGAGAGAAAATATTTAAAGGGATACAGGCAAACTGATATAAAATCTGAGATTGTAAGGAAATATTTACAGAGAAGACAATGAGGTTTACTGTAAGCCTAACACAAGTATATTTAACTGTGTCAGCAGTTTAAATTAAAGATAATTTCTAATTTGGGTAAAATGTCCCTTTAACTAGCCTGCACCCCACTGTGAGTGTGTTTTTTATGCTGGCTGTGTTTCCTTAGACTATTTAATGAACGTCAGTATACATTTTTATTATAAGTAAGGCCAATGGATCATTGGGAACAATTTAAAGGGGAAATTTTATTATTATTCTTTAGTAGAAAGCTTATTTTTTTGTTATATGCAATTGTTATATTTAGCTAGAGAGCTGCCAAAATGGTGAATATCAAATTATAAAACAAAGTTAAATCCAATAATTGTGTATTTATTAAAATTTTGGTTATGTAAAAGTATAGATTGGATTCCAGAGCTTTTCACAAGTTATTTGTGCCACACCTGATTTATTTAACAGTGGATTTGCACTGTGCATACGAGCAGGAGCTATATAGAACAGTGGCTGTACCATTATTATCTGATCTTTCCCAAAATAGGGTACTTAGGTGTTTGTGTGTTCCTTTGTAAATTTATGGTTCGGGATTTTATTTGTAAATATGCAACTGGTTTATTGATCATCTGCAGTGATTGCATCATTAGTATGATCTCATAGTATTGTGCATAGTAGAATTTGCAGAACCAGGGTATAGATGGTTCTTATAGGATTTTAATTATTTGTAGTGTTTTGCGAGTGCTGTGTTTCAGTGAATGTAAGTATATGTGTTGAATTTCAGGTTTATTGTGGTTGTTTAAAGTTTGTGTCGGCTGTTAATGTTTTGTTTTGTGGAATGGACAAGTGGTTTTAACTGTTTTCTAAGAGATTGTTATGTTTTTCTCTTTTGTGACTGTGTGTGGAAGCGTGCTGTATGAATGGCATATTGAATAGTGAGGTGTATTTGATTTTGCTTGCTATTAAGAATAGTATTCTGCATGCATGAGTGGAGTGCATGATTTGTCTTTTAGTTTCGTGTTATCTTGTGTTTGCGTGCCACATGGGATGTTTCACGCAAACAAGGGGAAATATTGATGAGTATTGATGAGTATCTTTATGTGATTTGGGTGATTATTATTTTTTTAGCTTAAAAGTTTTTATTGAGGAATTGCGTGATACAATTATTATACAGTCATAAAGAAAAACAAAAGATAAATACAAGCAGTATTCATGAGATATACTTCTAAGGTTATAATCCTCTTTTTTTTTCCCCCATTAGCAACAAATCAGGCCACTCATGGACCATAGATGCATAATAGAAAAGATGTATTAGGGATATTGTAAATCGAAACATAAACAAGTCTATGTAAGTTGAGTATTATGAAATTTATATTTAGACAACCAAAACCAAACCTTTTAACTTTAATGCATAACTAATATATGTGGCCTCTTGCTCAAACATATTTTGTGTGGGAAGAGGGGATATGATGTATTAAAAAGGGTATAGGGATATAGGGGTGAGATAAGGTACCATATAAATAAATATAAACTAAGCTAAGGGATTAGAGAGTCACTTTCGTAACAAGTACAGGGGCAGGGTACTGTACTGAACAATATAGGCTATAGGGCTAAGTAGTAACGAGTAGGATAAGTATTTGAATTCCCTAGGAAGTTTGTACGTATGCGGGCAGTTTCCGTCTATAAAGGATTCATGACTCTGATATATTTAAACAATCCCTCTTCCCCTGTTTTTTTTTTCTGTCTACTCCCGCAGCCACGGCCGCCAGCCACGTGGAGAAGCGCAGCATGTTACTGGGCATTTATGAAAGAGGGGCAGCAATACTCTGAAGTATAAGTTAATCTTGCTTATATTAGGGCAGTATATGGGTATAAGTCACTTATTCAATGCAAACTAACCCCGTGGGCAACTACCAGCCTGATTCCCTCCCAGGGTGTAACTTTTATATAGGTAACATTTATATGAAGGGATAATTATGGCAACGTTTATATACATAAGTATAACTAGCAATATTATTTACAAGCATAATATGAAAATGCTATATTGATGCATTAACTTAAATGAACTAGGACTAAAGATATACGGCTAGATTTAGGAGTAATGCGGCCAAAGGGGTGCGTTAGCTAAGCATGCTTTTTTTTCCCCCGCACCTTTTAAATACCGCTGGTATTTAGAGTTCACAGAATGGCTGCATTAGGCTCCAAAAAGGGAGCGTAGAGCATAATTTACCGCCACTGCAACTCTAAATACCAGCGGTGCTTATGGACGCGGCCAGCTTCCAAAAACGTGCTTGTGCACGATTTCCCCATAGGAAACAATGGGGCAGTTTGAGCTGAAAAAAACCCTAACACCTGCAAAAAAAGCAGCGTTCAGCTCCTAACGCAGCCCCATTGTTTCCTATGGGGAAACAGTTTCTAAGTCTGCACCTAACACCCTAACATGTACCCCGAGTCTAAACACCCCCTAACCTTACACTTATTAACCCCTAATCTGCCCCCCCCAACGTCGCTGACACCTACCTACAATTATTAACCCCTAATCTGCCGAGCCGGACCTCACCGCTACTATAATAAAGTTATTAACCCCTAATCCGCCCTCACTCCCGCCTCAATAACCCTATAATAAATAGTATTAACCCCTAATCTGCCCTCCCTAACATCACCGACACCTAACTTCAATTATTAACCCCTAATGTGCCGACAGGACCTCGCCGCTACTCTATTAAATTTATTAACCCCTAAAGCTAAGTCTAACCCTAACCCTAAACACCCTAATATAATTTTTATCTAACAAAATAAATTAACTCTTATTAAATAAATGAATCCTATTTAAAGCTAAATACTTACCTGTAAAATAAACCCTAATATAGCTACAATATAACTAATAATTATATTGTAGATATTTTAGGATTAATATTTATTTTACAGGCAACTTTGTAATTATTTTAACCAGGTACAATATCTATTAAATAGTTAATAACTATTTAATAGCTACCTAGTTAAAATAATTACAAAATTACCTGTAAAATAAATCCTAACCTAAGTTACAATTAAACCTAACACTACACTATCAATAAAATAATTAAATAAATACCTACAATTATCTACAATTAATAAACTAACTAAAGTACAAAAAAATAAAAAAAAGAACTAAGTTACAAAAATAAAAAAATAATTTACAAACATTAGAAAAATATTACAACAATTTTAAGCTAATTACACCTACTCTAAGCCCCCTAATAAAATAACAAAGCCCCCAAAATAAAAAAAATGCTCTACCCTATTCTATAATTAAATAGAAAAGCTCTTTTACCGTACCAGCCCTTAAAAGGGCCCTTTTTGTGGGGCATGCCCCAAAGAAAACAGCTCTTTTGCCTGTAAAAAAAAACATACAATACCCCCCCCCAACATTACAACCCACCACCCACATACCCCTAATCTAACCCGAACCCCCCTTAAATAAACCTAACACTAAGCCCCTGAAGATCTCCCTACCTTATCTTCACCACGCCGGGTATCACCGATCGGTCTAGGCCTCCGAAGTCTTCATCCAAGCCCAAGCGGGGCTGAAGATGTCCATGATCCGGCTGGAAGTCTTGGCCCCAAGCGGGAGCTGAAGATGTCCATGATCCGGCTGAAGTCTTGATCCAAGCGGGAGCTGAAAGATGTCCATGATTCGGCTGAAGTCTTGATCCAAGCGGGAGCTGAAGAGGTCCATGATCCGGCTGAAGTCTTGATCCAAGCGGGGAGCTGAAGATGTCCCATGATTCGGCTGAAGTCTTGATCCAAGCGGGAGCTGAAGGAGGTCCATGATCCGGCTGAAGTCTTCTATCAAGCGGCATCTTCAATCTTCTTTCTTCCTGGATCCATCTTCATCCCGCCGATGCGGAACATCCAACCTGGCCGACGACTTCCAGACGAATGACGGTTCCTTTAAGGGACGTCATCCAAGATGGCGTCCCTCGAATTCCGATTGGCTGATAGGATTCTATCAGCCAATCGGAATTAAGGTAGGAAAATTCTGATTGGCTGAAAGAATCAGCCACATCAGATTCAAGTTCAATCCGATTGGCTGATTGCCTGTAAAATAAATATTAATCCTAAAATAGCTACAATATAATTATTAGTTATATTGTAGCTATATTAGGGTTTAATTTTACAGGTAAGTATTTAGCTTTAAATAGGATTCATTTATTTAATAAGAGTTAATTTATTTTGTTAGATAAAAATTATATTTAACTTAGGGGGGTGTAGGGTTAGACTTAGCTTTAGGGGTTAATAAATTTAATAGAGTAGCGGCGAGGTCCGGTTGGCAGATTAGGGGTTAATACTTGAAGTTAGGTGTCAGTGATGTTAGGAGGGCAGATTAGGGGTCAATACTATTTATTATAGGGTTATTGAAGGCGGGGAGTGAGGCGGATTAGGGGTTAATAACTTTATTATAGTAGCGGTGAGGTCTGGTCGGCAGATTAGGGGTTAATAATTGTAGGTAGGTGGTGGCGATGTTGGGGGCGGCAGATAGGGGTTAATAAATATAATATAGGGGTCGGCGGTGTTAGGGGCAGCAGATTAGGGGTACATAAGTATAACAAAGGTGGGCGGCGGTGTGCGGGCGGCAGATTAGGGGTTAAAAAATTTTAATAGAGTGGCGGCGATGTGGGGGGACCTCGGTTTAGGGGTACATAGGTAGGTTTATGGGTGTTAGTGTACTTTAGAGCACAGTAGTTAAGAGCTTTATGAACACGGCGTATAGCCCAGAAGCTCTTAACTCCTGGCTTTTTTCTGCGGCTGGAGCGTCTTGTTGTTAGATTTCTAACGCTCACTTCAGCCAAGACTCTAAATACCGGCGTTAGAAAGATCCCATTGAAAAGATAGGATACGCAAATGGCGTAGGGGGATCTGCGGTATGGAAAAGTCGCGGCTGGAAAGTGAGCGTTAGACCCCTTACTACACGACTCTAAATACCAGCGGTAGCCCAAAAACCAGCGTTAGGAGCCTCTAACGCTGGTTTTGACGGCTAACGCAGAACTCTAAATCTAGGCGATAGTCCCAAAACAGCCTAACTTTTGTGAATTTTCAAACAGTATTTTTGCCGTTGTAATGGAGTTAATGGCGGTTATAGCATAATACCATTTACTCTAAAGTATTAACCCCATGATTTTGTCTTCAAGAGGGGCCCACCTACTATGTAAAAGTCTCTTTGAGAGATGTTATGGTGGTGGCGTGGGGTCAATCAGGAAGTCTTGCTAAATCAAGATGTTTACGGCAGACCTCTGGCTGTGGATCCAGGTTCATTATAGTTGTTCCCTGAAGCGGTTACCTCGGTTAGGGAGTGTGCCTGATTTGTCACTGTGGTGTCCTGGGGGCCCCCCACAAACCCCCATTCGATCATGCGTAGCAGTAAATGTACTCCCGTCTGCGGACCGCTTCTCAGAGTGCCAAGAAGAACCTTAGATGTTGGCCTTGTTTTTAAAGAGTATCTTGGGTCCGGAGCTTCACTCTGAAGGTTATACAGTCCCCGGTCCTGTCCTGCTGTATTGTGGTGTAAGTGATAGTCCAGAAAGAGACTCAGAATGCTTGAGATTCCCCTGCCAAGAATTTGAGTCTGGTGGTTTTGTTACCATCATATCTTCACTAGTTGTAGGTGCCGTGCCTGCGGCAGACAAGCGATTCAGTAGGTAGTCATAAGGAGCGTTATCTATAAGGCGTTGACACCAGTCTTCAAATCTGGCCATGTAGGTGTTTAAATTGTTTTGTGGGACTTCTTTCCCTGCGGCGGCCATATTTGCTGTAGTGTGATGACTTATTGCGTCGATTCCCTTTGCCTTAGCTTTTTTAGCGCCCTCGTCCCTTCTTGCAATAGAGCTAAAGAAGTAGGGTCTGTTCCAATATGTTTGGTATTGGCAGAATACCTTGGATTTCCAAGGGGGGTAGCGTCGCCTATTGTGAGTCGCCGCATTAGGCCTCTTCTGTCTAATCCCTTACTCCAGTATCAAAAATACAGTCTTAGGAAAGATGTACAATGCACTACTATGTACAGGAGCCCAGTAGTGATCAATGAAGATAAGTTTTGCTGTAGTAGGTCTCCCAAAATCGGCGGATTTTTAGAATTTCAACTCGATTATTATTTTTTTTAAGTAAGAAAGTGAACCTAAAATGTTTGTATTTTTCTATTTTGTTCTTAACACAATATTTGTATTTGCAGGATGAGATCATGCAGCTGTATCCAGAGATTAAAGACACTAACTGAATTATTTTTGAGTTTTTCATATTTAGGTAAAATCCGTACAGATAAAATTCCATAAGTGCACTCTTCAAAAGATTGAAGATTGAATGCAAGTAAACCTTTTAAAGGGAGAAAAATGAAGATAAAAGACCTTTGTCAAGCTTGTTTTAACCACCATATTGCAGTAAAAGTTGCTGAACTATCTTTGTATCCATTCTTTGCTTTGCATGGTGGTACCAGCCCCAGAACTGGACTCTGGGTAATCCATGACTGTTTCCTCTGATGTGTGTCATCAGAACATAAAGACTATCCTTCTCTGGACTGTGCCTTGCCGGTTGATATTGAGGACCTGTTACGTTGTTACAGGGTCGACCAATTAAATTAGGGGAGTATTGTTTTAACTAGTTTACTTATATTTCTTGTTTTGTATGCTCTTGTATTTGTGTAATTTTTGTTGATCATATTAGTTATAAGAAATCATATAGTTTTGTCCACAGAAAAGTATGCCTTATTGGTATTAGTGCACATTGTGGTTTATGTACTTCACAAAGTAACCCTTTAGATAAGCGTAACTCTAAACCTTGCAGTATTGTAACCTATTGAATGGCCCACTGGAGTATAAAAAATATGTTTGCCACCTTTATAGTTTAAAGAAAATGCTGCAATATATCAGAATATTTTAGACCCTTGACACTATAGAACGCAATGAGGATATGTCTTATATGATTAATTATACAGAGAAATATTTATTTAGGGAGTAGCATAATTATAGTTTATGAAAGCAAATGTAGTTTGTTTCCCTTTAATTAATTGGTATGGTATCTGCAATTTTAATTTTGTAATTCCAGATGTTTGTCAATGAAAGGAATTATCTTACCATAAAGATGTGTTGACCTTTAAAAGATTTTGTAGTTTTAAATAATGTTATGATTGTATTCTTTCCTCATACAGGAGTGTAAGAGAATTTAGGTTGCATAAAATAATTAGTAAAATAGCAGTGGTTATATTAGATGAGATTGCTGACTATTAGGATCATAGTTGGAGAATTATAAACATTATAGATAGTAGCTGTGCAGTATAAAGCAACACTAGGTTCTTTTACCAAGTAACAGTGTAAAGAAATTAATTTTTTAGAAAATATTTTTATTGACTGTTTTATTTTTTTCATTTTTGCTACAGGGCAGGCCTTAGCATAAGTTTTAGCATAGCCATTCAGCCTCTTGATGGAGTCTAGCAGTTTTCACTTGCTTAGTATTCATGAAGTATCATTTAAATTGTATAGAGAGAAGCTGTAAGTTATTCTCTGTAAAAGTATCAATGTATTTAGTGTGTATTATATATCAACAATGTTTTCTTGATTTAAATGACATAGGATGAGTTAAGCTAAAGGAATTGTGATGCTTAAAAAAGATGAAAGAAGTTTTATTTGGACATAATTGTGATTGTATCGCAGTGTGTACTCATCTTGTGCTGTTTTGTTTCCTTCTTAGACTCCTTCTGACTTGAGTGTCTGCTTGCTATGGGGATCCACTGGCTACCTTGTCTACCCCATGAACAAACCATCAGACTTCTCCCTGCGGAAGAACACTGGATAAGCACCCCTACTGCAAATGAACTGTGTTAAAGCAAAGTGTCTGAGGAAGGTGGAGCGCTCTAAGAGGAGAAAGACTGTTCTTAAAGTGATCAGAGGCCACCTAGAGACATTTGTGCTGTTCCCATGTCATGCTTCACTGTGGAGAGTGTACAGAGCAAAGAACTGTTGGACATATTGGGGGGGTGCTAGCAATGCAGGTGGAGAAATAAAAGATGCAGCGTTGTTTGGGGGTAGATGGGGGGCTGGTTGGGTCTTTGTGCAGGTTAGACCGTAGTTTGGGGATGCTGGAAGGTGGACGGAGAGTATTGGAGAGGCCACACCTATGTGCAGTAACAAATTGTGCCCTATTAGCCTATAAAATTATACCACGATATGTGAATATCTTTTCTCTATAGTATTCTCACATAGAGTCCTGTTACCGTAGTATTAGGCTCATACTGTTGTTAAAGGCTTTACTAATTTTCTTCGCCTTTCTATTTTGTGTTATTCTGTTAGAATAAAAGGGTGGTATGTTAGGAATTGTTAGCATGACCAGCACCTACATAATATTTTAGGATAATTTTAGGCACTCAAGGAGGAACCCTGCACTTTTTACTTGTGGTTTATTATTATGTAGTAATAACAACTATTTTCCAAACCTAGAAAGCTGCATGTTGTTTAGATCCAAAAAAAAAGTACTCAACACCAACCAACCTTCATATCTGAGACAAATATGAAAACCCATTAGAAGAGCAGATGAAGGATGGAACAGTCTAAATGAAACAGAACAAATGGTGTTGAAAAAAGGTCTTAGTTTTGCCCCATTAACTAATTATGGTTCTCTTATAAACTAATATTAACAGTTAGATTACTTACTCTTATTATATATTTCCTTAATATTGATAATAAATAAAAAAAAAAGTCTCATGGTAAGAAAATAATTGAATTAAATAATCAGAATGATCAGGATACATATGGTAAGTTGGCAGATAAAGATAATTATTTTGAGATGTTTTCGTCTGAATATTACAGCACAGGCAATACAAGATCTCTAACTGATGACAATTTTAAACAACTTTCAAATTACTTTTATTATCAAATTGAGTTTGTTCTTGTGGTATCATTTGGTTAAAAAGCAGGTAGGTAGGCTCAGGAGCCTGCATGTGCTTGGAAGCAGTTTTGAAAGAATACTTTTAACATTTGTAAACATTATGCAAACACTATTGTCATCTAATCTCAAAAACATTCTTGCAAAACTTCTGTCATATAGTTCCCCAGACATGCGCATGTTAGCTACCTAGGTATGCTCTTCAACAAAGAATACCATAACAACAGGCTTAATTTGATAATAGAAGTAAATTAAACACGATATAAAAATCTGAATTGTGAAATGAAAAATGTAGGGTTTCATGTCCGTTTAAGAAGAAATGCATCTTCTTTTAGGAAGTACTCTAGGGATTTGAGTCATAGCTCTATGGTGAGATTATCTAGGTCGTTTTGTCAGTACGGTGAAGTCCTTCAAACTATTTTGGCCAAATTTTAACTTGAGAGCTGTTTATCTATCTATGGTTTGTTCTGTATCTGAGAGACATATTTATTACAAAATAATGCTAAAAAAGGTTTTGTGTGATTTTTCTTCATGTTTAATGTTTTCATAAACAGCTAGTGGTTGCAATATATATATATATATATATACATATATATATACACACAGTATATATATATATATATATATTTATATATATATATATATTTATATATATATATTATTTATCAATATAGATCAACAAATAGGGCAAAAGACACAGGGAAAAATTTATAAAGATTGCAGGTGGATAAGTTTTCAAGTAGAAAATATGTAATCGCCACTTGTGATGCTTCATCACATGGCAAGATGTAACATTGTTCTCACAGCTCTCGGGACCGATCCGATATGCAGCGTCATATACTGTTTTGGTATCACATATACGGCGTAGCATACACGTTACGCCCGTATATTTCACCCGTCGCCCCGCAATTTTTACTCCCATAGGCTAACATGGGACCGCGTCTTAATTCGGTATCCAATATCCAGTGCAAGGCCTTACGTGGCGAAAATGGAGAAATCTTACTCCATTTTCACCTTGCCATAAAATGCACCCGTAGCAGGCCTTGGTGAGCACCGTAACCTCCCTAAAATGCCTTCCAAAAAAAACACCTAACGCATGCGCAATGTCTATCTACCTGTCAACCACAATCCCCCACCGCAATAACTAATAAAGTGTATTAACCCCTAAACCGCCACACTCCCGGAGCCCACCACCACCTACATATATGTATTAACCCCTAACCGCCGCTCCCGGACCCCCGCCCGCACCTAAATAAAGTGTTTAAACCCCTAAACCGCCGCTCCCGGACCCCCGCCACCACCTACATTAAATTTATTAACCCTTAATCTGACCCCCCCTACCACCGCCGCCACCTACATTAAATTTATTAACCTCTAATCTCCCGCCCCCAACGCCGCCGCCACTATATTAAATTTATTAACCCCTAAACCTAAGTCTAACCCTAACACCCCCCTAACTTAATTATTATTTAAATAAAATATAAATAATATTACTATTATTAACTAAATTATTCCTATTTAAAACTAAAATACTTACCCTATAAAATAAACCCTAAGATAGCTACAATATAATTAACTAAATACATTGTAGCTATTTTAGGATTTATTTTTATTTTACAGGCAACTTTGTATTTATTTTTAACTAGGTACAATAGCTATTAAATAGTTAATACCTAATTAATAGCTACCTAGTTAAAATAAATACAAAATTACTTGTAAAATAAAACCTAACCTAAGTTACAAATACACCTGACACTACACTATCAATAAATAAATTAAATTAATTAACTAAAATAAAATACAATTAAATTAAAATAAACTATAGTACAAAAACAAACAAACACTAAATTACAGAAAAAAAATATTACAAGAAGTTTAAACTAATTACACCTAATCTAAGCCCCCTAAAATAATAAAATTTCCCTACCCTATACTAAATTACAAATAGCCCTTAAAAAGGGCCTTTTGCGGGCATTGCCCCAAAGTAATCAGCTCTTTTACCCTGTAAAAAAAAAGACAATACCCCCCAACATTACAACCCTCTATCAGCCAATCGGAATTAAGGTAGGAAAAATCTGATTGGTTGATTTAATCAGCCAATCGGATTGAAGTTCAATCCGATTGGCTGATTGGATCAGCCAATAGAAGGCAGAGGTCAATACTATTGGCTGATCCAATCAGCCAATAGGATTGAACCTTCAATCCGATTGGCTGATCCAATCAGCCAATCGGATTGAACTTCAATCCGATTGGCTGATTAAATCAACCAATCGGATTTTTCCTACTTAATTCCGATTGGCTGATAGAATCTATCAGCCAATCGGAATTCGAGGGACGCCATCTTGGATGACGTCATTTAAAGGAACCGTCATTCGTCGTTAGTCCGTCGTGCTGGAAGGATGCTCCACGCCAGATGTCTTCAAGATGGAGTCGCTCCTCGTCGAATGGAAGAAGATAGAAGATGCCGCTTGGATGAAGCCTTCTGCCGGTCCGGATGTCCTCTTCTGCCTGGATAGGATGAAGACTTCTGCCGGTCTGGATGTCCTCTTCTGCCCCATCGGATGAAGACTTCTGCCCGGATCGGATGACCACTGGTGCCCGGCTGGGTGAAGACGGCTCAAGGTAGGGTGATCTTCAATGGGGTAGTGTTAGGTTTTATTAAGGGGGGATTGGGTGGGTTTTAGAGTAGGGGTGTGTGGGTGGTGGGTTGTAATGTTGGGGGGGTATTGTCTTTTTTTTTACAGGTAAAAGAGCTGATAACTTTGGGGCAATGCCCCGCAAAATGCCCTTTTAAGGGCTATTTGTAATTTAGTATAGGGTAGGGCATTTTATTATTTTGTGGGTTTTTTTATTTTATTAGGGGGCTTAGATTAGGTGTAATTAGTTTAAACTTCTTGTATTTTTTTATTTTTTGTACTTTAGTTTATTTTAGTTAATTGTATATAATTTTAGCCAATTGTAGTTAATTAATTTAAATTATTTATTGATAGTGTAGTGTTAGGTGTATTTGTAACTTAGTTTAGGATTTAGTTTACAGGTAATTTTGTAATTATTTTAACTAGGTAGCTATTAAATATTTATTAACTATTTAATAGCTATTATACCTAGTTAAAATAAATACAAAGTTGCCTGTAAAATAAAAATAAATCCTAAAATAGCTACAATGTAATTATTAATTATATTGTAGCTATCTTAGTATTTAGTTTTAAATAGGAATAATTTAGTTAATAATAGTAATATTATTTAGATTAATTTAAATAATAATTAAGTTAGGGGGTGTTAGGGTTAGGGTTAGACTTAGGTTTAGGGGTTAATAACTTTATTATAGGGGCGGCGACGTTGGCGGCGGCAGCGGCAGATTAGGGGTTAATAGATTTAATAGGCTATGTGGGCTACGGTGGTTTAGGGGTTAATACTAGGATAGGTTTATTGCGGTGTGGGCTATGTCGGTTTAGGGGTTAATAATTAGGCTTATTGCGTTGTGGAGGGTTGTCGGTCTAGGGGTTGATACATTTATTATTAGGTGTGAGAGGGGGGATTGCGGATATAGGGGTATAAGTGTTGGGCTTATTTTTGGGAGGCAGGTTAGACAGTTACGGGAGATTTAACATTTTAGTTAGTTTTCTTAGGCGCCGGCAGTTTCTAAAGTGCCGTAAGTCACTGGCGACTCCAGAAATTACGCTCATTTCTGGACATCGCTAGTTTATCCGACTTACGGCACTTTAGGAACTGCCGGCGGGGTATATGTAATACCCCGATGTGCGAGGTGAAACTACAGGCGGCGCGGGTTCCCTCGCTTGCGCCGAAAACTACGCCGTATATCAGATCGCGCCCCTCGTGTGCAATGTGGCCCCTTGCTCTTGCACAACCTTTGTTAACCAAGAGCAGGGCATGTCAAACTCCATGTACAAGGAAGTGTCGGAGTGACTTAACACCTCTGAGGTGGCAGAGAGGCAAAAGAAGCAGTTTCTGGTTACAGACCCATTCATGCCAGCCTCAACCCCAAAGACTTAAAAAGCTGTGAATGCAGCTTAATAAATCTTCCTGAGTAAGTACTGTCTTACAATTATCACCTAGCCCTTCAACTGAAAATGTATGAAATTGTCTATCATAAACATAGAAGGGAATTGAAAGTATATATATATAAATTAAATATTGTCTTTTGGGCCTGATTATTACAGCAAGTAGTCTATGTAAGGCACCAACCACCAAAATAAAATGGTAATGTTACACCTTAAGCACCATTAAATACAGTAGAACAGTTCTACTAGAAAGTGCATTATAAAAAGATAACGTAACTGCACTATGAATTTTAAATAAGCAGCAGATTTTTTCTGACAAATTTATCATACTGTGTCATACTGTAGATGGGTTACAACTGATATTACCTCATTCTATTCTTCTATAAACACAAGAGGGGCCTGAGATGCTGAGAGGCCTCTGATATACGCATGCACAGAACATAACCTTGCAGTCATCCGACCACATTTACAATTTTTTTCCTTCAATTATTGTTTATAAAAAAAACATCAGTGTATTTATTCTAGGGGATTACCAAAAATGCTTCAGATTGGGGATGTGAATTTAGCTGCAGCTGCTGTCTTCTCTCACTGCAGACGCTGTATCGATAATAATTACGGTGACATTGCCAATTACGTCACAGCCACAATGCACATTTGCGATGGATATGGGAATACAGTGAGTGTGCGTGGGTACCCAAAAGAACACACAGCACAACCCATATAGCCTACGATGACTGGACACCAATAACGAGTCCCACGGTGGGTTTGGAAAATTGCTGCATTTGGCTTAATGGTTGCAGCAAAATGTTGGACAAACAATATTTAAAGGTATTTGACAATATCTCTTTCTAATGACAAACTCTTCAATAAAATGTTTTTTTTCACCTTTCATATGCCTTTAAAGGGGTATGAAACACACATTTTTCTTTCATGATTCAGATAGAGCATACAATTTTAAGCAACTTTCTAATTTACCCCTATTATAAAATTTTCTTCTTTCTCTTGGAATCTTTATTTTTAAAACAGAAATGTAAGCTTAGGAGCCGGCCCATTTTTGGTTCAGCACCCTGGGTAGCGCTTGCTGATTGGAGGCGACATTTAGCTATTTGTTTTTTTTTCATCATACAGATGACAGTAAAAGGAGTAGCTCTGGGTCACAAAGCGCTTATTCTGTTTAGTCGAAGAGATGTTCATGTGATATTTTCTTGTCTGCGTTTTACAGTTATGCTCCATCACTTTCAAGTTTCTACACATACCTCTTGTCATAGGCTCACAAGAGATGTTCAGCTAGCTCTCAGTAGTGCAATGCTGTTTGGAAGCTGATGTGTTTAACCCATTTGTAGAGGTTAAACAGTTATATGCAAGCAACAGTGCAATCATAATGTATTATAACACATTAGACCACTCCCCCCCATTTTTATGTCCCTTTAAAGGGACAGCAAAGTCAAATAAAATGTAAATGTATTAAATAGAGCATGACATTTAAAAAAAAACTTTCCAATTTATATGTATTAACCCTATGTGAGTTCTGGAGTGTGCATGTGTATTTTGCCATCTGGTAACAGACTGCTAGATTTAGAGTTCTGCGGCCAAAGGGGTGCGTTAGCTACGCGTGCTTTTTTTTCCCTGCACCTTTTAAATACCGCTGGTATTTAGAGTTCACAGAATGGCTGCATTAGGCTCCAAAAAGGGAGCGTAGAGCATAATTTACCGCCACTGCAACTCTCAATACCAGCGGTGCTTACGGACGCGGCCAGCTTCAAAAACGTGCTCGTGCACAATTCCCCCATAGGAAACAATGGGGCCGTTTGAGCTGAAAAAAAACACCTGCAAAAAAGCAGCGTTCATCTCCTAACGCAGCCCCATTGTTTCCTATGGGGAAACACTTCCTAAGTCTGCACCTAACACCCTAACATGCACCCCGTGTCTAAACACCCCTAACCTTACACTTATTAACCCCTAATCTGCCGCCCCCGCTATCGCTGACCCCTGCATATTATTATTAACCCCTAATCTGCTGCTCCGTACACCGCCGCCACCTACGTTATCCCTATGTACCCTAATCTGCTGCCCCTAACACCGCTGACCCCTATATTATATTTATGAACCCCTAATCTGCCGCCCCCAACGTCGCCGCCACTTACCTACACTTATTAACTCCTAATCTGCCGACCGGGCCTCACCGCTACTATAATAAAGTTATTAACCCCTAATCCGCCTCACTCCTGCCTCAATAACCCTATAATAAATAGTATTAACCCCTAATCTGCCCTCCCTAACATCGCTGACACCTAACTTCAAGTATTAACCCCTAATCTGCCGACCGGACCTCACCGCTACTCTAATAAATTTATTAACCCCTAAAGCTAAGTCTAACCCTAACACTAACACCCCCCTAAATTAAATATAATTTTTATCTAACGAAATAAATTAACTCTTATTAAATAAATTAATCCTATTTAAAGCTAAATACTTACCTGTAAAATAAACTCTAATATAGCTACAATATAAATAATAATTATATTGTAGCTATTTTAGGATTTATATTTATTTTACAGGTAACTTTGTATTTATTTTAACCAGGTACAATAGCTATTAAATAGTTAATAACTATTTAATAGCTACCTAGTTAAAATAATTAAATTACCTGTAAAATAAATCCTAACCTAAGTTACAATTAAACCTAACTACACTATCAATAAATTAATTAAATAAAATACCTACAATTATCTACAATTAAACCTAACACTACACTATCAATAAATTAATTACATAAAATACCTACAAATAAATACAATTAAATAAACTAACTAAAGTACAAAAAATAAAAAAATAACTGTTACAAAAAATAAAAAAATAATTTACAAACATTAGAAAAACATTACAACAATTTTAAGCTAATTACACCTACTCTAAGCCCCCTAATAAAATAACAAAGCCCCCCAAAATAAAAAAAATGCCCTACCCTATTCTAAAATAAAAATAGAAAAGCTCTTTTACCTTACCAGCCCTTAAAAGGGCCTTTTGCTGGGCATGACCAAAAGAAGACATCCGGAGCGGCAGAAGTCTTCATCCTATCCGGGCAGAAGAGGACATCCGGACCGGTAGACATCTTCATCCAAGCGGCATCTTCCATCTTCTTCCAGCTGACGCGGATCCAACCTCTTCTACCGACGCCTACTCGCCGAATGACGGTTCCTTTAAATGACGTCATCCAAGATGGCGTCCCTCGAATTCCAATTGGCTGATAGGATTCTATCAGCCAATCGGAATTAAGGTAGGAAAATTCTGATTGGCTGATGGAATCAGCCAATCAGATTCAAGCTCAATCCGATTGGCTGATCCAATCAGCCAATCAGATTGAGCTTGCATTCTATTGGCTGATCGGAACAGCCAATAGAATGCGAGCTCAATCTGATTGGCTGATTCTATCAGCCAATCAGAATTTTCCTACCTTAATTCCGATTGGCTGATAGAATCCTATCAGCCAATCGGAATTCGAGGGACGCCATCTTGGATGACGTCATTTAAAGGAACCGTCATTCGGCGAATAGGCGTCGGTAGAAGAAGATGGCTCCGCTCCGGATGGATGAAGATAGAAGATGCCGCTTGGATAAAGATGTCTACCGGTCCGGATGTCCTCTTCTGCCCGGATAGGATGAAGACTTCTGCCGCTCCGGATGTCTTCTTTTGGTCCATCGGTGCCCGGTTGGGTGAAGACGACTCAAGGTAGGGAGATCTTCAGGGGATTAGTGTTAGGTATGTATGTTTTTTTTTCAGGCAAAAGAGCAGAATTCTTTGGGGCATGCCCCGCAAAAGGCCCTTTTAAGGGCTGGTAAGGTAAAAGAGCTTTTCTATTTTTATTTTAAAATAGGGTAGGGCATTTTTTTTTTATTTTGGGGGGCTTTGTTATTTTATTAGGGGGCTTAGAGTAGGTGTAATTAGCTTAAAATTGTTGTAATCTTTTTCTAATGTTTGTAAATTATTTTTTTATTTTTTGTAACTTAGTTCTTTTTTTATTTTTTGTACTTTAGTTAGTTTATTTAATTGTATTATATTTGTAGGTATTTTTATGTAATTAATTTATTGATAATGTAGTGTTAGGTTTAATTGTAGATAATTGTAGGTATTTTATTTAATTAATTTATTGATAGTGTAGTGTTAGGTTTAATTGTAACTTAGGTTAGGATTTATTTTACAGGTAATTTTGTAATTATTTTAACTAGGTAGCTATTAAATAGTTATTAACTATTTAATAGCTATTGTACCTGGTTAAAATAAATACAAAGTTACCTGTAAAATAAATATAAATCCTAAAATAGCTACAATATAATTATTATTTATATTGTAGCTATATTAGGGTTTATTTTACAGGTAAGTATTTAGCTTTAAATAGGATTAATTTATTTAATAAGAGTTAATTTATTTAGTTAGATAAAAATTATATTTAACTTCGGGGGGTGTTAGTGTTAGGGTTAGACTTAGCTTTAGGGGTTAATAAATTTATTAGAGTAGCGGTGAGGTCCGGTCGGCAGATTAGGGGTTAATACTTGAAGTTAGGTGTCAGCGATGTTAGGGAGGGCAGATTAGGGGTTAATACTATTTATTATAGGGTTATTGAGGCAGGAGTGAGGCGGATTAGGGGTTAATAACTTTATTATAGTAGCGATGAGGTCCGGTCGACAGATTAGGGGTTAATAATTGTAGGTAAGTGGCGGCGACGTTGGGGGCGGCAGATTAGGGGTTAATAAATATAATATAGGGGTCGGCGGTGTTAGGGGCAGCAGATTAGGGGTACATAGGGATAACGTAGGTTGCGGCGGTGTGCAGTCGGCAGATTAGGGGTTAAAAAAATTTAATAGAGTGGCGGCGATGTGGGGGGCCTCGGTTTAGGGGTACATAGGTAGTTTATGGGTGTTAGTGTACTTTAGAGCACAGTAGTTAAGAGCTTTATGAACCGGCGTTAGCCCAGAAAGCTCTTAACTCCTGACTTTTCTCTGCGGCTGGAGTTTTGTCGTTAGATTTCTAACGCTCACTTCAGCCAAGACTCTAAATACCGGCGTTAGAAAGATCCCATTGAAAAGATAGGATACGCAAATGGTGTAGGGGGATCTGCGGTATGGAAAAGTCGCGGCTGGAAAGTGAGCGTTAGACCCTTACCTACACGACTCTAAATACCAGCGGTAGCCCAAAACCAGCGTTAGGAGCCCCTAACGCTGGTTTTGACGGCTAATGCAGAACTCTAAATCTAGGCGAGAGTTTGCAACAATATTTTATAGCATTGTCATACATAGTAACAAACATTGCTACTATGGGGCAAGATTACAAGTTGTGTGGTATGTCTTTTCCACAAGCGATATGGTCGAGCAAATTTCATTGTGCAGATATTACAAGTCTTATATATATATATAAAATATATATTTAATAATAAAAACTACACTTTATTTTCTATGTGAAGAACACTGGAATGTAAAATAAGTGTAACACGATTCGGGTTGCCCACTTTTGGTCTAAAGTGGGTTGTGAGCTTTAGGCCTAACGGGGTGTTAGGTTAGCGCACATGAAGAATTAGACAAATAAATAATTATTTTAGATGTACTAAAAAAAAACTAAAAAATATTTAGTTTTTTATATTTATATATATATATATATATATTACAGTATCTATAATAATTATTAATATTTATTAATATTTTTTAATATTGTAGGTTTATTATTTACATAACAGGCCTTAATATAACACATTTTTCATATGCGCTAGCCCGATACCGCGTTAGACCTAAAGCATGCAACCCGAAGCGCGTTATGCATATTTCACAATTCAATGTTCTTTACATAGAATTGGTTTTTTTTTGTTTGTTTTTTAATATAAATTTCTATATATATCTGATAGTATTAATGTAAAATATATATCTATACCTATATATTTATAGGGATAAGAGCTAGGAAAGGGAGGGCACTCTCAGGATTTATATACATCAAAGTTTATTGTTTATAACAACAACGTTATAAAGTCATAAGGATAGGTCGACGTTTCGGTGTTGTGTGCGGCTGCAAGTCGCCGTTGTGAGTTGTTCATTTGTCTTGATGAAGGCTTCTATGTAAGCCGAAACGTCGACCTATCCTTATGACTTTCTAACGTTGTTGTTATAAACAATAAACTAACTTTGATGTATATAAATCCTGAGAGTGCCCTCCCTTTCCTAGCTCTTATCTACAATCCATTGAGGATTGCACCCAGGTGCTTCATTATTAGTTGAAGCTGGAGTGCTGGAACACGTGCTAATTGGATAATATTTATAGGGATAGATATATAGGCATATACAGATATATATGGAAAAATCTATTTAAATTCCTGTATGTGAAGAACATTGGAATGTTAAATATTAATAACTCCTTTCAGGCTAGCGCACAAGCAATAAGTGTTAGGTTTTTTTCTTTTGCGCTCTCCATTGAAGTCTATGGGGAGAAGTCCTTTAGTTAGCATGCGTTGGGTGTCCGTGCGTACAAAAGATTTACTTTCAACTTGTAATGTGTGCGCTAACCCACTTGCACAAAAAGTTTATTCTGTCAGTGTTAGCGCTCGAGCAAAAGTGCTAAATAACGATCTGCTTGTAATCGGGCCTAAAGTGTTTTATTTGTTTATATATTTTTTATTTTGGTGTTTGCACAATGTATTTAAGTGTTTCAAAAGTTTTTTTTTAATCATTTTCAAACTTTGCTACCCAGGCACAGTGACAATATGCTCTGCTGTACACAGGTGCATAATAGGGTTCAGGTGCCATTATTGCTGACACTGGAGAACCCTACTGTTCATGCGTGCACTACTTGCTCAGCCCCTAGGAGTAGATTTATCAAAGGTCGAGCGGACATTGACCTCACTAAATGCCGACAGCATATGCAATGCTTGTGCAATGCCGCCCCCTGCTCACTCGTGGCCAATCAACCGCTAGCCGGCAGCTGTCAATAATCCCAAATGGATCAGAATGATTGCAATCTGCCACCTTAAAGGTTGAGGAGAAGTTAAGGAGCAGTGGTCTTATGACTTCTGCTTCTTAAATTCCATGTCTGATGGACCAGAAATGATAAGGGGTCTATGCAGCATATGCTGCTTAATAAATCGACCCCCTAGAGTCAACAAGAACATATGCGCGCCACAGCATTTCCAGGGCAATGCACCACCATACCCTTGACAAACAATGACACCAAGTATGTTACCTGACAGTTTGAGTGGAACTGCTGTTGTTCTTTTGATGAAAAGTCTATTTGCACAGTGGTTTCCTGTCTATGGATAGTAAAGGCACATATATGGTCTTCAGATAGAGTTGTGCCACTGATCTGGCAACTGTTGCTGCAGTAAAGGGAAGATCAGTGATAATCTACTATTCCTACCTGCAGGATCTGTGAGGTCACATGGTTTAGAGTTTATAGGTGACTTAAATTTCTAATGAATTATTTGGTGTCTTGAATATACTGTATGTATTTGAATATCAAAATCTATAAAAAAAAAACATGCATGGATTTAAGAATTATTTAGTTCTGTTGTATTGCTATTGAATAACATCAACTAAATCTAAACATTTAAAAAAAATAAAAAATAGCTTCTTGTCTGCTGCAATTGTTTTTCAATATCCAAACTCCATCCACTGCTTGCCTTATTTGAAGGAGCCAATCCAGGCTTGAATCTGCAGACAACAAGACTAGCCAAGGTCATTATGTTAGTTTAAAGTTTATTATTTAGCAGTGGTTAGTTGTTAAAGTCAATTGTGAAAATATATGTAGCAGAGTTAACCTTGAAAGGTCTGCCGGGTGTTTTTTTATTTCTGATAATTACAAAATCTACAATTTTAAGAGATAAATTACATGGAAAGGGGAAAAATAAATCACAAAAGCATATTGCAAAGCTGCTTAACTACACATAACTAAACATTTTGTATGAAGGTGTTTACTGTCACTTTATTAAATACAGATGCAGGATATGGGCACTTACTGGTTTAATTTTATGTATCATTCTATTATTTTTATTGTGTTAAGAAAAAATAATAATAAATACATAAGCTTACCAGTTGCCAAAACATACTTATCGACCATAACAACACTAGAGGAACTGTTGCAATTAAGAGGGAACTTCTAATCAATCATTCCTTAGTAAAATAAACAGTGGCTGCACTTTAAACAAACTCAGATTGAAACTCAGCTTGGGTTGAAATATATCTCAGGTGCCTGTAGGCACAAAAACCTGAAGCGCCCCCTTCCCCCTTACGAAGAAGTTTTATAAATATTTGTTTTAGGTTTTTTTATAATAAAGTTACAAATAATGTTGCAAAACACTGCTGCCATAGAGTACTAAAGACACGTGGACACTCCTGAGCTCTTATTAGTCTACCTAGTTTTACTCTTCAATAAAAGATGCCAAGAGTACAAAGCAAGTTTGATAACAGAAGTACATTGGAAAGTTGTTTAAAATTGCATACTCTATCTGAATCAAGAAAGTTTAATTGTGACTTTACTGTCCCTTTAATTAGAATTCACTGCAGCAAAATGAAAACAAATCTATTGAAAACATACTTGAATTGAATAATGAAAAAAAAAATCTTTTAAAACTTTAGATAAACTATTCCATCCTTAAACGGACTTGAAACCTAAAATAATTCAGATAGAGCATTACATTTTAAACAACTTATCAATTTACATCTATTATCAATTTTGCTTAATTTTCTTGGTATCCTTTATTGAAGGAGCATCGATGCATTACTAGGAATTAGCTAAATGCATCAGTAAGCCAGTGACAAGAGGCATATATGTGCAGCCACCAATCAGCAGCTAGGTCCCAGCTCATGAGCCTACCTGGGTATTCTTTTCAACAAATGATACCAAGAGAACAAAGTAAATTAGATAATAGAAGTGAATTTGAAAGTTGTAACTCATGGTGTCACTCCCTCTAATGTTTTTTTTTTTGTTTTTTTTTGTTTTTTGTAATGTGGAGCTATAACATCAGATATATTACATATGCTTCTTAATCTAGTGTCATAAGGACATAACAATATTAATAAAAGTTAATAGTAATATGTGACTTGATAGTAAAATAAAGATGTCACAGCTATAGTGCTCTAGTAGATTAATTTAGTAACCCATCCTGTTCACTGGCAGGTTGTTAGAGAAATAAAGACAGTTGTGAAATCCTGGACATATTTCTATTGTGCATTAAATGGATTTATGGTTATTTGTTGTATGGGGTGTGGGGGGGGGGGGGTAGGAATAACCCAGCACACTCCTTCCTCTGTACTCCACTGCTCTCTTTTTGTTGGGTGGACTTGTTTTGACTATTGTTGTTTTAGGGGATTTCACATGAACTGTTTAGTTTTAAATGTCCCTTAAACTAAGTGCTGGCTGCATATAGTGTTATTTGGGTACAGTAAGTTAAACTTATTTTCAGCTGCTGCCAATTGTTCAAAGAGATCAGTAATGTACCTAACACTATATGCAAAATGCTGTCAGCGGTGAGTGAGTTAATGGCACATCTTTAACTATCCTCGGTGACAAGCAGTCCCACAACTTAGACAGTAGCCAGACCCCCTACCTTCTGGTCCATGGTGCCATGCTTCTGTTTCAAAACATGCAGTAAATCACTTCCTTGATGTCTGCACGGGGAGAGGAGGGGCGGTGCCTGCTAATGCTTGCAGTACATCTCTCAGTTGCCTGACACCGGGTCACCCCTTTACCACACTGGCCCGGTTTTAAAACACACTTCAGTCTGAAAGGGAGGAGGAAGGAAGGGAGCAGAGGGGAAGGAATGTTTGTATGGCTCATTTGATGTTGTGAGCTGCTAGCCAGTCTTGTGCCTGAAATAGGTGCAAAAGAAAAAAAATGGCTTTTGCATTGTTCCTAATTGCCGATACAGGCAGCTGGCAGACTCCACTCACTGCAGTGTGCCTGTAGGCACATGCCTACTGTGCCTAATGAGAAATCCGGCCCTGGGAACCTGTTGGCGCTCTACAAATACCAGATAATAATAATAATAATAATAATAATAATAATAATAATAATATGGAATTATATAAGAATACACAGAAATCTTCCAAATACAGCATATTGATGTCACTCTCTTCCAACTGTAGAACCAACTTTGTTACTAACCTAAATTATTTTAAAGATGTAAATTGCTGTTGTCCTTAATACCAATTCACTTAAGTTCCCTTTATTTTGTCTACAATTTCTTATTTAATAAGTTAGTGGCGTCTATTTATTAAGCTGAGTGTGCCACCCACCCTTGTAAAATGGAGCCCAGTTTATCTGAATCTCATTTTTGAAACCAAACCTTTGGGTCAGATTACAAGAGCAGTTCTTGTCGCTCACATGCTAACTTCTCTAGAAGTAAGCTTTTTGCTCGCATCGAGTAGCACTCGTATTACAAGTTGAAAGTAAAATGTTTGTGCTCGCGCACAAACCTGATGTGTGCAAAAATACGAACTTAGGATGTTGTGCACGTGATAACTCCCTACTTGCGCGCAAACCCAATCACATATTCTCAAGTGCGCTAATTCAACATGAAAATATGAATATTTCACATTTGAATGTTCTTCACATAGCATAATATGTTCTATTTATTCATAATCACATATTTATATATATATATATATATATATATATATATATATAGGTATTTTAGTACAATATATATTTATACCTATATATACAGCAAGCGATAGACAGCACTCTCTGGACTTAATAGTAGCAAAGTAGTTTATTTAGTTACGTTTCGGGGAATGCTCCCCTTCATCAGACCAGTGTTACAGAGAATGTGCAAAACATTTATACCCTAACAGCAGACCCTCCCCCTGTGTGCAAACCGCCAAAACAGTTGCCTAGGTAACCAGTGCCTAGCAACAGTGCAAAGTTACAATCATTTAAACATAGTGTAAACAAATGGTATAAACAGTGGATCTATACATATGTTTAACCTGGCACAAGTAAATCCCCAATAAAGCAGTAGAAATATACAAATACACCTATCATCCCTCAGTAGACCACATCGATAATGATCGCGCATGCATATGCTCAGGATTAGACATGTACGGTAGTTGAGGATTTCCCTTGTTTTACTGTATGACGTTAGATGCAGATTGCTGTTAGTGGGTTACCGCGCGCCCAAGGTCTGTGTTATGAGGCGTACCGGTCATGTTTCATACTTTGTATTCTACCTCCCAGGCAGCTACATTGAGGTATGCAGCAGCACCATGCAACTCTCGTGGTGTATGATTGCTAGTATTTCACTTTTACACAATAGTCCATCATTTAGCAACTTTTATGCACATGTAATAGGCGCTATATGATTGATGGTTTACTGTCTTACTTAGATTACGTGCATCAGTAGTTCACGATTCTACTTGAGGCCTTCAACTATAGTGTACTGCATTTGACTGTATTTGTCTAGTTTTGGAATGTGTGATATTCTGTATTGTTATCATCATTATCGATGTGGTCTACTGAGGGATGATAGGTGTATTTGTATATTTCTACTGCTTTATTGGGGATTTACTTGTGCCAGGTTAAACATATGTATAGATCCACTGTTTATACCATTTGTTTACACTATGTTTAAATGTTTGTAACTTTGCACTGTTGCTAGGCACTGGTTGCCGAGGCAACTGTTTTGGCGGTTTGCACACAGGGGGAGGGTCTGCTGTTAGGGTATAAATGTTTTGCATATTCTCTGTAACACTGGTCTGATGAAGGGGAGCATTCCCCGAAACGTAACTAAATAAACTACTTTGCTACTATTAAGTCCAGAGAGTGCTGTCTATCGCTTGTTGTATCTTACCCCTATTCTAGCACCCTGGCATTGGAAGGACTGTTTGTGAGAGTGCACTTTACTCACTTTGTATACCTATATATACATCTTAGGAAATAAATCACTGAAAAGTCCTGGCGAGTGCACTCTTCTTTTGCTTGTTATATATGATTATATATAGGTATAGATATTTACAGATGTATATAGGAATATCTATTTATAAATACATTTAACATATTCTCATACCAGCACATTGGAATGTCAAATATTTACTGTAAATACACAGTCTAACACTTTATTCTAAATGAATATTGCATAAATATGCTTTTAAATATGTCTCTCCATTAATATCTCAAGGAAGGGATGACTTAAGAAATGTCACATTAGAAAGTATAGAGGAAAGTACACCAAGTAGCAGCAGAAAGCACATGAAAATTAAATGTATGACAACAAATGCAAGAAGCATGACAGGTAAAATGGGGGAGCTGACGCTCTTAGTTGCAGAAGAGGACTATGATGTTATCAGTATAACTGAAACTTGGTGGGATGATTCACATGACTGGGCAGTTAACTTAGAGGGGTATACATTATTTAGGAGGGACAGGAATAATAAAAGGGGTGGAGGAATCTGCATGTATATTAAACCTGACCTTAAACCTACAATAAGGGAAGATATTTATGATACAAGTGACAATGTAGAGACCCTGTGGGTTGAAATAAAGAGTGGGGGGAAAAATCCTAAAAAAATATTACTAGGAACATGCTACAAGCCTCCCAACATTAGTGACCCAGAGGAAACTCAACTACTAATGCAAATAGGTAAGGCTGCTAATAACAGTGCTGTAATTATGGGAGATTTTAACTACCCTGATATAAACTGGGCCAATGAAACTAGTAATTCAGCTAAGGGGGATAGATTTTTAAATGTTCTCAGGGATAACTTCTTGTCACAATTAATAGAGGAGCCAACTAGGAGTAAAGCTATATTGGATTTAGTGCTATCAAACAATACAGATATAATATCAAACATAGAAATCAAAGAACATTTGGGTAACAGTGATCATAACATGGTCACATTTGAAATCTCTTTTCATATGCAGTGTTTTAAAGGCTTAACTAAGACTTTTAATTTCAAGAAAGCAAAATTCAACGATTTAAGGAAATCATTAAATAATATAAATTGGGACAATGTATTTTCTAATAAAAATACAGAGGATAAATGGATAATATTTAAAAATTTGTTAAATAAATATACATATCAATACATACCATATGGTTATAAAAATAAAAATAAAAAAAATAAGCCGTTATGGCTAAATATAAATGTGTTAAAAGAAATTAGGAAAAAACGTAGGGCATTTAAATTATTAAAAGAAAATAGTACAGACTCAGCATACAATATTTATAAGGAATGTAACAAAGCATGCAAAAAAGCAATCAAATTAGCCAAAATTGAATATGAAAAATTAATTGCCAAGGATTCTAAGTCTAACCCTAAAAGGTTCTTTAAGTACATAAATAGCAAAAAATCTAAGAAGGATAATATAGGTACATTAAAATGTGTGGAGGGTAGCATGATAAATAATGACAGGGAGAAGGCTGAGGTACTAAACCAGTTTTTTTCTTCAGTATACACAAGAGAGGAACCATTGAATGATACTTTGGAACAGAATAGAACATGCCAGTCCATACCACTAACTGGGTTTTGTTTAGAGGATATCAGGAAAAAACTAAAAAATATTAAGGTAAATAAAACTCCAGGCCCAGATGGAATACACCCAAGGGTGTTAAGGGAACTTAGCACTGTTATAGACAAACCTTTATTCTTAATTTTTCAAGACTCATTATCCTCAGGCATGGTACCCCAGGATTGGCGTAAAGCTGATGTGGTGCCACTCTTCAAAAAGGGAAGCAGGGATGATCCAGGAAGCTATAGACCAGTTAGTCTGACATCAATAGTGGGGAAGATATTTGAAGGGATTATAAGGGATTATATTGATGAGCATATTCGTGTAAACAAGATTATGAGTTCTAATCAGCATGGCTTTAGGAGAAATAGATCATGTCAAACTAATCTAATTAGATTCTACGAGGAAGTAAGTAAAAATATAGATAAAGGGGAATCAGTTGATGTGATATACTTAGATTTTGCAAAGGCATTTGATACAGTGCCACATGAGAGATTAATGCACAAAATTAAGGGACTGGGAATAGCTGAAAATGTTAGCTCATGGATAAATAACTGGATAAAAGATAGGGAGCAACGAGTAGCAGTAAATGGATCATACTCAGATTGGACAAAGGTAATCAGTGGCGTCCCCCAGGGATCAGTACTGGGCCCTGTTCTTTTTAATATTTTTATAAATGACTTGGAGCAAGGATTAAATAGCGACATCTCTATTTTTGCAGATGATACTAAGTTAAGTAAGGTCATTAGGTCAGAGCAGGATGAACTCTCTTTGCAAAGGGATTTGCTAAAATTAGAACTATGGGCAAGTGAATGGAAAATGAGATTTAATACGGAAAAATGTAAGGTTCTACATTTGGAAGTAAAAATAAGCAGGCTATGTATTTTTTAAATGGGACAAGACTTAGCCAAACACAGGAGGAAAGGGATTTGGGAGTAGTAATAGATAACAAGCTAAAGATGAGTGCACAATGCAGGGCAGCGGCTTCAAAGGCTAATAAGATACTAGCATGTATTAAAAGAGGCATTGATTCAAGGGAGGAAAGCATAATTCTGTCATTATATAAAGCCCTGGTAAGACCTCACCTTGAGTTTGGAGTGCAGTTCTGGGGACCGATTGCTAAAAAGATATTGCAGAACTAGAAAAAGTTCAGAGAAGGGCCACAAAGCTAATAAGGGGATTGGAGAAATTAACCTATGAGGAGAGGCTAGCCAAACTGGGTCTGTTCTCTTTAGAAAAAAGGCGCTTGAGAGGTGACATGATTACTTTATATAAATATATTCAAGGCCCATATACAGAGATGGCAGAAGCTCTTTTTATTCCAAGAAAATTGGTTCTGACAAGAGGTCATAATTTAAGGTTGGAGGAAAGGAGATTTAATCTCCTGCAACGGAAACGTTTTTTCACTGTAAGAGCAATAAAATTGTGGAACTCATTACCAAAGGAGGTAGTGAATGCCAATACCATAGATACATTTAAAAATAGTCTGGATAAATTTCTGTATATAAACAAAATTCATGGATATGATTGCTAGTATTAAATGGGTCACATTTTAATGGGGTTATTTAAGCTTAACTGGAGCTTTTTGTAAGTATTTTAGATTTGTATAGGTTGAACTCGATGGACTTCAGTCTTTTTTCAACCTTATCTACTATGTTACTATGTTACTATGTTACATGTTTTCATGCACTTGATTGCATAGGGCTCCAATGCACTTCTGTATGTGTCTATATATTTATACATATATATTTGTGTTTATACTTGTATATGTCTGTAAATACGTAAATACACATATAAATACACATACATAGGCATATTTAGACATGTACTGTATGTATCACTATGTTAAAGCCCTTTGCCTGCCTTTTTTTGTTCTTTGAGCCCTTATAACTTTATTTGTGCAATATTTTTGTAAACTAATTTTTATCAGATGGTGTTATTATGAGTGCAACTGTAATTTGTAAAGTATTTTATTGTGTTTTGTGACATTTTTTTGTTTCGCAAAATAGTTAACCAGAGCTCTAAGGACGTGCTATCCTGACGACTGTTAACTTGAATCGCGTTAACTTTCAACCCTGTAATATGAGCGATACACCCGACGCATGCAAACAGACGTAATAAATCAGTTTTTCGCTCACGCATAACTGTTAGAGAGCCCCACTCGTAATCTGGCTCTTCACTTTATTCTTGAGGTGGGTATTACTGTATTCTTCCCAGAGAATTTCCTCTATTTCATTTATAACTTCTAGACAAAATTTAAAGAGATTTGGGCGCCACCCCGACATATGACCCAGACCGCTATCTACTCGTCCACATCTCCAACATCGGAATCTATCTTTTTATTAGTTTAAACACATTAGTGACAGAAATTAGCTCCTATTTAGTAATCTGGTGTATCTAAATATAATTTTTTATTATTTTAGGAGCAGAAAAAAACAATAGTTCTTTCTGCTCAATGACTGTAACATAGAAATTGGGACTGTATAATATCTCTGAAGTGAAGAACGGACACTTTTTTTCTATAAGTGTATTTCTATTTTTCAGCTTTAGAAATGTTAGAAAGAGAGCGTGAGAAGTAAAACATAAATAAGAAAAAAAGTTGAGTGATAGAACTATAGAAACACAGATTTTGAGAGCAGATAAGAACCATAGCAGAAGCGGACCTACTGAACAGAGGGTCCTGGTGTTTATAATAATAAATATGCTGCTCTGTATAATGATTGTGAGAATAGATGGATAGATAGATGTACCTGCAACCTGTACTAATAAAAGGCTCCCCTGCTATGGGCCATTGCACCTGCACCACCACTGCTTCTTAACTTAAAGAGAAAGTCAAGTGCAAAAAAACTTTCATGATTTAAAAAGGGAATGTAATTTTAAACAACTTTCCAATTTACTTTTTTTTTACCAATTTTGCTTTGTTCTCTTGGTATTTTTAGTTGAAAGCTAAACCTAGGATGTTCATATGATAATTTCTTAGACCTAGAAGACTGCCTCTAATATGGATGCATTTTGACCACTAGAGGGCATTAGTTCATGTGTTTCATATAGATAACATTGAGCTCATGCACGTGAAGTTACCCTGGAGTGAGCACTGATTGGCTTAAATGCAAGTCTGTCAAAAGAACTGAAATAAGGGGGTAGTCATCAGAAGCTTAGCTACAAGATAACCACAGTGGTAAAAAGTATATTAATATAACTGTGTTGGTTATGCAAAACTGGGGAATGGTTAATAAAGGGATTATCACAACCAAAATTCTAGTGTTGACTGCCCCTTTAAACTTCGGAGGTAGATTGCAGCATCCGCTGCTTGATAAATCTACCCCTTAATCTGAAACATTATTTCTTAAATACGTCAGAGATAACTGTATTATAGCAACTACTGATTTGAAATGTGGCCCCTAAATTGAGGCTAAGCTCCTACTATGGCCTAGCTATATGTGATAATGTTAATGCCAATAGGAATAGATATACAGGTATAGCTATAAATTCATATATATAAAATATGTATTTACAATAAAAAGTACATGTGTGTATGTGAAGAACATTGGAAACTGTTGGGTTGGTGCGCAAGTATATGTGTTCGTTTTTTCAGTTTGCGCTCTCCATTAACTTCATTGGTTAGCGCGTGTGGGTTTTTGCTTGCGGGTTATTGCTGTCTATGTTCTCATTAAAGCGATACTGAACCCAATTTTTATCTCTTCATGATTCACGTAGAGCATGCATTTTTAAGCAACTTTCTAATATACTCCTATTATCAATTTTTCTTTGTTCTCTTGATATATTTATTAGAAAAAGCAGGAATGTAAATTTACGAGCCAGCCCATTTTTGGTTCAGCACCATGGATAGTGCTTGCTGATTGGTGGCTGCATTTACACACCAATCAGCAAGTGCTACCCAGGTGCTGAACCAAAGATGGCCAAGCTCGTACACTTACATTCCTGTTACCTTTAAACTTGCTCTGGTGTTGCTCCTATTATGAAAAATGCTTACAGCTAGGCTTGAGCATTTGTTTAGTTCCGAATGCATATTTGTAACAAAAATACGGGTATTCATTTTGTTTTCATGAAACGAATATCTGTACGAAAGCCCTAACTAAATTGAAAGAAAACAAATATATAATAATGAAATTCTTTAGCACACATTTGCTTCCTTTAAATTACCTTTAAAAGGTAAAATACTTACCTATATAGTGCTCTGAGAGAGCTGCACTAATCCCGACCCTTCTTTAAAGAGCCCAGGGCCGTACTAATAAGAGGCTTAGCACAGGTTAAACCTCCTATTGGTGCGGCCCTGGGCTCTTGGTCAGGATTAGTGCAGCTCTCCCAGCGCACTGTAGGTAAATAAATAACTGCAGGTGATGCTTTTTTTTACCTGCAGTAAAGGAACATTTACATTTGTTTTAAAGACAACTACTGTATATATAACCGAATATTCAGCATTTGTTTTGTTTAAAACTAAACGAATACCGAATAGTGCAGCAAACATTGTTTTCAGAATATTTGTTCTGAATGATTTGTCCAAAACTAATTATTTACCAATGCACAAGTCTACTACAGATTTAGTTTTATATATTTCATATACTTAAAAGTTTCTACCATTTCCCCTCTTCCCCTTTTCTCCTAAGCTACACATATTTAGGTCATTGATCCTTTCTTTCTAAGTTGTATTTTTTAGACCATGCACTTTTTAAGTATCCCCCTTTATAATTAAGTTATTTTGTGGTGATAGTAAATGTGTGTATTTTATCTGATTAACAAAAAAATATAACTTTATAAATGAGTTAAGAATTACAATTGTAACTATATTACAAATAGTAAGTGAATTTTATATATTGTGTGTAAATATGCATACAAATCATTGTTAAACAGCTGAACACAATTAATTGGAACACATTCCATTCCATTAGAATAGTTGTATAAAATGCTTTGTACAGGGTTTCTTGGTGTTTTCAAACTAAATGCCTTTCCAATACATCAGGAACAAAAAATGGTTTAATTTGTTTATAACTTCAAACTGCATAACTGTCCGCTAATACTAGGGACTGAGAGTGGTATTCAGAAGACTAATGTTGCACAGGTGTTTGCATGTTTACTTTATTTGATTTAATTCAACAGATTGAAAGCTATTTGCACAGGTTCTGGGAGCCAAAGTGGGAAACCCAGACTATTCCAAAAGCTCTTGGGAAGCTCTTGCGTCTGTAAATAAATTGTCATCACCTTTAAACAAATGAAATGAAGGCAAACAGCTGTAAATACAATTATCTTGCAGTTCATCAGGATACAATAGGTTTGTGCCAACAACATGATTGCTTAATGCTTAGTAATAACAATACAACCAATTATTAGCATTGCTGTTATCTCAGATTCCCTGGTCTTCCATGTGTACATAAGCGAAAAGTCATTTTGACCTTGTTTGTGGAACTAATTAAGATTGACTTGTAAGTAATGATTTACTTTAACAATCCTTTACTCAAAAACGTGAAAAATTATTTATTTTCTGATAAAACATGTGCATTAATGTACATTATCTACATATTAAAATAAATTTATAAAACACATCCCTATACATCTGAGCGCATTCACATTGCATGTCCCTTTAATATGGAATTTAAAACAATCTTTAAAACATCATAGATTATTTTAAAGAAACCTTTAGTACCATATGGTGCTATAAGAACACTAGTAATATTACAGCAACATTTTTTAAAATAGTTAAAGTGTTTACATATTCTATACAGTATTCTCCCTAAATATCATTGCAATCTCTTGCCTGACAAAATTTTGCTGCTAATAAAATTAAAGGGACAGTCTACACCAGATTTTTTTTTTATTGTTTTAAAAGATAGATAATCCTTTTATTAACTATTCCACAGTTTTGCATAACCAACACAGTTATATTAATACACTTTTTACCACTGTGATTACCTTGTATCTAAGCCTCTGCAGACTGCCCTCTCATCAGTGGCGGTTCTAGACAAATTTTACTGGGGGGGCCAAGGTGGGGCCAGTGTTTAATAAGGGGGACACATTAAAAAAACGGAAACAAATTATATATATATATATATATACATATGTATGTATATGTGTATGTGTGTGTATATGTGTATATATATATATATATGTGTGTGTATATATATATATATATATATATATGTGTATATACGTACACACACACACATCCATACACACATATATACATACACACACGTACATACACACACATATATACAGGTAGCCCTCAGTTTACGCCAGGGTTAGGTTCCAGAAGGAATGGTTGTAAATCGAAACCATTGTAAATTGAAACCCAGTTTATAATGTAAGTCAATGGGAAGTGAGGGAGATGGGTTCCATGCCCCTCTCAAAATTGTCATAAGTAACACCTAATACATTATTTTAAAAGATTTGGAATGAAGACTTTAAATGCTAAACAGCATTATAAACCTAATAAAATAATCACACAACACAGACTTCACTTGCAATTTTCTGCAAACAGTTCTTTCTATGCATTCCAATCTGGACTGAGTTATAGACAGGAAGATCTTGTTCCTTTGAAATCTGCTTGATAGCTCAGGTCTGGTTAAACTGATTCATTTCAGCTTGCTTTGCTTTGCTGCAACACAAGCAGACAAATCCACCTACTGGCTATTTTAACAAATGCACTGCTTCTCAATGCTTTTCAATAGCAGTCACATGACTTGAAAAAAAGGTTGTTATTCTGAAACGGTGTAAATTGAACCGTTGTAAAACGAGGGCCACCTGTATATATATATATATACACACACACACACATACATACATACAAACATACATACACACACATAAATACATACACACACACACACATAAATAGATACATATATATATATATATATATATATATATATATATATATATACAGTCCAAACAATGTGCACTCCAGATTTTCAATGAATTTCAATTGCCTTGGGTGCTGCTCATAATATCAAATAGACCAACGAACAGAAAAGCACTCCAAAGGTCTTACAACAACCAGTCACTTTTATTGTGAACGTTTTCGGGTCAAAACGTCCCGTCCTCAGACTTACAGAGACCAAAGTCTCTGTAAGTCTGAGGACGGGTCGTTTTGACCCGAAAACGTTCACAATAAAAGTGACTGGTTGTTATAAGACCTTTGGAGTGCTTTTCTGTTCGTTGGTCTACATATATATATGTATATATATATATATATATATATACATAGAAACAGAGACCACACTCTTAGAAACCAGCCCTCCAATGATCAGCTACCGGAGGGGTAAATCTCTAAGAGATATATTAATGCGTCCTGACATGACCCAGGCCTACATGAGTGCTACATGGCTGAAACAAGGCAAGAAAACTGGATGTTTTAAATGTTTGGGGTGCACGACATGTAGTGCACTTGTACAGTGTAGTCATTTCACACACCCATGGACCAACAAGAGGTACAAGATCAAATACCGTGTTACCTGTACAACTACGTTTATTGTATATCTGTTACATTGCATATGTGGCAGATTTTACGTCAGGAAAACCACTGATGATTTGCGTACACAAATGGCGAATCACAGGGCGGCCATTAGAACAGCAATAAAAAATGGGGACTCCGAACAACCAGTTGCCAGGCACTTTGCCAAACATGGACACACTGTCAAGGATTTGAGATACGTGATCATTGACCACGTCCCCCCCCTTATCCAGGGGTGGTGACAGAGGAAAATTATTGTTACAAAAGGAGTCTAGGTGGATCCATACCCTAGACACATTAACCCCCAAAGGACTGAATACAAATTTTGATTTACACTGTTTCCTATAAGAAGCTAATGAAATCTAAGAATTGATGATAATATGCAATTAACCATTTCTTTACAGGAGGGAGTGGAGTTGCTTAAACACTATACCTTGAAAAGCCCCTAAATGATTTTCAGTACTGTCATTCTAGTATGGCTTTTAGATTTATATTCGTATCTACATAACATCTTTAAGGTATAAAGGAGATATATCTATAGTGTTCGAAGTAGAATAGTCCTAACTTTGTACTTTAGTGAGGTAGCTACCTCTATATCTTTAAGTCCCTCTACATGTAGCGAGCATACTACTGTCAGTATTAGACTTGCCCCCTCCTCTAGATACTGAGCTAGAACGCCAATATAAGATGAAATGATTCTGATGTATATACATCAGTCACGAGATACTTAATAATTTAAACATAGATGGAGCTGATTTACATAGTGAGTGGGGCACCCTGCATAGTTCAAATTTACAGCACTGTTCCGTGTACTTGATAGAATGCATTACCGTTGCTAGGTTACGGTAATTTTTACTTTGTGTTTTTTCCAGTGGCCCTGTTGGGTTTACCGTGGCGCTGCCTGTCGCATGCGCAGTTGCGCAGGGTAAACGCTGTCGGAAGCCCGCCGCTGGCAGAGCTGGACGTGTGCACCTGGGGGTAAGAGATGTTATGTGTATTTAAGGGGTATGTATTGTATTGTATGTCATGTTTGATAAAGGGGGAAACCCGAAACGTTACAGGATAATAAAAATCCACAGTGGTGGTGAAAATAAGACCTAAGAGTGCGGTCTCTGTTTCTATGTATATCATGTATATGCACTGCACCTAGGCGAAAATTTGAATAACGAGAGTGCTTGGTGACCAGAACATTTTTATATATTTATATATATATATATATATATATATATATATATATATACACACAAATCCATACATACATACATACATACATACATGCACACACTGAGTAGAAAAAAATAAAATAAAAAATAAAAAGACTATGCACTTAACTAGTGCTACATAGTTCAGATAGCACATTCAATGAAAATGGTGTCAAATAATTATTTACATACATTAGAAAAATAAGGAAAACACTCCAGCAGTTATTATAGAGTTGTGGAGGTGAGAGGGCAGACTTGCATCTCTTCTGTTCTGGCAGTGTACAGGCTAGAGAGAACGTCTGCAAAACCAACCAGTGACACTTCTGGAACGCTTGTCTGCAGACTGCAGCTGTAAGACGCCCCGCCCCCACAACAACCCAGGAACTGTAGCACATCTCTGAAAGGGGCACAAGTTTTACTTCACTTTGTTAACCCCACGCTTTGACTAGACAGCGTTTCAGGGACAGGGAAGCAGATAAATAGCCTTGATCTTGTCCAGTATTTTTCAGTCAGCTCAGTGGCCAGCTCAGGGGGGCCACAGGGGGGGCCAGGAACATTTTTACAGGGGCACTGGCCCCTGTGGGCCCCTGTGTAGAACCGCCCCTGCCTCTCATTTCAGTTCTTTTGACTGAGTTGCATTTTAGCCAACCAGTGCTGGCTCCCAGGTAACTCCACGTGCGTGAGCACAGTGTTATCTATATGACACACATGAACTAACACCCCCTAGTGGTGAAAAACTGTCAAAATGCATTCAGAAAAGAGGCGGCCTTCAAGATCTAAGAAATTAGCATATGAACCTCCTAGGTTTAGCTTTCAACTAAGAATACCAAGAGAACAAAGCAAAATTGGTGATAAAAGTAAACTAGAAAATTGTTTAAAATGACATGCCCTATCTTTTTCATGAAAGTTTATTTTAGACTAGACTGTCCCTTTAAACAGCAAGTGTTTCCTGCAAGAAGATTGTGCTGATCACTGTCCTAGGTAAGCAGTACTATAGTGAAGGTTAAAGGGACATGATACCCAAATACTGAATAACTTAAAAGTGATGCAACATATCTGTAAAAAGTTGAATAGAAAATATCACATGAACATCTCTATTTTAAAAAAATGAAGATAGTTTACCTCAAAATTCCCGCAGTAATCACATCCTATTGTAAAGGGACTTTAAATATCCACTCAGGGACTTACAAGGGAGCGCACATCTGGTATGTGCATGCGCAGTCACTTTATTTCCTCCTCAATTTAAAGATGTTTACTATGAAATCTCACAAGATTAGATTGGCTGTTTGTTTGTTTGATTATGCAGAAGACAATAAAAATATCTTCTTTTTAACCCTTTAATGACTGCAACTTACCATGTACGTCACTGGTCGTTAAGGGTTTTGTTGTTTATAATAGTGTGGGTCCTGCGCTATTATACCCTCCTTTCTTCCAGCCAGTCACCGGAAATAGTGCGGTCTCACCACTGGCGCTATTACTTATGCAATACCCATAGAAAGGTTACGTCGCTGGTCCTTAAGGATTTACAGAGATGTTTGTGTAATATGTTCTAGTCAACTATTTACAGATATGTTGCATCACTTTCAAATGATTTAGGTCTGTGGTTAGGAATTAGGCTAGGTTTAGGAATTAGGGTTGGGGTAAAAGATTGAGGTTATGGAATGTGGCGATGGATTAGGGTTAGGAATGAGTTAGTGTTGTGGTTTACAATTAGGCTTAGGGTTAAAAAAGCAATCATAGTTAGAAAAAGGGACAAATTTGTGATTATGGTTAAGCACTATGGTTAGGAATTGGGGTTATAGTTAAGGAAGCAACAAGGATTATGAATATAGACAAATGTGATTATGGTTAGACACTATGGATAGGAATTTGGGTTAGGGTTAAGGAAGCAATAATGAATAGGAATATAGATAAATGTGATTATGATTAGATACTATAGTTAGGAATTGGCTTTAGGAAGCAATAATGAATATAGACAAATGTGATTATGGTTAGGAATTGGGGTTATAGTTAAAGGGACATGAAACCCAATTTTTTTATTTTATGATTTAGAAAGAGCATGCAATTTTAAACAACTTTCTAATTTACTTCTATTATCTAATTTGCGTTATTCTCTTGATATATTGTGCTGAAAAGCATATCTAGATATGCTCAGTAGCTGCTGATTGGTTGCTGTACATAGATGCCTTGTATGATTGGCTCACCCATGTGCATTGCTATTTCTTCAACAAAGTAAAGCTAAATAATGAAGCAAACTAGATAATAGAAGTAAATTGGAATGTTGTTTAAAATTGTATTCTCTACTTGAATCATGAAAGACAATTTTTGGGTTTAGTGTCCCTTTAAGGAAGCAATAAGGATTATGAATATAGACAAATGTGTTTATGGTTAGGATTTGGGGTTATAGTTAAGGAAGCAATAAGGAATATGAATATAGACAAATGTGATTATGGTTAGGCACTATGGTTAGGAATTGGGGTTAGGGTTAAGGAATCAATTAGAAATATGAATATAAAGAAATGTGATTATGGTTAGGCACTAAGGTTAGGAATTGGGGTTATAGTTAAGGAAGCAATAAGGATTAAGAATATAGACAAATGTGATTATGGTTAGGCACTATGGTTAGGAATTGGGGTTAGGGTTAAGGAAGCAACAAGGATTATGAAGATAGACAAATGTAATTATGGTTAGGCAGTGGCACTATGGTTAGGAATTGGGTTTAGGGTTAAGGAGGCAATAAGGATTATGAATATAGACAAATGTGATTATGGTTAGGCAGTGGCACTATGGTTAGGAATTGGGTTTAGGGTTAAGGAGGCAATAAGGATTATGAATATAGACAAATCTGATTATGGTTAGGCACTATGGTTAGGAATTGGTGTTATAGTTAAGGAAGCAATAAGGATTAAGAATATAGACAAATGTGATTATGGTTAGGCACTATGGTTAGGAATTGGTGTTATAGTTAAGGAAGCAATAAGGATTAAGAATATAGACAAATGTGATTATGGTTAGGCAATTATGTTAAGGAATGGGGGTTAGGGTTAAGGTAGCAACAAGGATTATGAATATAGACAAATGTAATTATGGTTAGGCAGTGGCACTATGGTATCTGAAGTTTAGAATAGAATAATGCATATGAATAAAGAATGGATCTGAAAAAATGAAAGGATCCGAAAAAACAATTTAAAGGGACAGTCAAGTCCAAAAAAACTTTCATGATTCAAATAGGGCATGTAATTTTAAACAACTATCCAAATTACTTTTATCACCAATTTTGCTTTGTTCTCTAGGTATTCTTAGTTGAAAGCTAAACCTAGGAGGTTCATATGCTTATTTCTTAGACCTTGAAGGCCGCCTCTAATCTAAATGCATTTTGATAGTTTTTCATCACTAGAGGGCATTAGTTCACGTGTTTCATATAGATAACATTGAGCTCATGCACGTGAATTTACCATGGATTGGCTAAAATGCAAGTCTGTCAAAAGAACTGAAATAAGGGGGCAGTTTGCTGAGGCTTAGATACAAGGTAATTACAGAGGTAAAATGTGTATAATTATAACTGTGTTGGTTATGGAAAACTGGGGAATTGGTAATTAAGGGATTATCTATCTTTCAAAACAACAAAAATTCTGGTGTTGACTGTCCCTTTACCTTAACATAACCTATATGCCGGCGATTGCCGAAACAAAATGATCTAATACCGCCACCCACATTGCCGACATTAAATAAAGCTATTAACCCCTAAACCACGTCCCCCCACATCCCCAACACTACCTAAACCTATTAACCCCTAAACCGCCACCCCCACATCGCCAGCACTAAATAAACCTATTAACCCGTAAACCGCCATTCCCCGGCATCGCCAAACTAATTAAACCTATTAACCCCTAAACCGCAGTTCCCCTACATCGCTGACACTAACTAAACCTATTAACCCCTAAACCACAGTTCCCCGACATCGCCGACACTAACTAAAACACTAAATAAACCTATTAACTCCTAAACCACCATTCCCAAACAGCGCTAACACTAACTAAACCAATTAACCCATAAACCGCAGTTCCCCGACATCGCTGACACTAACTAAACCTATTAACTCCTAAACCGCAGTTCCCTGACATCGCTGACTCTAACTAAACCTATTAACCCCTAAACCGCTGCTGCCCACATCGCAACAACCTAAATTAAACTATATTAACCCCTAAACCTAACACCCCCTAACTTTAACATAATTAAAATAAACCTAAATTAAAGTTACAATTATTAATTAACTTACCTATTTAAAAAATAAAACCTAAGCTAGCTACAATATAACTATTTACTAACTATATAGTTAAAAAAATACAAACTTACCTGTGAAATAAAAATAAAGCCTAAGCTTACACTAATAAAACCTAACATTACTAAAAACATAAAGCCTTAAATTACTAAAAAAAAACCTAATCTATAATAAACTACCAAGGGCCCTTAAAATGGCCTTTTGTAAGGCATTGCCCTAAAGTTAACAGCTTTTTTGCAAAAAAATAAAAACAAACACCCCCTAACATTACAAACCCCACCCCCCAAACCCACAAAATAAAAATAAACCTAATCTACCCATTGCCCTGAAAAGGGCATTTGTATGGGCATTGCCCTTAAAAGGGCATTCAGCTCTTTTCTTTCATGTAATTGGCAAGAGTCCATGAGCTAGTGACGTATGGGATATACATTCCTACCAGGAGGGGGCAAAGTTTCCCAAACCTCAAAATGCCTATAAATACACCTCCCACTACACCCACAACTCAGTTTTACAAACTTTGCCCCCTATGGAGGTGGTGAAGTAAGTTTGTGCTTGATTTTATTCTATGATAAGCGCTTCTAAGCATTCTGAAGACCAATTCCTCTCAGAGTACAGTGTTTGTCAGAGGGATGTGAAGAGAGTATCACCTATTGTTTTTATGGTTTCTCTCTTTTCAGATCGACCATATACTCTTATACCATTACCTCTGATGATAGTTTTCAGTACTGGTTTGGCTATCTGCTATATGTGGATGGGTGTCTTTCGGTAAGTATGTATCATTGTTTAAGTCACTCTCAGCTATGGTTTGGTGCTTTATATATTAATAAAAAAGTTTTAAATATATGTATTTTACTTATATTTGCCATGAGTCAGGTCTATGTTTATTTCCCTTTTGCAGTCTTAACAGTTTCATTATAGGAATCATGTTTGGGAAAGTTTATTTAAACTTTTTTCTTACCTGGGGTTTTCAGACTTTTTCTAATTCAACTTGTTTATCATTTTTTTCGCTGGCAAATTTAGGCTTGCGAGGATGCAAAATTTGGTTATTTATTGCATCATTCTTGCCGCAAATTTTTTTTGGCGCGCCTTTGATGCCGCAAATGTAATCATTTCCTGCGTCTTTGTTTGCAAACATCACATGTTATTGCTTTTATCATAAAAAGGTTATGACTGATATTATGCCTTTAAGTTAACTTACGAGGTCTTTTCAAAATTGTAAAGATTTAATTAAAGGGACAGTAAAGTAAAAAAAAAACTTTCATGATTTAAATAGGGCATGTAATTTTAAACAACTTTCCAATTTACTTTTCTTACCAATTATGCTTTGTTCTCTTGGTATTCTTAGTTGAAAGCTAAATCTAGGAGGTTCATATGCTAATTTCTTAGGCCTTGAAGACTGCCTCTAATCAGAAAGCATTTGACAGCTTTTCACAACTAGAGGGCGTTAGTTCATGTGTTTCATATAGATAACATTGAACTCAAGCACGTGAAGCTCTTAGGAGTCAGCACGGATTGGCTAAAAATGCAAGTCAGTCAAAAGAACTGAAATAAGGGGGCAGTTTGCAGAGGCATAGATACAAGGTAATCACAGAGGTAAAACATATATTATCATAACTGTGTTGGTTATGCAAAATTGGGGAAGAGGTAACAAAGGGATTATCTACTTTTTTAAACAAAAAGAATTCTGGCGTTTACTGTCCCTTTAATTTTGTTATGACCGACAGCATACTTAAAGGGACAGTCTACACCAGAATTTGTATTGTTTAAAAAGATAGATAATCCCTTTATTACCCATCCCCCAGTTTTGCATAACCAGCACTGTTATATTAATATATGTTTTACCTCTTTTATTACCTTGTATCTAAGCCTCTGCAGACTGCCCCTTATCTCAGTGCTTTTGATAGACATACAGTTTAGCCAATCAGTGCAGACTCCTAAATAACTCCATGGGAGTGAGCACAATGTTATCAATATGACACACATGAACTAGTACTGTCTAACTGTGAAAAACTTTCAAAATGCTCTGAGCTAGGAGACGGTTTTCAATGGTTTAGAAATCAGTTTGAGGCTACCTAGGTTTAGCTTTTCAAAAATACCACCTAGGGAACAAAGCAAATTTTATGATAAAAGTCAATTGGAAAGTTTTTTAAAATCGCATGCCCTATCTGAATTATGAAAGTTTAATTTTGACTAGACTGTCCCTTTAAGTTTATAATACTGATGAAGGTTTTCTGTGGTTCAAAGAATCCTGTATCAGAGACAGTTTTGTTAAAAATTCTTCTTATTTTTCATTTGAACATTCTTTGTTCTTTGTTAAGGACAATGTGTTCTTTTTAGCTTTTAGGAGCCGAGTCCTCCTATTAACTATATTATTTTAAAATCTGGATTTTAAGATTTTAATTTGCTCCGGAGGTTTTTTCTTATTCAAGATAATATCTGTATTATGTTCTAAGAATGGTTTATCCTGATTTCCTATGGAAATTGGTACTTATTTTTAGGATTCTTTAGAGTTTGAATATAATCTTAGTAGAGCATATTCACGTACTGTTTATATTTTTAGCTCAGCTTTATCTGTGGCTGACATTACTGTTTTTTCAACCTTTTTGTTGTTGAACAGTTAGCATAAACAGTTTCAGATTCTCAAGTATATAACTCTGTTTATTTACTTCTGATGTATTTATTTTATTATGTTTATTATATCTATTATGATTTCAAATATATTTTATTATCTTTAGCTTGTTAGGATAATAGTTTGATTTATATTATCTCTACTATTTCTGGAGGTTTAGAGTTTATTTCTGCCCTACTTTTAGTCCGGTGATGTAGATCAGTTTGTAAATGTCCTGACTACAAACGCTTGTTCTAACTGTTTTTATCAGCTGCTAATTTGGTTAACTCCGAGTGTAAGCACTGAAAAAGTGTTTTTTTTGTATCCTTCTGGGAGAAAAACGCTATATAATTTCTAGTTATTAGACTGCATGAAGGTGCGGTTCTCAAACCAGTCCTTCCTGTGGGTTTCAGATTAAATTGTTTTTCGATTAATTCAGTCCAAAATCTATATTATTCTTAGGGTTTGAGTAGATTTTTAGAATGAGATCTTCTAGGAAAGATTCTTTCTTTCTTTCTTTCTTTCTTTCTTTCTCAGTACACTGTGAATTATTTTCAGGTGTGATTATACCAGTTGTCCCAAAGAAGAAAGGTTTATTTCAATCCAATCTTGGATCTGAAGACTTTATATTGTTTTATAAGAGTCTCAACTTTCAAGTTGGCGACTATAAGGACTATTATGCCTTTTGTTCAGCAAGGTCATTTCATGTCCACTCAAATTTACAGGACGTTTATCCTCATATTTTATTTTATTCAGACCACTTTTGGTTTCTGAGTCTCTCTTTTTTTAGATAAGCTTTACCAATTTGTCGCTTTTCCATTTGGTCTTACAACAGCTTTATTAATCTTTTCAAAGGTTCTGGGTGCCCTTCTTTCTGTAATAAGACAGTAGGGTATTGTGGTATTTTTTTATTTGGATTGTATCTTGGTATTAGCTTAATCTTTTCCTTTAATAGAATCTCATGAATCAACTATTTTTTTTTTCTTCAAGCCATGGTTAGAAGATTTAATTTACCTAAGAGTTTTGTGATTCCTCAGACAAGTGTCACCTCTTTTTGGGTTTCTAGATGGATTCTGTATTCATGACTTTGTCTTTATCGGACAAAAGTCAATTGTAATTGGCGTTAGCCTGCCTAACTTACAGTCTAGAACATTCCTTTCAGTGGCTATGTGCATGGAAGTTTTAGGTCTCATAACTACAGCATCGGACGTGGTTCCTTTTGCTCGTTTTTCATCTCTTTTGCTTTGCATACTGAATCATTGGTGCAGGGATTGTTTTTAGATATCACAGTTGATATTCTTAAATCCCAAAATTCAACTCTCTCTGATTTGGTGATTAGACTATCATCATTTTATTCAGGGGGGCTCTTGTGTCTCTGACAGCACAAGGGGTTTGGAAACTTCAAGAGGTGAAGTTTCCAATAGATATTTTAGAACTCTGTGCTACTTTCAGAGCTCTTTCAGGCTTGGCCTCTTTTAGGAGAGAACTTTTCATTTGGCGTTCAGACAGTCAATATCACAACTGTGGCATATGTCAATCATCAAATAGGGACTCACAGTTCCTTAGCAATTAAGAAGTATCTTGAATATGTTCTTAGGTGGAATTCATCTTCTGTCTAATTTCTATGATTTTTATATCAGGTTTAGACATTTGGGAGGTGGATTATCTCAGCCATCAGTCTTTACATCCGGGAGAGTGGTATCTCTATAGAGATGTGTTTTCTAAATTTCCTAGGTACCTTTTCAGATCCAGGGATACTCATGCAGAAATGGTGGATGCATTAGCAGTGTCTTGGTTTTGCAACCTGGCTACATCTTTCCACCTCTGTTTTTTTCTTCCAAGGGTGATCTCCAAGATCATATTGGAACAGTCTCATGTGTTTCTGATAGCATCAGCATGGCCTCACAGGTTTGGTATGTGGATCTTATTCGGATGTCCAGTTGCCATCCTTGGCCACTTTCTCTTTGGCCAGCCCTCTTGTTTCAGGGGCCCTTTTTTCCATCAGGATCTCAAATTACTAATTTGAAGGTATGGACATTGATTAGTGTTTAGTCATAGAGGTTTCTCTGACTCAGTTTTTATCACTATATTGCAAACTTATAAGTCTGTTTCAAGGAACATGTATTATCAGGTTTGGAAAACCTATATATTATGGTGTTCTTCTCATAAATTCTCTTGGCATTCTTTTAGAAATCCTAGGATTTTACAGTTTCTTCAGGATGGTTTGGATAAGTTTGTCTGCAAATTTTTTGAAGGGACAAATGTCTGTTCTTTCTGTTTTATTTCCTAGAAAGATTGTTTAAACTTCCTTATATTCACTGTTTTGTTCAGGCTTTGGTTTGTATCAAGCCTGTTCATACAAAAGTCAGTAAAGAAGTTGAATTTATGCATAGAGATGTGCTGCTTAAAGACACTCCCAAAATTAGATACCATGGTAATAATAGTAGTAATAGGAAAAGTTCCAAATCACCTATAACCTTTTCAACTTGCTACAGTAGACAATTTAGCTGTATTAATAGTATTTTAAGGAAATACCTTCCTGTCTTAGACAGAGATGTCTTGTTACAAGATTCATTACAAAACCAGGGCATTAGGCTAGTGAGCAGAAAAGCTACAACCATTGGAAATCACCTAATCAGAGACTTTTCAACCAAAAGTAACAACTCTTGGTTACAGCCGGAAATGGGATTCTTTAGATGTAGAAAGATTCCCTGTAAGAGTTGTGAGTTTGTGATCCCCGGCAGAGAATTTAAATCTAAGACCACAGGTAAATGTTTTGACATCAGATTTAGACTAAACTGTAATTCTAGATTTGTGGTCTATTTAATTAACTGTAAGATCTGCTGTAAACAGTATGTAGGCAGGACAACTAGGCTCCTTAAGGATAGGGTTCAGGAGCATCTGCTCTCCATTAAACATGATCCCCCTTCCACTCCAGTAGCTAAGCATTTTGTTGAACATTTCATATCTTTAGGTATTCCCATCAATGACATTAACCTAAGCACTATGTTTAGCTTCCAAGGTATAGACCACGCCCCTTATGACATTAGAGGTGGGGATAGAACGGCCAAGCTGAATAGGAAAGAGGCCTTTTGGATATTTAATCTAATGACTGGCACCCCAAATGGTATTAATAAGATCACTGACCTGAGATACTTTGTGGACTGAATTCTCTTCAATAGCTATATACATATATATACATTTTCTCTATAACCCGTCATGGTAATGAACATAGTTGCTCTATACATATAGTAATTTTTACTCATGTCCCTCCAGAGTGCTCCCCAGCTCAAGTATTAGCATGTTTGGTTTTGTTAAGTCCCAGATCCAGCTTTAGCTGTATTTTAAGTTTTCACATTATTTTATTGTCTATATAGACATAAGAGACATCACTAGTATTAGCACAATTTTGCTCACATGTAGACAGTATAATATAAGACTGGTCAGTTGGATGTCCACATTTATTTGTATTCATACAGTATTTCACTATTCAGACTTAATTTATGGTCTTTTCACTAATTTTTTACATAGAATTTGTCAATATTATTATATTAGTTATTCCATATAGCATTGGATCTTATTTGTCATTTAATACAGAACTTCAATTAATGCGATAAACCTTAGATATGATCCTCACTAGGGTATTTCACCTCAGTAAATTTAAAATATCACATTGTGAATTTAGTTCTAATTTAAATTTAATTGTAATTTTAATTTTCCAAATTTTACATCACACTTTCATGAATCACTTTAGTTTGTTCCACTATTTACACAGAACATTCGTTAGTTTATTCAACACGTTTTGTAACTTAACTTAACTTAACATATTAAGCCAAGCTGGATAAAAGAATGACTGTATAGGTTTTCAAATTCTCCCTTAATGTCAAATTAATTAACTTTTTAACACAGACAGTTCTAATGTAAATTCTTCAACATTTTAAACTCTTGTATGAGACTTGTAAAAATGTCTCACTTTGAATCCTCTGTGAGTCCGCTGTACATTGAATTAACAATATTGTTATTCTTTTAAATTTGCAGCTTGAATATAATCCTTTGTTCCTTTAGCATTTGTTCATATGAATTGTTCATAGAGCAACTTCTGTACTATTTTGCTACTTTCTTTGGAAAAGGCTATTTTAACATCCTATTATTTATCAGCGTTTACATTGTATCTTTTGTGTTACTAATATTGATACAAGATTCATACACATATGGCACCTTAGATACAATGCTATCCTTGCTGAACGCCTTAAAGGGTTTTTTCAAAACCCAGCAGTAGCCTGCTTCCATAGACGGTAGCATTTGTCCCTTTAACTATAATGAACAGGTGCTAATTTCGTTACGTAAGCAAGTAAGCCTTTTTTAAGCTGTTTGTGTTTTGACTATGTAAGTCCCTGACGAAGTGCCTCCGGGCAGGAAACGCGTCGGACGTTTGTTCTCAGTGTACCCCTGAGTCTGTTTCACCCTGTGAATGTTAATCTACTGAAAATAAAGTTGATTTTTACCTGCACCGAGGCCTACGGCTGTGATTAGTTCCAACACAGGTAATTTCATTTGTTCATCTGTTCATATATTCATTTCTCCCTTTTTGGAGTCTTAATTTGGTTTAAGGATTTGCAGGCTCTTTCTTTTGAGCCTATATTTTCTTTGAAGATTATCTACTTTCTTGGAAAGTGTTGTTTCTTTTGGCTATCTCTTCTGCTAGAAGAGTATCTGATTTATCAGCACTCTCTTTTTTCATCTAGATAAGTTGTTTTGTGGACTTCTTTTTTTTCCTAAGGTTGTGAATTTGAACAACATTAGTAGAGAAATTGTTGTTCCTTCTTTGTGTCCTAATCCTAATGAATTCTTTGAGAGTTATTTACATTCTTTGGATGTTAACCTCTGCCATTTCTTTGACATCCTGGTTAAAGCTTTTGTTTCTCAAGGCTTATTTGGAGGCAGAAAAGGGGTTTGTCCCTGTGTGGTGTGTCACAAGGTAAATAGGAGCTAAAGTCACTGTAGTGAATATATAAACTTCACAGACCCAATTGGATAATTTATGTTCAAACAGTCGTGTCTGATGCAAATGTGACCCCCTCCTCTCACCTCTGTTACGTCCGGTCCTGGGGGCAGGAACACTGAAACCTGTCGGCGGTATGCTCGTTATGCCGGTGGCTCTTTACCTTCAGCCTATCCGGTAAAGCTTTCAAGCTGCATCCGCTGATGGTGCCTGTACTCCCTCGTCAGACGTGTCAGGAGGTAGGGGGGCGGGAACCGGCAAACTCTACCCTGTACTTTCCTTTTGATGTGATTGGTCCAGAAGACGTCCTCTATTCAGACGCTCCCTCCTGATTGGAGTGAAATCGATTTCAGCCAATCCTCAAGTGAATAGGGGAAGCCCGGCTGCAGGGTCTGTTCAGCAGTGTGGAAGTTAGGGATAGTGTGAGGAGCAGTCTCCTCTCTCAGTGCTCACGCTGATAGGTCACAGAAACAGAGCAAAAAGGAGATGCGGAGCACTGAGTAAAATAAAAAGTCTCTTTATTATTGTAGAATCATTAAAAGACGAAAAAATTCAAGGAGTTAGGGTGCTATTCCTTGCAATTGGGTTCAGCTCAAACAGCGATTCTACAATAATAAAGAGACTTTTTATTTTACTCAGTGCTCCGCATCTCCTTTTTGCTTTATTTGGAGGCAGGGCAGACTCAAACTACTAAGTTCAGTTGCCATTTCTTGGGCTTTTTCAGAATGAAGCTTTGGATGATCAAATTTGTGAAGCAGTAATTTGGTCTTCTTTGCATACTTTTCTTGTTTTTACCATTTGGATGTATTTGCTTCTTCTGAAGCAGTCTTTGGTAGAAAAGTTCTTCAGGCAGCTGTGTCAGTTTGATTCTACTGCTTTTGGTTTAAGTTTTTTTAAAGAAAAACTTAATTATTGGGTGGATTTAATTTCTCAGTGTAAATAGCTGTTGTTATTTTATCCCTCCCTCTCTAGTGACTCCTCTGTGGACTTCCACATCTTGGGTATTTCTATCCCATACATCACTAGCTCATGGACTCTTGCCAATTACATGAAAGAAAACATAATTTATGTAAGAACTTACCTGATAAATTAATTTCTTTCATATTGGCAAGTGTCCATGAGGCCCACCCTTTTTATGGGGGTTATGATTTTTTTTGTATAAAAGCACAATTATTTTATGACTCTAATTGTTAATGTGACATATGGGCAGATCACTGTGTTGCTACACAGATCGAGCTGTCAATTTGTATCTTCTTTTCCACAACTTTCAATAAAATATATATATAAAAAAAAAAAAAAGAAAAGCACAATTATATTTCCAGTTCCTCTTTTAGTATGCTTTTTTACTCCTTTTGTTATCACCTCACTACTTGGCTATTCGTTTAACCGAGTTATGGGTGTGGTGGGAGGTGTATTTATAGGCATTTTGAGGTTTGGGAAACTTTGCCCCCTCCTGGTAGGAATGTATATCCCATACGTCACTAGCTCATGGACTCTTGCCAATATGAAAGAAATGAATTTATCAGGTACATTCTTACATAAATTATGTTTTTCGGCCCATTAAAAAAAAAAAATCCCTAATCTAAAAAAACACCCCAAAAATAAAAAACTCCCATTACAAAATATAACAAACTAAATTATCCAAAATAATAAAAATAATTCCTATTCTAATACCCCGTTTAAAAAAACCCACCCAAAATATTAAAAAACTAATCTATAATAAACTACCAATTTAGCTATATTGCAATAAACAATTACAACAAACACCCCCACCCCCACCCCAAACCCACAAAATTCAGGCGAAAACGAAGTTTGTTCGAAACAAATTGCACTATGGTTAGGAATTGGGTTTAGGGTTAAGGAGGCAATAAGGATTATGAATATAGACAAATGTGATTATGGTTAGGCACTATGGCTAGGAATTGGGTTTAGGGTTAAGGCGGTAAAAAGGATTATGAATATAGACAAATGGATGGTTAGGCACTGTGGTTAGGAATTGGGGTTAGGGTTAAGGAAGCGATAAGGAATATGAATATAGACAAATATGATTATGGTTAGGCACTATGATTAGGAATTGGTGTCAGGGTTAAGGAAGTGATAAGGAATATGAATGTAAACAAATATGATTATGGTTATGCACTATGGTTAGGAATTGGGTTTAGGGTTAAGGAGGCAATAAGGAATATTAATATAGATAAATGTAATTATGGTTAGGCACTATGGTTAGGAATCGGTGTCACGGTTAAGGAAGCGATAAGGAATATTAATATAAACAAAATGTGATTATGGTTAGGTACTATGATTAGGAATTGGGTTTAGGGTTAATGAGGCAAACAGGATTATAAATATAGACAAATGTAATTATGGTTAGGAATTGGTGTCAGTTTTAAGGAAGCAATAAGGATTATGAATATAGACAAATGTAATAATGGTTAGGAATTGGGGTTAGGGTTAAAGAAACAAACATTTTCAAACATCCACAATTTTCCACCTTAGGCAGCAATGCTGTTTGCAAAATTCTTGTGTCTGCAAAAATTGTTGCAGAACTAGTTTCCCATCACATCTGAGCTGCAGTATTTGTGATGCAGTGGTTATAACATTACCCTAAAAGCATGAGCAAAAAATCATTGTATAGATTGTGTGCCAAAAAAACTCAAACTGGCTTCTATTTGAGAATTATATCCCCAAAACATTTGCAATAAAATATTTTGAAATAAGGAAAAAACATTTATTAACATTATTGCTACATATACATATTATATAGTCCTGATGCATATTTATATAGCATACCTTCCCTTTTAGCATGTTAAAAATTATTAAAAAGAAAAAGGAATTAAGAAAAATACACAAAAAAGATGCTTTTTATTCCAATGTATAATCTTTCAGATGTGCATTAGAAACTCTTTCTAACGCTAAAGAAAATAAATCTGTAAATATGTTTGCTTTCCAAATGAACGGTATTTGTTTTCCAAAGATTTCTTCTTAAAAATATAAACTATAATATCACTGAAAATTAAAAAAAAAAAATATTGTGCATATAATTTTCAACTTCATTTTTTAATAACTGAGCTCATTTTGGTTATTTTTAAGGCAGTTGAGTGTGAACCTAATGTAATATACACTGTACACACAGGCTCACCTATACATATGTACAGTCAACACCAAACAAAATGTTAACATTTTCCCATTTTTATTTGTATTTTTTAGACTTGAAAATTGACTTTTTTCTTTCTTAAAGGGACACTGTACCCAAAATTTTTCTTTCGTGATTCAGATTGAGCATGAAATTTTAAGCAACTTTCTAATTTACTCCTATTATCAAATTTTCTTCATTCTCTTGGTATCTTTATTTTAAATGCAAGAATGTAAGTTTAGATGCCGGCCCATTTTTGGTGAACAACCTGGGTTGTCCTTGCTGATTGGTGGATAAATTCATCCACCAATAAAAAAGTGCTGTCCAGAATACTGAAACCAAAAAAAGTTTAGATGCCTTCTTTTTCAAATAATGATAGCAAGAGAACGAAGAAAAATTGATAATAGGAGTAAATTAGAAAGTTGCTTAAAATTGCATGCTTTTCTGAATTACAAAAGAAAAAATTTGGGTACAGTGTCCCTTTAATTAAACCAGAAAAGTGTGTTTAAAACCAGTAGAATCAGACTTGGAATGTGAAAACAATGATATTAACTTCCACTGTACAAGCTTAAATAATTATTATCTCTTCTGAAATTAGCCTTCAGGAAAGGATGAGATAACTTCCAGAAGGGGGCATAAATCATTGTTACAGTGACGTGTTTTACTTTTTATGGAAGCCAGAAAACACTTAAATGCATCCACATCTAACACCAGTTCCCCATGCAAGTCTGTTCACTGCCCTTAAACCATCTCTCACTGTTTAGAGAATCAGGCTGGGTGGGGACATAGGCTGAGCTTATTTGCATGACTACGCCCACAGAATAAATCCCTTCAATTTAAACTTTTGTGTTATTCTGGAACAAGTTTGGGGAACTTTGAGTCACACACGTGGATACACCACTAAGCATTCCTGCAAATGAAGAGGCTGTATTCTGTATTCATATAGCTCCTTCAGAAGTGGATGCTTATCCAGTGCAGTGTGCTAACAGATTAAATGGTATTGGCAGCTTGATTGAGGTGAGATTAATGCTGCTATTATACTAAAAAAGACTATGTTTCTCTAGTTAAATACTAATTAGTAATAGTATGTGAATAGTTAGTTTTTGTCAGCATTCAGATTGTCAGCTCTTCTGACTAGGTCTTTTCTTGGAAAGAAGCTGTAATTTAAGTGAATGTCAACTTTCACAAATGAAAGCCCTGTGTTTGCTCTGAGGGGGGGGGGAGTCGTTATTGGAGGAAGCCGGATTCCTCATTTCTGACGTAAAAAGAGAGGACATGGAGGTGGGGGAATTGCGGCTCCGGTGTTCCACGCTTGCTAGGAAGAAAAGGTAAGTATTTTTAAAAAAACGGCTTCAATGTAAACTTTCATGAATTAAAGTGACCCTGTTTTTAATAGTATTTTTAAAAACAGGGCTTTCATTCGTGAAAGTTGACATTCACTTTAATATCTGTCTATTGAGTGTTAAACGTAGCTAATCAAAATGTTGTTTTTTTAGAGAAATAAATTTAGTTTTGGAACTTCAAATTCCTATTGAGTTATACAAACTTTGCATGATTCCACTTTTTTGAAGTTATCAGATTCGTAAGCTCTCTGGCTTTGGTATGACATAAGTCATTATTTCAATGTGTAAGAACCCAAGAGATGACCAGTGAATAATTTAACTAGGGATAAAGATAGTAAAATTACTTAAACCTGTAATTTCACTCATCTGTTACAGTATACACTATAGATAATCAGATCACATTGCAATTACGCTATCTATCTCTGTATATCTGTATATCTATCTATCTATCTATCTCTGTATCTATATCTGCCTATCTTTCTATCCATCTATCTATCTACATATCTATTCCAATCTCTCTCTAGTCTGTTCATATCTATCTATCTATCTATCTATCTATCTATCCTACCTCTCTCTAGTCTGTTTATATCTATATCTCTGTATATCTATAATCTATCTATCTATATATCTATATTTGTATATCTATCTCTCTGTCTCTATCTATAAAATCTATCTGTCTATCTATCATCAATCTATCTCTGTATATCTACTGTATCTCTGTATATCTATCTCTGTATATCTATCTCTGTATATCTATCTGTCAATTAGATTCTACCTTTTATCTTGTATCTGGTATGCCCAAAAGGTAAATTGTGACCTACCAGGGGATCTTTAGGTGCTGACTAGCAGACTGTTGTCAGACTTTCCATTTCTGTCTCAGACAGTATTGATAGTATTGGCTAAAATAAATGTTAAAATGTGGTATACTCAGGTATATTTTGGAACACAACAGTGGTATTAAAAAGGGTGATTGAACACAAGAATATTAGTCCCTGTATTAAACAAAGATCCGTTTTGTGTGCAAGCTCAGGCTTTCTTATGCGTAGCACATAAGTGCACCCCTGTATTGCTTGTTTTATAAAGTAACATGAATTATTACAACCTAGGAGCCACAATGCAGAACTCTAATGATTTGTAACTCTCCTCTCCCAGCACCATTTCTCCATATATCTCCTTTTGCTCTCTTCTTTCTCTCTGTGAATTCAGTATATGTATTCTGTGTATATGTCTGTATTTGTGCATGTAGTGCTTAGCTAGCTAAAGTATGGTTATTTTAATGTTTGTTTATGTAGAAGTATTTTTTTTTTTTTTCTACATATATTTTTTTTACGTGGCATTAAAAAAAAAGCCTGTCCCTTTAAAAGACACTGCATGTGACAATATATTCCTATAAAATGCCTGTGTGACAATTTATTCTTATAGAATGCCTGTGTGACAATATATTTCTATAGAATGCCTGTGTGACAATATATTCATATAGAATGCCTGTGTGACAATATATTCTTATAGAATGCTTGAGTGACAATATATTCATATAGAATGCTTGAGTGACAATATATTCCTATAGAATGCCTGTGTGACAATATATTCTTATAGAATGCCTGTGTGACAATATATTCATATAGAATGCCTGTGTGACAATATATTCCTATAGAATGCTTGAGTGACAATATATTCCTATAGAATGCCTGTGTGACAATATATTCTTATAGAATGCCTGTGTGACAATATATTCTTATAGAATGCCTGTGTGACAATATATTCATATAGAATGCCTGTGTGACAATATATTCTTATAGAATGCTTGAGTGACAATATATTCCTATAGAATGCCTGTGTGACAATATATTCTTATAGAATGCCTGTGTGACAATATATTCTTATAGAATGCCTGAGTGACAATATATTCCTATAGAATGCCTGTGTGACAATATATTCTTATAGAATGCCTGAGTGACAATATATTCCTATAGAATGCCTGTGTGACAATATATTCTTATAGAATGCCTGAGTGACAATATATTCCTATAGAATTCCTGTGTGACAATATATTCTTATAGAATGCCTGAGTGACAATATATTCCTATAGAATGCCTGTGTGACAATATATTCTTATAGAATGCCTGAGTGACAATATATTCCTATAGAATGCCTGTGTGACAATATATTCTTATAGAATGCCTGAGTGACAATATATTCCTATAGAATTCCTGTGTGACAATATATTTCTATAGAATGCCTGAGTGACAATATATTCCTATAGAATTCCTGTGTGACAACATATTCCTATAGAATGCCTGTGTGACAATATATTCTTATAGAATTCTTGGGTGACAATATATTCCTATAGAATTCCTGTGTGACAATATATTTCTATAGAATGCTTGTGTGACAATATATTCCTATAGAATGCCTGTGTGACAATATATTCATATAGAATGCCTGTGTGACAATATATTCCTATAGAATGCCTGTGTGACAATATCTTCTTATAGAATGCCTGAGTGACAATATATTCCTATAGAATTCCTGTGTGACAATATATTTCTATAGAATGCCTGAGTGACAATATATTCCTATAGAATTCCTGTGTGACAACATATTCCTATAGAATGCCTGTGTGACAATATATTCTTATAGAATTCTTGGGTGACAATATATTCCTATAGAATGCCTGTGTGACAATATATTCTTATAGAATGCCTGTATAAAAATATACTCCTATAGAATACCCGTGTGACAATATATTCTTATAGAATGCCTGTGTGACAATATATTCCTATAGAATGCCTATGTGATAATATATTCCTATAGAATGCCTGTGTGACAATATATTCTTATAGAATGCCTGTATGAAAATATACTCCTATAGAATACCCATGTGACAATATATTCTTCTAGAATGCCTGTGTGACAATATATTCCTATAGAATGCCTGTGTGACAATATACACCTATAGAATGCCTGTGTGACAATAAATTCATATAGACTGCCTGTGTGACAATATATTCACATAGAATGCTTGTGTGACAATATACTCCTTTAGCATTGTCTGTGTGACAATATATTTCTATAGAATGCCTGTGTGACAATATATTCCTATAGAATGCCTGTGTGACAATATATTCATATAGAATGCCTGTGTGACAATATACTACTATAGAATGCCTGTGTGATAATATATTCCTATAGAATGCCTATGTGACAATATACTCCTATAGAATGACTGTGTGACAATATACTCCTATAGAATGACTGTGTGACAATATATTCCTTTAGAATGCCTGTGTGACAATATATTCATATAGAATGCCTGTGTGACAATATACTCCTATATAATGCCTGTGTGACAATATATTTCTATAGAATACCTATGTGACAATATATTCATATAGAATGCCTATGTGACAATATACTCCTATAGAATGCCTGTGTGACAATATATTCATATAGAATGCCTATGTGACAATATACTCCTTTAGAATGGCTGTGTGACAATATACTCCTTTAGAATGGCTGTGTGACAATATACTCCTTTAGAATGCCTGTGTGACAATATATTTCTATAGAATGCCTGCTTGTTATGTAATTACATTTGGCGCACAATACTGCAGATAATACTGGAAATCCCACATCTAATTTTCAAGCAGAAAATAAGTTAACCTGTTTTTCACTTATGAACAATACTTCTTGCAAAATACATTTGAAAATGAAATATAATTTTAATTTAAAGGAATATTCCAGACAAAATTGGAATCCACATGAATGTATTTTAGTTTTGAATAGAAGCATTTTGCAATATATTGTATGTATTAGCAAAAATGTGTCTAAAAAAATACTTTGGTGCACAGTTCTTCCAATAGGATTTAATGTCATATGACATTTGCCTAATATATTTACAACAAAATATAACATATATATATATATATATATATATATATATATATATATATATATATATATATATATATATATACAGGGAGTGCAGAATTATTAGGCAAATGAGTATTTTGACCACATCATCCTCTTTATGCATGTTGTCTTACTCCAAGCTGTATAGGCTCGAAAGCCTACTACCAATTAAGCATATTAGGTGATGTGCATCTCTGTAATGAGAAGGGGTGTGGTCTAATGACATCAACACCCTATATCAGGTGTGCATAATTATTAGGCAACTTCCTTTCCTTTGGCAAAATGGGTCAAAAGAAGGACTTGACAGGCTCAGAAAAGTCAAAAATAGTGAGATATCTTGCAGAGGGATGCAGCACTCTTAAAATTGCAAAGCTTCTGAAGCGTGATCATCGAACAATCAAGCGTTTCATTCAAAATAGTCAACAGGGTCGCAAGAAGCGTGTGGAAAAACCAAGGCGCAAAATAACTGCCCATGAACTGAGAAAAGTCAAGCGTGCAGCTGCCAAGATGCCACTTGCCACCAGTTTGGCCATATTTCAGAGCTGCAACATCACTGGAGTGCCCAAAAGCACAAGGTGTGCAATACTCAGAGACATGGCCAATGTAAGAAAGGCTGAAAGACGACCACCACTGAACAAGACACACAAGCTGAAACGTCAAGACTGGGCCAAGAAATATCTCAAGACTGATTTTTCTAAGGTTTTATGGACTGATGAAATGAGAGTGAGTCTTGATGGGCCAGATGGATGGGCCCGTGGCTGGATTGGTAAAGGGCAGAGAGCTCCAGTCCGACTCAAACACCAGCAAGGTGGAGGTGGAGTACTGGTTTGGGCTGGTATCATCAAAGATGAGCTTGTGGGGCCTTTTCGGGTTGAGGATGGAGTCAAGCTCAACTCCCAGTCCTACTGCCAGTTTCTGGAAGACACCTTCTTCAAGCAGTGGTACAGGAAGAAGTCTGCATCCTTCAAGAAAAACATGATTTTCATGCAGGACAATGCTCCATCACACGCGTCCAAGTACTCCACAGCGTGGCTGGCAAGAAAGGGTATAAAAGAAGAAAATCTAATGACATGGCCTCCTTGTTCACCTGATCTGAACCCCATTGAGAACCTGTGGTCCATCATCAAATGTGAGATTTACAAGGAGGGAAAGCAGTACACCTCTCTGAACAGTGTCTGGGAGGCTGTGGTTGCTGCTGCACGCAATGTTGATGGTGAACAGATCAAAACACTGACAGAATCCATGGATGGCAGGCTTTTGAGTGTCCTTGCAAAGAAAGGTGGCTATATTGGTCACTGATTTATTTTTGTTTTGTTTTTGAATGTCAGAAATGTATATTTGTGAATGTTGAGATGTTATATTGGTTTCACTGGTAAAAATAAATAATTGAAATGGGTATATATTTGTTTTTTGTTAAGTTGCCTAATAATTATGCACAGTAATAGTCACCTGCACACACAGATATCCCCCTAAAATAGCTATAACTAAAAACAAACTAAAAACTACTTCCAAAACTATTCAGCTTTGATATTAATGAGTTTTTTGGGTTCATTGAGAACATGGTTGTTGTTCAATAATAAAATTAATCCTCAAAAATACAACTTGCCTACGAATTCTGCACTCCCTGTATATATATATATATATATATGGAAATCAGGAGACAGCACTCACTGGTCTTGACAATACTGGATTTATTCAGTGACGTTTCGGGGAATACACCCCTTCATCAGACCAGAGTACATAGAATGAAGCAAACATTTATACTGTTCCATAAGACCCTCCCCCAGTGTGAAATTGCGCCAAAATTGTTGCCATGGCAACCACCAAGTGTCAACAAACCCCATACAAATGAAAAACAAATGAATTAAAAAAACAAAATATACCACAATATACCAAATAAGTGAACATTGCAACCATGTACATATACAGAGCAAGTGGGAATCATAATGCAAACGGTAGATACAATTAAAGATCAAACAGAATATCAATAGAAAAAAGTATTCAGCATAGATAGATGTTATGGATGGGCAGCAGTTAACAGGACCAATGAGCAATGCTTAGATTAAACATTTCATTACAGGCTTATACTGAGCAAGCAATATATACATATACAGGGCATACTATCCCCATCATACAGGCAGGTAGACAAGATAGCGGAATGACTATAAGTAGAAATCACACTGCAGGCATACATTAGCATATATTAGCAGGGGGTGTCCAAGGTATATGTATGGGGCTTATCTCATTAGTATCAATGTAGCGCTGGCAGGAAGAGGGGCTATCAAGGCACATGAACATGGAGTAACCAGTAAAACACTCTATGCATACAGATAAGGAGAAGATAAATACCTGATGGGTTTAGAGGGATATAGCTCCGCGGAGAGTTGTGTGTGTTACCGGAGATACAATAAGCTTGGAGTACTGCACATGCGTATTGCAATTAAGCGACGCCCCTAAGGCTATCGCTATGTGAAAGTTAATTGGTTAGAGGAGACAAGCCCCTATGTTGTCAACAGGCAACAAACAGCTAAAGACAGCAGCAAGAGCAGCTGGAAAAAGAGATCACTGGATACGCATAGCCAGAGATTGTAAGGAACACCCTTACACGGTGTAAAAATTCATATGGGGAAAGTAAAAATAACTCATATGGGGAAAGTAAAAATAACTCATATGGGGAAAGTAAAAATAACTCATATGGGGAAAGTAAAAATAACTGATCTGCTATATATTGCACAGACACAGTCCCTAACATGGTCAAATGCAGGAATATTGAGCTAATCAATAGTTGGTAGATCCATTAGCACTGGATGGTAAACGGAAGAATTAATCAAGGGGGCATATTGTACAGATGAGTACATGCACAGTGGATAAAAAAGTACATGTATAGTATATCAAAAAAGCAAATTTTGAGTTTACAAAAAGCCAAATTTGATTAAAAAATAAACAATTAACCTATTGTATTAAAACAAGGGTGGAAAAAGGCACACACAACACAACTCAAGGGATCGCTATGTATACTCCAAATGCATAAAAAATACACAAAAGATATATATAAGATATAGTATGCGGTCATATCCAAATGTCCAATGGCTAAATACACAATGTAAGGCAACCTCCGTTATATGACACACCAAAAATTTTTTTTTTTTTTTTTTAAACAGGTATTCATATAAACAAACCCAATAGATAGCAGGTATATACATAGACATATAATTCAATGTCAAATGCCCACGTTTGGGTCTTAAGGATGAAACGTAATCAATGTCCACAATATCCAAAAGCAATGGAGAACATCAGAAAGTCAAAAAATAAGTCAAATGATAAGTAAACCACAATTGTTTCTGTGAACTAACCACAGAGAGTAAACACAGTGTTTACAGGGAACAAAAAGGTGGTACCTGTGTCTTCTGATGTCACAAGAAGCAATGCCAGTCGATACTCATGTTAAGGCCGTGTGGGTGGACTGTGTTCAATTTATAAATCCATTCAGCCTCTCTACGGAGTAGTAGCTTGTCACGGTCCCCCGCCGCGGTTTAGCGGTGGGATGTGGTCAATCAGCTTGAACCTAAGATCAGATACCGTGTGGCCCATCTCCAAAAAGTGCCTGGCAACGGGTTGGTCACTCTTCCCCTTATCGATGGCTGCTCGTATGGCACTTCTGTGATTCGCCATCCTCTTTTTTATGTCATCAGAAGTTTTTAAATGTAGAATAAACCACAATTGCAGTTTAGCATGTATAACACATATTGTGTGGTACACGTAAGGTAATGTTTAATTTTAAACAACTCATTCGTGTGAGGATGTCGGAATTGACTGCCTTGGAGCATTGAATTGCACGTCACACAACTGGGGCACTTGAATGATCCTTTTTTAGTGGGTTTTTTTTTTTTACTGTAACTGTTAATGGGGTCAGTTTTCATCAGTATGTCTTTTAAATTCCTCCCTCTCTTGTAACCAATTCTTGGAGGGCCATACCCATGGTATGGTAATGATGCATCTGATTCAGTTATGTCCCATTTCTCTTTCAATGTCATACCCAGTGTCCTTGTGTCTGGGGAGTAAGTAGTGATGAAATTCATTCTGGTCTTGGGGTCCACACTCGTCCTGTTCTCTGTGATATCCTTTCTAGCTTTCTTAATCAGTTCATTATTATAGCCCCTGTTCCGGAACCTTTCCTCCATTTCATTCAGCTGGGTGTTCCTTCTGATGTCAGAAGAGTTATTTCTTGTAACCCGTAGTAGCTGCGCTTTTGGAATAGCTCATATAAGGGATCTAGGGTGGAAGCTGGAGGCATGCAGCAGTGTATTACGGTCAGTTTCTTTCTTAAACAGGGTTGTACCCAGGCCAGAGTCTTCTTTATAGATTCTTAGATCTAAAAAATCTACTTCGTTGTAGCTTGACACCTCTTTCAGTTTCACCTGGTCACCCATTGTATTCAGGTTTCTCACCCATTCCTGGAATGATTCTATAGTACCTCTCCACACCACGATGATGTCATCAATGTACCTTTTATAAAAAAGTACCTGTTCATGTTCATATACCTTGAAGACATTCTCCTCCATGTGTTCCATAAAGAGATTTGCGAAGGCCGGGGCCATATTGAAGCCCATCGCCGTTCCCATCAACTGGAGGTAAAATCTCTTCTCAAATTTGAAATAGTTCATCTTCAGGCATAGAGCTAGTAAATCAATTATGAACCCAACCGGGGTCCAATGTAGGGATGTTTTTCCAGACTTCGTCTTACGATATCCATACCCATTTCATGAGGTATAATAGTGTAAAGACTTGCTACATCCAAACTAGCCAGAACATCACCTGGTAGTATTTCGGTTAGTGCAGCTAGGTCTTTAATTAATGCAGTGGAGTCTCTCAGGTATGACCTCATATTAGTCACCATAGGTTGTAGAATGGAGTCTATATACGTGGCCAGAGGTTGAAGGAGTGAACCCCTGGCAGAGACAATCGGTCTCCCAGGTGGATGGTCCAGTTGTTTATGAATTTTAGGCAGTGTATACAGGATTGGTCTGATTGGGTAGTCAGTAATCATCCAGTCCCGTAATCTTGAGTCAATCCAATTCATCTCTGCCCCATGTTCAATAAGGGCATCAATCTGTGCTTTGTAGGTAATGGTCGGGTCGCAGGGCAGTGCCATATAAGTCGCAGTATCTGCCAGTTGTTTATCAATCTCCATTTTGTAGTCTTTGTAGTCTTGTAGGACTATCGCACCCCCTTTGTCCGCCGGGCGTATGACAATTGAATCATCATCTGTAAGCGATCTTATGGCCTCCCAGTCAGAGGTAGTCATGTTGTTTCTATACTTCATCTGGCAGCCAGCATTCAGTTTTTGTTGTATAATCCTCGTGTATGTCCTTATACTAGGATTAGTAGTGGGAGGATCAAATGAACTTGGTTTCTTAAATGAGTTGGGCTGGTCCTCAAATGTTTTCCCTTGGAAGTAATCCCCCAATTTCAATTGTCTTTGGAATTTCATTGTATCAATGTATGTGGAGAATTTATTCGTAGCTGTAGTAGGTACAAATGATAGTCCCTTCTTTAGAACCTTTATTTCTTGTTCACTCAGGGTATGTTGGCTCAGGTTCACTGTCACATCCTCCTCCTCCTGCGCTGGTACGGTGGTCTTCCTCCATACCCCGCCCCTTCTGACATGCGGTCTTCTCCTCTGCCTCTGGAGCGGGTAGTAATTCCTAAAAAAGGCTGTGTGCCTGTATTGCTTTGTTGTTCTTGTTGTGGGTTGACGGTGCCATCTGAGTCCGACCCTGAGCTTGTGTCCACCGTATTTAACTGGTGGTGTCCATACGTCTTTGTCTCCTGGGTTGATAGTATGTTCTTTCAACCGGTCCTAAGGTCCATCGGTAAACTTTTTTGTCTTTATAGTCGTCCATAACGTAGCCCAATTTCTTATTCTTGAAGGCTACTAGCGCGTTGTTATACTCGCGTAATTGTGTCGCTATTTTCTCAGTCCAGTTCTCAGACTTATCTTGTTGCAAGATCAGACTTTTAGCCTCTTCAATGATACTAATATCATCCTTTGTCTTTTGTAGCAAATTTCTAATTTCCTCCACTACTAGTAGTATTAAATCCAGGGAACATTTGTTAAGGACCGCACACCACTTTTTGCAAAACAATTTTGGCGCAATTTCACACTGGGGGAGGGTCTTATGGAACAGTATAAATGTTTGCTTAATTCTATGTACTCTGGTCTGATGAAGGGGTGTATTCCCCGAAACGTCACTGAATAAATCCAGTATTGTCAAGACCAGTGAGTGCTGTCTCCATATTCTACACCATATTCTAGCACCCTGGCATTTGGAACTAAAGTGTTAGTGAGAGTGCACCTGCCAATACCTGCTGTATATATATATATATATATATATATATATATATATATACTTTCCATAGGGATTCAGCACTCATACATTTTTGTAAATGATTTGCCAAGAGTTTCTTTCAAATAATATTCAAACCCAGAATACTCAGCACTCTGTGTATTCAGTGTTTGAATATTAGTTATCTTTTTCATTGGGTCAATGTTTTATTCACTTATTTACATTAAAAAACCTATGAGTTTGTCCTTTGTGATGTGAAAGAAGAGAGCTGAGTATTCAACAACGCGGCAAAGAACAAAATAAATTATGATATTAGAGGGGGTCTCTATCCGAGCAATGAAAGTTTAAAGGGACATGAAACCCAAAAATTTTCTTTCATGATTCAGACAGCATTTTTAAACAGCTTCCTATTTACTTCTGTTATCAATGTTGCTTCATTCTCTTGGTATCCTTTTATGAGGGAGCAGCAATGAATTACTGGGAGCTAGCTGAACATATTTGTAAGCCAACGACAAGAGGCTTACAAATAGTAGCTCATTGTTGATTGGTGGCTGGTGGTGCAGCCACCAATCAACAGTGAGCTACTAGTTCCTGAACCTACTTAGGTATACTTTTCAACAAAGAATACCAAAAGATCTATGCAAATGAAATAATAGTAGTTAATTGGAAAGTTGTTTAAAATAGTATGCTCTATCTGAATAATGAAGGAGATTTTTTTACTTATGTCCCTATAAAAATGAGGAAATATGTATGTCTCAAAACAAATTAAATTGCAAGCTTTACATTTACACATGTACATTTTGTATTTAATCACAAGTCTGTATTATGGACAGTGGAACCATTCACTCCTGTGCATTTTGTGTTTATTGCTAAATGTATAGGGCTTTGTACACAGATTACATCATACATGTTGTCACAGTGAGAAACTATTGCAGCTTTGTGCTTAACAGCAAACATATACAGTAAACCACGATATTAACACAAGCACTGGATGCCATTTGCTGTTACTATTACAGTAGTATACATATTAAAAGACAAAAATGGTTAAATCTTACTTTAAATTGATTGTAAAATTTAAGGAATTGGAGGACTTCCGGGCAGCGGCCATCATAGGTCGCACTGAGCTTCAGCTCCTGAGTTGTTCACCTCTTCTACAGACCATCTAGACCGGTGGAGAAGCTCGTCTGAAGGCACTCTGACCCAAAAGCAGGGGTTTTGGTCTGTGGTGTGGCCTGTGCGCCCTCAGTACCGGACTTTACATTGAGGCCTTCCCTTTTCATCGAGGCCTCATCTGTCCTCACAACTGCCGCGCCATTGTTGCATGGCCCATGCCCTAACTCAGGGGGAGAAAGTAAAACATATACCGACAGAATGAATGAAAGAGAAACATCACTTATAACTATTCTTACTGGTTTACTGGATGCTCAACTCAAAAGCATTTCTAGTCATCTGGCACGTGAATGGGGTAGTGCCCGCACACCTAACCCTTTGACACGCTCTACTGATTTACCGGACACCACACTTCAGTCTGGTGAGCAGATAAGCTGGGACAAACATGACTCGCTAGAAGTGACAATTCCTCCACATCTTATTCCTGAGCCCCGGATCGCATATGGGAATGTCACAGAACATGAAGACCGGAATGGGGGCCTTAACACAAAAGGGATCCCTTCTAAATCTGCAGGCAGGAGCCTCTTAACCCTATCAATCACACAAAGGCTTATAATGCGGAGCGAGAGAGTGGGCGATGCACCAACTGGCCTTACCTGTACTAGAAGCGGTGTGCTGTGTGGAACTGGGCTCCCGGATGTGGCTGTCGGAGTTTTCGAGCCGGAGTGTCTGTCACGGCCCTGTGCAGGAACGGCGGCTGTTTTCACCCAGGCAGACGGGATTGCCATGCTTCAGCAGAGACAGTTGCGTTTTGCAGAGTCTTGCCCTCCTCGGGTTGTGAAGGTGAATACATTAGAACAGTTGCTAACTGGGGACATACTGCAGGGGGTGAGCGGTCCATCCCGTGGAGCACTTGTGAATGCTCCAATGTTATACAGCCTCGCATTTTGCCCAGAGAGTGCTCCTAGCTGTGTGAGACACGGAGTGGGTTAGACGAGATGAAGAGACAAGGACTGACATAATGGGTATTTTATCATCGGACATTATAATATCCACATGATTATATAGACAGGTCCTGGCTTGCTTAAAGTTAAATTGCCCTTGCAACGTTTGTTGGGAAACAGATTTATACTTCAATAGTGGTATTAAGCTTCTTGTGTCATTTACCTGGTTTCCGTTTTTTTTTTTTTTTTTTTGTTTTCTCTTTGTTAACCTGCTCTTTCTCCACATGTAGTACCTCTATGCTTATGTTCTATGCTTTCCCGTCTAATCAACACTAAGTCTCTATAGAGAATAGATTTAGCATTATCCACTCAGTCGCAGTCATATATTTCTTACACTATGGTCTATTTCTACATTTGTGCTCAAGTCTGCTTTTTAATTGTGAAATGAGGCTGACTATTTGACAAGACGCCTGTATGCATTATTTACCGCTATCTTATATAGCTCCTAAGTCTCTCCACCAGATGGAAGTGGAGTTCCATTTATGAAATACCCATTTGCCTTTAACTACATCCATAGTGGTGCTAACAATATCTATTAGATGGAGTACTTAACTTTTGCAGCTGGGTACACCAATGACATACCCTTAGAAAGTTTTCTCCCCCTTCCTTCTTATTATGTTCATTTAGTTGTCCTTAATCTGTGTCAAATTTGTATTGTACCCTACTAGTCTCCAATTGGGGTCCAAAAGTGGCCCACTTTGATATATTATTCACTTATTTTCTTTTTTTTTTCTTTCCCCAAAAAATTCCCTGTCCTGCTTTAGTTCCATACCAGGAGGTACAAAAGTGACCTCTATGTTTCAGTAAGGGAAAAATGTTTATGTCTGATTTTACCTCAGGTTGTAAGGGGATATTATATAGAAAATTTAGAGGTTAACTCCAAATTGCACGTATAATTGCTTACTCAAAATGACATTCAACTTGTAAATTGTACAGAGATCTCCATATGGCATGAAAACTGTGTTGTTATTTTCGTTTTGCCTGTATCACTTTTGCAACCTCAAATAAAAAAAAATAAAAAAAATTTTTTTTTAAGGAATTAAAGCCCGGGATCTAAAAATACTCTTAAAAACAGGGGCACTTTAATTAATTAAACTTTACAAATACTCTTTTTATAAAAAAAAAAAACAACTTACCTTTCCTTTGCAGTAAACAGACCGCAGATTCTCCGCCCGTATCTCCTTCTGTATTTTGCATATTGATGATGAATCCAGCTTCCTCCAATCGTTGCATGCCCCATGAGCTGGACGCCAATGGAGGCACGCAATGATTGGAGGAAGCCAGATTCGTCATCAATTTGCAAAATACAGAAGGAGTTGCAGGCAGAGGTGGTCTGTTTACGGCAAAGAAATGGTAAGTATTTAAAAAAAAGAAAAGCGTGTTTGTAAAGTTTAATGAATTAAAGTATTTTTAGATACTGGGCTTTAATTCCTTAAACTTTGTAATCACTTTAGAGCAGAGCTTTCCAAACTTTTCATGTTGGTGACGCATTTTTTAGACCTACATCATTTTGTGACACAGTAATTCAGTTGTACTAGCAAACAGGAGGTTAAACTAACTTGTTTAAGAGATACGAACACATACATAAATGATAAAATAACAAAATGTATTTACAAGTAACAGTATGTAAGTATGTACAAGAATTAAAAAAAGTTTAATAACACCAACAGCTACTTACTATTTTAATGGGATGTATATGAGGTTGATGGGATGAACACAGTTTCTGAATATTTGGTGGAATATTAGATAAAGATACTCGCATTTTTAGGCTTCCACTTCCTATCCATATATCAAGAGCAGGAGCAGCAATGCACTACTGGGAGCTAGCTGCAAAAAAACCCCAACACTTTGACTTCTGACTTTAGCTCAGCATTTAAGCTGCCGCCCTCAGAGCTCTGTGAGTCCAACTGACTACTGCCCGCGCTGCAAACACACTGCTGTCCCACTCACTGACTACACATGCAGTCACGAGCCGATTGAGGAGACTACACGTGCAGCCAGGAGCCAATGTGTCGCCAATGGGAATAGTTTCAGTTCTGCGCCAATAGGTTAAGATGATCTGTGACCCACTAGGTATCAATCACATGTCAATCATGTGATATGCGTTGCAGGCAGGCGGAAAGTCGGAAAACAAAAACAAAAAATGTAAACAAAATTAAAAAAAAATTTGTGCTGAAGCAGGGACACACCTACACACTGCCGCCGACACACTAATGTGTCACAACACACAGTTTGGAAAGCACTGCTTTAGAGGGACACTCAAGTCAAAATTTAATTTTCATGGTTTAGATAGAGCAGCAATTTTTAACAAATTTCCAAGTTACTTCCATTAACAAAATGTGCACAGTCTTTTTATATTTACACTTTTTTGAGTCACCAGCCACTACTGAGCATGTGCAAGAATTCACAGAATATACGTATATGCATTTGCGATAAAAATGGGAGGGCAAGAGGCGGACCCTAATCTGAGGGCACCACAGCCTGTAAAACCTTTCTCCCAAAAACTGCTTCCGCCGAAGCAAAAAAGTCAAATTTGTAAAACTTTGTAAAGTTATGTAAGGAGGACCAGGTAGCCGCCTTACAAGTCTGCTCCATAGAGGCCTCATTCTTGAAGGCCTACGAAGAAGCCACAGCTCTAGTTGAATGAGCCGTGATCCTCTGAGGAGACTTATGTCCAGCTGTCTCATAGGCTAAATGAATCATGCTCCTCAACCAAAAGGACAAAGAAGTTGCAAAGGCTTTCTGCCCCCTGCACTTCCCTGAGTACAACACAAAAATATATGTAGTCTGTCTGAAATCCTTTGTAGCCTGATTATAGAACTTCAAAGCTTGAACTACATCCACATTATGAAGTAACCTCTCCTTAGGAGAAGAGGGGTTAGGACACAAAGAATGAACGACGATTTCCTGATTGATGTTACAGTTAGACACAACCTTGGGAAGGAATCCCAAACCAGTTCGAAGAACAGCCTTATCAGCGTGAAACACAAGATAAGGAGGCTCATATTGCAAGGCCGCCAACTCAGATACTCTGCGTGCCGATGCAATAGCTAACAGAAAACGATCCTTCAAAGAAAGAATCTTAATGTCAACAGAGTGCATAGGTTCAAACGGAACCCTCTGCAGCACCTTCAGAACCAAGTTCAAACTCCAGGGCAGAGCACATTGTCTAAAAACAGGCCTGATTCTAGACAAATCCTGAACAAAATACTGTATATCAGGAAGCTCAGCGAGCCTCTTGTGTAACAGGACAATGCAGAAATCTGTTCCTTCAAGGAACTGGCGGCAAGCCCCTTCTCCAGTTCATCCTGGAGAAAGGACAAAATCCTGGATATCTTAACCTTGTGCCAAGGATATCCATGCTTCTCACACCAGGACAAGTAAGTCATCCTCACCTTATGAAAGATGCGACGAGTCACCGGTTTCCTTGCCTTAACAAGAGTATCAATCACTCTCTCAGAGAACCCTCTCTTGGCCAAGACTAAGCGTTCAATCGCCACGCAGTCAGCCTCAGATAATCTAGTTTTTGATGATGAAAAGGACCCTGTACCAGTACATCCCTGGGACAGGGTAACCTCCATGGAAGAGACAATGACATCCCCACCAGATCCGCAAACCACTTCCTCCGTGGCCATGACGGAGCAATCAGAATAGCCGAAGCTTGCTCCTGCTTGATGCGCCACTACACTAGGTAGAAGTGGCAACAGTGGAAAAATGTAAACTAGGTTCAACCCCCAAGGTACCGCCAAGGAATCTATCAGCTCTGCCTGGGGATCCCTGGACCACAACCCGTATCTGGGTAGCTTGCAATTGTGTCTGGACGACATGAGATCTATCTCCGGAGTCCCCCATTCGTGACAAATCTCTTGCAAAAACCTCGGGTGGAGAGACCATTCCCCCGGATGGAAGGATTGCCTGCTGAGAAAATACGCTTCCCAGTTGTCCACACCCGGAATGTGGATTGCTGAGAGCGAGCAGTTGTGGGACTCTGCCCATTCCAATATCCGAGACGCCTCCCTCATCGCTAGGGAGCTTCTTGTCCCCTCCTGATGGTTGATGTAAGCCACCGAGGTAATGTTGTCTGTCTGGAATCTGATGAAGCTGAAAAACCCAAGAAGAGGCCACACCTTCAGAGCATTGTAGATCGCTTGAAGTTCCAGAATATTGATTGGGAGGAGAGACTCCTCTTGAGACCATCTTCCCTGTGCCTTCCTGGCACCCCAAACAGCTCCCCATCCTGCCAGACTCGCGTCCGTGGTCACAATCTCCCAGGACGGTCTCAGAAAGGATGTCCCTTGGATACTATGAGCCCGATCACCTCCATCTCGGTGGGCTTTTTGTTCTGTTTGGACTTGTTCCAAGACTGAGCTGGCTTCCAAGCACCCTTGGACTGATTCGCTTTAGTGGCAGGCTGCTGGCGTTGGGCCTTGTCCGCACGAAAGGGATGAAATATGTATACCTTACTTTTAACCTTCTTATCCTGCGGTAGGAAACCACCCTTGCCTCCCGTCACTGTGGATATGATCAAGTCCAATCCTGGACTGAACAGGATCTTTCCCTGAAGTACAGAAAACCCTGAAACCTTAGCATTCAGGCGAATAATTTGCATATTGGCATCACAAATAAAAGAATTAGTGACCCTCAAGACCTTAATTCTCTCCTGTATTTCATTGAGGGGCATCTCCCTCTTGACCATATCATACAGAGATTCACACCAATATGTTGCAGCTCAGGCAACTGCCGCTACCGCCGCTGCCGGCTGAAAAACAAACCCCGTGTTTTTAAACATCTTCCTCAACATGTTTATCCATGGGCTCCTTGGACAAACTATCCTCCAGAGGAATCGTTGTTCGCTTTGCGAATGTAGAGATAGCACCATCCACCTTAGGGACGGTCCCCCACAGCGCAAGCTGAGAGTCTGGGATGGGGAACAATTTCTTAAAGGAAGAAGAAGGGGAAAAGGAAGAACTCCCATTCATTCTTAATAATATTAGCCATCTTAACAGGAACCGGGAAGGTCTGAGGTACCACCCTGTCCTCATATACTTTATCCAGCTTAGGAATCGAAGGTTCCTCCAGTAGTTTTGGTTCCGGAACCTCGAGAGTAGCAAGCACCTGCCGCAGCAAAAAAGAGCAAATTCTCCATCCTAAACCTAAAGTCAGGCTCCTCTGCAGACGGAGCTTTAGATGACATGAATTCCGATCCAGAAGGAACATCCTCTGAAGAGTCGGAGGCGTCCTCGTCAGCGGATAACCTTTCCGAGATATCCATAGGAGTATATGACTCCTGGGCTGGAGCACCACATTTTACCCTGAGCTTGCGCTTAGCAGAATGTGGTAAGGCACTAATCACCTTCGAGACCACCTTTTGCAGTTGATCCGCAAAATCTGACGGCCAACGGATTTCCCGCGAAGGAGAGAGAGAAATGCCTTGGGGTGCTGCATGTGTACTCAGAGATGAATGTAGGGGATGCACCTCACGGGACAAGGAGCCCTCAGAGGTGGATGGCTCAGTAGTACTAGACATTCTCTTCTTCCGTGAAGCCGAGACCTTATCAAGGCAAGGGGAAGACAGTTGAGCAGGCGGATCTACCAGAACCTCCTCACAATAAACACAGGTACTAGACTTAGTTAAAGAGGGAGTACCCTCTAACGCGTCAGAGTCCTCCATAGCTTGCGGCTTTGATACAGACTAGTATAAAATGTAAACTAAGGCACCTTTACAACCTCCAATGGCCGGGGCACTCACCACCTCCTAGGACCCGGACCACAGAAAGGAGGATCGATCTGTCTGGAGGGAGGTGACTATAGCAGTTCCCCGTACAAGATCTGACAGATTGCCATAAGATCTACTGACTTAAATTCGGACCTGAATATCAGAGTGACTTGAGAGGTTACCTTAAGGCTCATTTTATCTTGTCTCTTGTAAGTGCATTATATGTAGACAGGTATCTGACTGATAATAAATTGATACAGTGAATCGCGGTTGCGCTTGTCTCTTTTTGTCTTTGCATCGGTTTTTAAAGAATACCAGACGTCAATCTTGGTCTTGTGGATAGCAGCACCGGAACATTCCTATAAAGAGGATACTTACAAAAAAGACTCCCCCATTAAGTTGGATTGAGAACTCAATCTCTAATTATTTCACTACATCAGTGAAAAAGTGGACTAATTTGAGACCTGGTATCCACAACATACGGCGATATATTTCCACATTTATTTTGGATACAGTGTTGCTCATTATACATTATATGGGACAATGTTGAGTTTTTGATTGTTATTTGACCTTATTAGAAGTGCACAATTTCCATAGAACATTGTTCCTGTTTTTTTACATATTATTATTATTATTATTTATTTATAAAGCGCCAACAGATTCCGCAGCGCTGTCCATGGGTAACAAAGGTAAAAAGGACAGTACAATATGAGACACCAGACAAAATTTAACAAACAAATACAGGGGGAATTGGGAGCCCTGTTCCCGTGGGAACTTACAATCTAAATGGGTAGAAGGGTGAGAAACAGGAGGTGGGGACTGCAAAGGTGGGAATGATGTTAGTGTGGAGTTAGATGAGGGCAGCTATTAGGCAAGTGGAATTCATTAGTTGCTGATTTGGTGATAGGCTTTCCTGAACAAGAAGGTCTTTAGGGAACGTTTAAAGGAGAAGAGGTTGGGGGAAAGTCTGACAGCTCGAGGAAGTGCGTTCCAGAGGGTCGGTGCCGCACGAGAGAAGTCCTGTAGTCTAGCATGAGAGGAGGTGATGGTAGAAGAGGCAAGGAGTAGATCGTTGTTGGATCTTAGGGGATGGGCTGGAGTATATTTGTTGATGAGTGAGGATAGGTATGGGGGGCTGGATTGGTAAGGGCTTTGAAGGTCAGAGTGAGAATTTTGAATTTAATTCTGCTGTTAATGGGGAGTCAGTGAAGGGACTCACAGAGGGGTGCAGCAGATACAGAGCATCAGGGGAGGTGGATTAGCCTAGCAGAGGCATTTAGGATAGATTGAAGGGGGGAGAGGCGGAAGAGAGGAAGGCCAGTTAGTAGGTTGCTACAGTAGTCAAGCCGAGGAAATTTCTAGGGAATGGATTAGCTGTTTAGTAGTTTCAGCACTCAGAAAAGGACGAATTTTGGAGATATTGTGTACGTGGTTGCGACAGGATGAAGAGAGCGATTGGATGTGGGGTATGAAGGACAGATTGGAGTCAAGTGTAACTCCTAGGCAGAGGACTTGGGGTGATGGGGAGATAGTGGTCTCACCAACAGTGAAACTAAAGTTAGAAACTGGAGTAGAATTAGATGGGGGGATTAGAAGAAGCCCAGTCTTGGACATGTTGATTTTTAGGTGGTGAGAGGCCATCCAGGAAGAAATGCCAGATAAGCAGTCGCTGATGTGGGAAAAGACAGAAGGAGAGAGTGCAGGGGTGGATAGGTAGATCTGAGTATCATCAGCATAGAGGTGATAGTTGAAGCCATAGCTACTGATAAGTTTACCCAGTGAGGAAGTATAAATAGAGAAGAGTAGAGGGCCTAGAACAGACCCTTGAGGTACTCCAACAGACCTATTAGAGAGATAAGAGTGGATCCAGGAGAGGGCAATGCCACAGAGCCCAAGGGAGCCAAATTGCAGGGGGTCAAGCAATGAGTTGGAGGATAGGAAGTGTGTTAGGCAATCGAAAACTAGTTTTTCCAGGACTTTAGAAGCTAGCGGAAGTAGTGATATGGGGCGGTAGTTTGCAGGAGAATTGGGGTTGAGGGAGGGTTTTTTTGAGGATGGGGGTGATCTTTGCATGTTTGAAGGATGATGGAAATGAACCAGTAGTAAGGGATCGGTTGAATATGTGAGTAAGAGCTGGGGTGAGGGTAGAGGACAGAGAAGGTATTAGATGTGAAGAGATAGGGGGCAGGTAGTGAGGTGTGAGGAAGACATTAGGGAACTCACTTCATTCTCAGTGGTTAGAGGGAAGGTACTGAGAGTGTTGGAGGGGGTGACCGGGGGCGGAGATGGAAGGTTGTAGTCTTGTGGTGGGATGTTACTTCGGATGGTAAGTGTTTTGTTGAAAAAGTAGTCTGCCAAGTCTTGAGCACTAAAGTCAGATGAAGGGGGTGGTGCAGGTGGATAGAGGAGAGTGTTGAAAGTGGAGAAGAGATGTTTAGGGTTTGAGAAGTGAGAAGATATGAGAGAAGAGAAGTAGTTTTGCTTGGCTAAGTGAAGGGCAGGGGAGTAAGAATAAACAATTAACTTATAGTGTAGGAAATCGGCTTCAGAGCGGGATTTCCTCCAGGCAGGCACGTTCAGCAGCACGGGAGCATTTTTGTAGATAGCGTGTTTGCTGAGAGTGCCAGGGCTGGAGCTGATGACATGGAGTTTTGCGTATTTCTGGAGGAGCAAGGGTGTCGAGTGCAGAGGAAAGAGTATTGTTAAAGTGATTTGTAGCAAGGTCAGGGCAGGATACAGTGGAAGTGTGGGGAAGGCGTTTTTGAATAAGGTTAGAAAGTTGGAGAGGATCAACAGTATGCAGATTTCTACAGGTGCAGAGGCGGGGAGGAGAAATAGGTTTAGCATGTATATTGAGATTATAGGTGAGCAGATGGTGGTCTGAAATGGGAAATGGGCGACAGGTAACATCAGAAGGGGAGCAGAGGTAGGAGAATACCAGATCAAGAGAGTGTCCATCATGGTGAGTAGGGAATAGGGTGGATTGTGAGAGACTAAAGGAGTTTGTGAGTGAGAGAAGTTTAGAGGCAGCAGGAGCAGATGTGTTATCAATGGGGATGTTGAAGTCCCCTAGGATTAGAGCAGGTGTATTTGTAGAGAGAAAGTGAGAAAGCCAGGCAGCAAAGTTGTCGAGGAATTGGGAGGTTGGTCCAGGGGGGGCGATAGATAACTGCCACCTTGAGGGAAATGCAGATGCAGTGGACTTCAAAGGAGGAGAAGGAGAGAGATGGATGAGGATGCAGGTGCTGATAGGAGCAGGAGGGGGATAGTAAGATTCCAACACTGTCACCATGTCTCTCACCTGGCCTAGGTGTGTGGCTAAAGTGAAGACCGCTGTGCGTTAGAGCAGCAATGGAAGCAGTGTCAGAGGAAGATAGCCAGATTCAGTGTCAGGTCGTGAACAGTTGTAAGTTTGTTACAGACAGAGCGAGCATTCCAGAGGGCACTAGAAAAGAGAGGGGATAAGCGCTGTGGGTAAATGGAGATGAGATTGTTGGAATCTTGAGTTTGTATTGTGGGAGGCTGAGCGAGAGTGTAAAGTGTGGTGTTGCTGCAGGGCCAGGGTTAGGAGAGGCATCACCTGCAGCAAGCAGTAGTAGCAGTGAGAGTGACAGAAGGTGAGAGGGAGACGTGTAGGAGCGCGTATGACTAGAGACAGGAGAGTTAGATGGGGAAGTATTGCTAAGGATGAATAGTAGTTCATGAGAAGACAGCATAGGGGATGAGAGAAGGGAGGGAGAGATAAGGATAGTGTAGGGATTATTGATGTTATAAGGGCATGCAGTGAGTTTTAGGAAGATGGCAGACAGAAAGAGCAGAAAGGACATAGAGTGCATTGTGCAGGTGTATAGTTAGTAAAGATTACCTGTTAGTGGGTTCTGCAGTTTCCCCTCCAGTTTCTAAACTCCAGTTCTTAACTCGGCCATTTATAATCCAGAGCCACTTTGAAGCTCAGAGCCAAGGCTTCACAGAGCCCGGTCTCAGCTGTATATTTAGCTAATCAGTTTTTATCACACTATTTAGGAGCGCTGCTTATTGTGTGTAGAAGTATGTAAATACTCTTTTTTACAAGAGGGGGCTGCAAAAAAATCTGAGTCTTAGCAGCAAACACCAGCAATACCAGTCCACCTACATTTACAGGCAGATTCATAATTGCCCAGATGAACAAGGTTCACATGTAGTGAACCTGTCAGCCTGAGATCACAATTTGTAGGGTGCATTTACTCCTATATTTATTATTGTATAAACATCCACTTGTGTAATGCCGGCCCCTGCACTCATGCAACTAATTGTGCAAGAGCAGGGGTTGTCAATCACCCTGGTCAGATCAGTTTGGGGTGATTTTCATCTGCCAGTTTAGAGTTTAAAAGCAGTGGTTTAAAGAGACATAAAACACAACAACTTTTTTCTTTCATGATTAAGATTTAGCATATATTTTTAAATAACTTTCCAATTTACTTCTTAAATGTTGCTTATTTCCTTTAGTATCCTTTGTTAAAGAAACAGCAATGCACTACTGGTAGCTAGCATATCAGTAAACCAATAACAAGAGGCATATCTGTGTAGCCACCAAATCAGCAGCTTGCTCAAAGATCCTAAGCCCGCCTAGGTATGATTTTCAACAAAGTATACCGAAATAACTAATTAAATTAATTGATATAATTAAATAGAAAAGTTCATTAAAATGGTATCTGAATAATGAAGGGGTCATGTCCCTTTAAACTGATGCTTCATTTTATTTTGCAGATTCAAATGAACTAGCCTGCAGTCAATAGGGGCATTCACCCCTTGATAAATCTGCCCTAAAAATAGGCAAAAACGTTTATCTCTTACTCATCAACTGAAATTATTTACTAGCCTATATCTAGTGACAATATCAAGGCTTGATATATGTATGTACCCAATTCATTTGTATGCTTGATACATTTTACTTTTAGTGTCCCAGAGAATAGGTAATTCAATCATCAGTAATTCAGTGCAATACATTATTCCTAATTCATAATACTGTCATTCAACATTAACCTCAAATCATTTTCCTAACTACATTATTTTGTTCTAATTAGCAAACAATAACTTTTTACCTTTTAGAGAATTAGGCCCTAAGTACTGAGCTTTGGTATACATACAGAGATAATATAAGGAAGCATTTGTATCAATATTGAAAGTGATAAAATAAGAAGATCTGATTTCCCTGCCAGTCCAGCCCATTTTAAAAAACAAAACCTGCTACAAAATACAAAAATAAACCTAAAGGAGCAACATTTTATACTCTGCTGCTGGTATAACAAGTCATTGTAAACACATTAAGAGGAAACCAATTTTACTGTACAATGTCCCTTTTTAAGTACTGGATATAGAGAAACTAGAAGGTTTAGATGAAATCATGCTCCCAGTGGGGTATATAACAGAGAGATACTAAAATGTTAATTTTCCATTCTTCTCTCTATGTATTGGTGTTTGACTCAACAGTGAAAAAAATAAGTAAAACTTTGTGTAAATAAGTAGACAGATAGGATAATGAGGCTTGCTCTATCTACAAGCTAAGATAATTTCATTTGGGTTGGTTTCAATTAGCAGAAACAACTTTTTAAAATACAAAAATAAACCTAAAGAAGCAACGTCCCATATTTTTAAAACTATGCTGCTGGCTTAACGAGTCATTGAAAACACATTAAGCGAAAACAAATTGATAAAATCAAAAGTTGTTTTAAAACTTCTCGCTCTATTGGATCCATTTAAGTTTCATTTTTACTTTAATGCACAGAATAGCATAGGAGAGAATGAGAAGGGGAAGAGACCACCACAGTTTTAATGAATCTAGGTTATATTATCTCTTGCAGGATTTAATCTTGGTTTGCGCACAAGTATCTTTTCAGTTGTAAGTTTAGGTTTGTATTGTCTCATGTAATTCAAAACTAATCCATCAAACAGAAATAAGAGTTTCTGTTTTATTACATCAAATAATATAAAGGTCCAGTGAGTGACTTAGTTGAGTTATGTTCCAGCTGTTATGAGTTGTACATTTACTGTACTAATGGGTATCCTCGTGTGCTCAAGGACAGATTTAATTAAACATCAGCTCCTTCATCACGTCCTTCATCCAACTGATGAATCAGATATGACTTAGCCTGACAGATATGGGCAGATATATGTTATGGCTTATTTTGTATGTAGCAACTAACATTATTTATTTAGCTTCAAAGTCATCCTGAACTATCTAGAAAATTGCAAAACCCCAAATTCAGATTAATCTGGGTCGTTAGTAGCTGATGTTAGACAAGAAAACAAGTTGTCCTGTAATGAATTCTGTCTGACAGCATATGCAGATTGTTATCATTCCCAGCCTGTCTGACATCACAGCAAAGACAGGTAAAGAAATGCTGTTCATATCTGTTCCTGGTTTTTCTCTCTGCTCCTCTTCTGTGTCTACCGTTTACCCTTTAAGTTCACTCATTTATGACTCCCCAGTCTGCGATTTCCTTTCTCAGTGGCCCCTTCTTGTTAGTCCCTTCTCCCCTCCCAAGAATATTTCTCTTATCTTCAAGTAAATGCGTTTTTTTCTCCTGACTAAAAATCCTTAAAGGGACATTAAACTTAAAATGTTTATATCATGCATATTAACACATGTCATAGGCCCCCATGTACTAAAAGGCGAGCGGACAAGCTTCTCAACTCGAGAAGTTGTCTGCTCGCCTTCGCTACATAGGGGAAGTGGGAAAACAGGATCCGCTGCCCTATGTATCATTAAACGCCTGAGTGAGCATGTAAAGCCCACCTCTTTTCTTCAATCGCATGAGAGAAGGGACTGTCAATCACCTGGAGCGAGCGACCGCTTTATGATTTCTCCTCGCCATCTCAGAGGTGGCGTAGAGTGAAAGAAGCAGCGGTCTAATAGCCGGTGCTTCTTACATTGCGAGAAGCAGGCTTGCATGTGTTAAACTACCCTGCAATGGCTCCAGAGCAGCTTACACTGCTTTGTACATGGAGCCCATATATATATATATATATATATATATATATATATATATATATATATGTTTGCATATTAAAAGGTTAAAGGGACATAGACTAAATTAAATCTGCATGAGTGCATTTAAGTTTTGAGTAGAATATTTTTTGCAATATTTATGTATTAGTAAACTTGCAGATGCACAGTTCTTCTCCATAGATTTGTAAAGGGACAGTCTAGTCCAAAAAAAACTTTCATGATTCAGATAGAGCATGTAATTTTAAACAATTTTCCAATTTACTTTTATCACCAATTTTTCTTTGTTCTCTTGGTATTCTTAGTTGAAAGCTTAACTTAGGAGGTTCATATGCTAATTTCTTAGACCTTGAAGGCCGCCTCTTAAAAATGCATTTTAACAGGTTTTTCACCACTAGAGGGTGTTAGTTCATGTTTTTCATATAGATAATACTGTGCTCGTGCACGTGAAGTTACCTGGGAGCCATCACTGATTGGCTAAACTGCAAGTCTGTCAAAAGAACAAATAAAGGGGCAGTCTACAGAGGCTTAGATACAAGATAATCACAGAGGTAAAAAATATATAAATATAACTGTGTTGGTTATGCAAAACTAGGGAATGGGTAAACAAGGGATTATCTATCTTTTAAAACAATAACAATTCTGGTGTAGACTATCCCTTTAAGGGTTAAACAAGCTACATGGTACCCAAGAACTGAATAGATAGCAGAATCATTTCATGTAGTTAAAGGGAAATAAAACAGGTTGAGATCTGTGCATATCCTAAAGTCTGTGCATATCCTAAAGGGGCTAATTATTTAAAAATAGTTTGCATAAAAAAATTGTTTAAAAATTGCTGGCAAGTGTTTTAAAATAATTTTCAAAAATTGCATTATATTTCATCTGAGTTCACAGCTTCTAGGCATGCTCCAGCAGATAATCCCTATTCACTTTTGCATTCTACCAAAACAACAATAGATATAGATACAGCCATAGAAGGAAATGTGTTGGGGGAGTTAGAGCTTTACAATTCAGAAACTAAGAAGAAAGGGTTAATGGCGAGGCACTCCCGTATAAATTTGCAGGTAAAGTAATCAAAGTACATATTATATTTTGTCTCTATCCCAACTTGTTTTATGTCCCTTTAAATTACCACATTAAAGGCAGAGCTCTGAACCCATTCTCATAAAAACATTTGATAAATTAACATCATTTTCTTTTGAGTTAGTACAGAGGCGTAACTAGAAACCACAGGGTCCAGGTGCAAGAACCTAAGAAGGTCCCCCCTGCCCCCCTACCTTTTTTTTTTACATTTAACACAGAATTGTTTTTTGAATGGTTCCACAAACACACACACACACATACATGCATAAATATACACACAGTCACAAACATACATAAACACCAATGGGTAAAACAGAAACACTAACCCCTGTAGTCAGAAAAAAATTATTATTATTTTTTAAGCTGGGCCCCCACCCCCTGTAGTTGCGCCCCTGAGTTAGTATATACTGTACATGTTACTAATTTTATGACTATGAAAAAACAGATGTGATGCCATAGTGGTGTGTTGCAAATACCCATCTAAACTTATTGAACTTTTCTATTAACTCCCACCAGGAACATTGCATTACATTTCTCACAGACTGCAGGATTTCTTGTATGAAAAATGACAACAAAAGTTTATGTTTGATAGATTAGTATATGGATTTTGATGGTTTCCTTTGTTAAAGGCACAGTAGACACCCTGTAATTACAAGACATTCCTGTTGTGTTGCTATAAAACAACCTATCAGCCAAGTCTTAACATTTTTAAAACACATAAAGATCCTTTTTACTGCAATTATTATCAATAGCCAAACTACACCCACCATTTGTCTTACTTGGAGGAGCCAATCAGGGCTTTAGTCCACAGACAACAAGGCTAGCACCAGCTATAATGTTAGAATAGAGTGCTTTGTTTTCAGTTGTTATTTGATAAAGCCAATTAGGGATATTTATGTAACAGAGTTAGCCTTGAGAAGTCAGCAGGGTGCAGTTTAAAGGGACTTTCCAGTCAAAATGTAAATGCACATAGATGTGTTACATATTTGAATAGAAACATATTTGTAATATACAGTACATGTATTGGCAAAAATGCTTCTAGTAAAACTTCTCATTGTTTTAGTGCTAACATTTTGCTCTGCACGTGCATGTGAAGCATAGGTAGATATTCACAGTGCACCAACAATTTAAATACTGCAGCTGCTCAGAGCACCAGTGGGGCTTGTATCATGTCGGCAATTAACAAACTGAGTCATTACCAGTTGACACAAGCACCTTAGGTTCTCTGAGCAAGTGCTTAAAATGCTGGTGCATGGTGCATACTTAAATACACTTTTGAAACAGCTATAGCTTTTATTAGAAACATTTTTGCTATGTGTATTAAAAAAATGCTCCTATTCAAAATTTAAATACATCCATTTGGATTGTAATTTTGGCTGAAATGTCCCTTTACGTTCATAGAATTAGAGACTGCTTAATTTTCAGAGCTAAATTAAAAGAAAAGGGGGGAAATGCAAAGTTGTTTCATTACGCATAACTAAATATTTTATATACAAATCTCAAGATGTTAACTGTTCCTTTAAGTAACTAATAAGTTCATGTGGACCAAAGCCATTTACAGAACTACTAAAAACCTTTTTTTTTTTAATTTTTTTTTTTTTATTAAAATGGCTCCAAATATGAAAATGGTCTTTAATGTGAAGACTCTTACTCTCCAGCAAGATTGTTCTGCATGCAAAGGCTCTGATTATACTATCACCTGCCTCAAGATCTACCAGCTTATCTCATGACATGTGATGGATATAGATTATTTAAATTGTTTTATAAAGTGTGTCCCTCAGTAAAGCTCAGACTATCTATGGGTCCCACAGACATTAGGCAGAAAAAAAACCGCCAGCTTGCTAGTGGGCACCACTCAGTGAGATGTAATGCCATCCATCTATATGTGATCATGGGCGCTTGTTTGTTTATTTCTATAGTATTCCGCCAACTGGTATCATCTGGGGCTTCCTATATTCGCACTGTAGCTTGTACCATTTCACAACATAACAAGGCCATGGTTTTAATCTTTGGGTTTCCCACACTCTTGGTATTTGTATAATGCTGTAACTGATACAATGTGACAAACTGAATGTAGACGGGTGCAGTGAGAATGCTGTAAGTGAAGAGACGGCAGCACTAATGTGCCAGTGCTAACAATAATAACTCTGTAATATCTAGTTGTTTTCTTCCTTCTTTCCTTTTATTTATTCCCTATACCAAATGTGTAAAGCAGCGGAGGAATGCAAGAAAACTTATCATTTTTGCATCTAGCCCTTAGAAATGCAGTAACTCTTTTAATGCCAAAGTGCTACTATTTCTAAAATGCTGTAACCTTGTGTACGGCAAGTATCTCTCTCCTCCTGTGCCTGTTGCCACTAAAATTTCTGTATTTGCAGCATTTTATCATTTTTTTTGCAAACTTGTAATAATAATTATATATAGAAATACACACACATACGTATGCACACATACACACACGCATGCACACACACACACACACTTTTACACACACATGCAAACACACATACAGTACACACACCTACATGCACACATACACAAACACATACATACACACACATTCATACACACATGTAAACACGTACCTAATGCACAAAACACATGCAAACACACATACAGTACACACACACATATAATATACACAAATACATGCACACACACACTTTTACACACACATTCATACACACATGCACACACACATACAATATACACAAATACATGCACACACACACTTTTACACACACATGCAAACACACATACAATACACACACCTACATGCACACATACACAAACACATACATACACACACATTCATACACACACGCACACATACACATACAATATACACAAATACATGCACACACATACACAGCCATACACACATCCCTAACTAGTCCCTAAATACAGCCTCAAAAATTACAAGATCAAGAGATCAAAGCCTTAAAATTAGACATGTTCATACGTTTCATTATGAATGCACATTCGTTAACAATACACGAATATTCATGTAATTTAACCAAAACGAATATCCGAACGAATGCAGCATGAAATTTAAAGAAAACGAAGGAATAAAGATAAAATTTGTCAGTATTAGCTCTCCAACGTGCTAAAGGTATGTATAAAACTAAAGGTGATTGGTCAGTATTTGTTTAGTTTCAAACAAGATGAAAACTGATTAGCGTGGGGCACCGAATATTAAAAAAAAAAAAAAAACACTGTTTTTTTTGTAACAGTTTTTATTGAGGTAATCAGTACAGAATACATAGACAAAACTTTCTTCAACTGCTGTGAGATACAATTTGGAAAAACAAAAAGAGGATGGAAAAACATATAAAATCAACAAGTATTCCAGTACAAAGGATAATATTGTAAAAAGGATCTCTAGAACAGCAAAAAAACAAACCATATCATTAGGATTTGTTACCTCATTTTATATCTTAACCTAGTTTTTTTTTTTAATTCTGTGCTTTCCTCAACTCTTTGTTGTCACACACTTCAACTCAAAAGAGAAAGAAAAGAAAAAAAGACTTCCTGTACAACACTCCAGGTAGAACAAATAATACAAGGGAGAGTACAACATAATAGTAAAGTAGAAGTACTTCTTAATTATCTAGTGGACGTAATTTAAACCTTGAGTTCTAGTGTATGGTCTGTTTAAGTTGGCAAACAATATTACTATCTGTAGGAGACTTGTGGCTGTACGGATTTGGATCACTCTCACATGTTGTCATTCCCCTTATTGCACCCAGATAGGTGGAGGGAGGTGGATAGGTGGAGCTGCGCAATAACAGATTTTTCATCCAGAGAAAGTCAGCAAGCCTATTTAGGCCTAAGGAACCATACGTCCCAAATTCTCCAGTATGTGTCAAGTTTAAGGTGTTCGTAGAATTCCCTTTCCATGCTAGCAAATGTGTCAAGCATTTTTAAAATACTGCTAAGGGTAGGTGGGTTTGTTTGTTTCCAATTTCTGGCAATCGTAATCTTAGTAGCGGCTAAAATGAAAATAGCTAGTTGTTTAAAAACTTTCGATATTTTTTGTGGAAAGATATTAAAGAGGGCTAATTTTGGATCTTTCTGAATTGGGATCCCTATGGATCTGCATAGCTTAAATATCTCCTCCCACAGCGTCGCCATCCCAGGACATGACCACCATATGTGTAAGTCTGAGCCCCCTTGGCCACACTCTCTCCAACATAGCGATGAGTGGGACGAGGACATCTGTGCCAGCCTTAGAGGGGTATATGCCAACGTAAAGTCAACTTGACATATAGCTCCACCGAATTAGCACAATGGAAGGCCTGCATCCAGCTTTTGTCTGTGATTTTAACTTTTAAATCCTGCTCCCAGGCTTTCAGCTGCCAGATCTCTCCGGCGAGCACATCTTTCATGATTAGGCTATAATGGCTAGAAAGGGGTATAGTCAGGTCCAAGCCCGACATCCACCTTTGCTCCCATATGCTCAGCTGTCCAAGTCCTGATTTTGGGAAACCCCAACTGATCAAAAATTTGTGGAACCGGAGATGCTCAAATTGTAACCATGTTGGAGTTGGAACATTGCCTACCTCAGGCGGATCCGCTGGTTGTAGAGTGTCTTGTACGTATAAGTCGGATACGTGGGAGAGGCCCCAGTTCTTCCAATGAGAAACATGATAGTCTGGGAGCCCTCTTAACAACCCTGGGATATAATGAATTGACAAAGGATGAGGGACTAACTCCGTATAGTGTCTAAGAGATTTCCAGCAAATAAAATTTTGCCTAATAATTGTATTATGAATATTCAATCTATCTACTTGGTAGTCTGGTATCTAAGGTAAATCTCGTAGGAGGAACCCTGGAGGCAGGGAATATTGTTTGACCCCCTTCCAGCTCAGGGTATCATTAGAAGTTCCCCAGCCAGAGATATGCGCAAGCCGCACAGCCTCGTAGTAAATAGAAACGTTCGGGAGGGAGACACCACCTTGACTGAACGGCTTTTGCAGCGTTTTTTTGGAAACTCTCGGTTCTTTACCTTGCCACATGTACCTCATGATAAGAGCATTGAACTTATCTAAGAGCTCCTTAGGCAGATTTATTGCAAGACATTGAAAGTAATACAAAAGTTGCGGCAGAATAGTCATTTTGACTATTGCTATCTGGCCTAGCCAAGACACCTCCTGAAAAGCCCAGGAGTTTAGGAGACTTCTCACTTCTTGGAGAAGCTTATTGTAATTCCTATCTTTTACCACCGGTACGTCAGGTCCCAATAGCACCCCTAGATAAACCCCAAAGTATTTTGATTATTCAGAATGAAAGATTTGGCCAAACTTAAAATTTTGCCCATGCACGTTTACTTAAAATGTTTAGAAATATGTTAGTAAAATGCTGTCTTTAGCACAACTTATATGAACTGTCCTATAGTTTATAAAATATGTACAGATGCTACGATTAACCTCTATTGCAATATTGCCAAATTGCTTTATTTAATTAACAGAATTAATTTATAGGCATTAAATATAATTTATTTTATATTTATTTAAAACAATATTGATTGCAAAGTACAATGTATAAATTCTCAGCTATACTTTCCAGTAATAAATTGCCTGTGTATTTCACAACATGTTTCAGAAGGGGGAGATAATCTGCAGATAGGAGAAACTTTTGCTTCAGCATATTAATGTACTTTTACATACTGATATAATAAAATAATGGATTTGCAGACTGAGGTTCTCAGATTACACAGACAGCAACATTACTAATAATCTGGCACAAGAAAGCAGAAGATCACAGATCTAGTGTATCACTAGTACACTAACAAAAATGACATAGATGGTTAATAGTATTTTTCACTGCACTGCTGTTCTAACCCATTTATAGAATACTGGTTCTTATTTCAGGATCTCACATTACAGATACAAATACTCTTAAAGGGACAGTGTACTCCAAAAATGTAAATTTTTATAAAGATAGATAATGCCTTTACTACCCATTCTGCACAGCCAGCATTGTTATAATAATATACTTTATAACCTTAAAACCTCTAAATTTTTGCCTGTCTCTAAGCCACTACAGACCGCCTCTTATATAATTTGTATATCTTTTCACAGCAAGACATTGCTAGTTAATGTGTGTCATATAGATAACAGTGTGCTCACTCATGTGGAGTTATTTATGAGTCAGCACTAATTGGTTAAAATGCAAGTCTGTAAATAGCACTGAGATAAGGGGGCAGTCTGCCGAGGCTTAGAAAGATTTTGGAGTAGACTGTCCCTTTAAATAATGTACGTATTTGTAATTCATATATCAGTTTAATTAAATATTGCTTCTCTTGATTTATTTTTTACCAATAGTTCAATTTGTAATTGAAATAAAAAACAACAACTTTTTGTTAGAAAAATTTCAATTTCGTACAATAAGCTGCAAGTAAGAAAAATTGGCAAACATTTAACAACTTAACTCATGACCTTGTTTTATGGTGAAGCTGCCAGTTGTCAATGATGACCTTGGACATTTGTGAAATATAGTACAATTCAGTCATTTAAGGAACTAGAAGGAAGTGACATGACCAGTGAATACAATCCCTGTTTCTTCATTACGAAATGATAATTATACCTTAGCAGAAAACTAAGAGAGAAAGGGTCATTTGTTATTATTTTAATACAAAGAACAACTATTCCACTGTTGGTACATTTAATGCTACCTTTTCTTTGGCACAATACAACAAAAAATTATGGTAATATAGCTTTCCTTTTCTTATAATGTGAATAATTGTATAACAATAATGCATGATACATGGAGAGTACACATTATCTTAAAGGGATAATAATGAGCAATAATAACTTAATCTAATGTGCTTGGACATTTTATTATTTTACCATTGCTTGCACAGATCCATGTGTTAAACCCCAGCAAAAGAGGTTAAATATAGTTAATGTACTCAGGGTAAGCAGCTGATAGGAGTTAATTGTATTCAAATATGTTGTTTGAATAACCATTCAAATGGGCTGGGCTTGCTCTCCCACGCCACAATGGGAGGTTGATTCCCATTGTCTCTTGTTTCCATAGCTTTTTTATAGCTTATGCAGCAGTAGATATATCCAGTATAGGTGGCGGTTTCAAAAGGCAAAAGCAGTAATTTCAGATGATCAGATAAAGGTACTGGAGCTATTTATACAATTTAAAACCCTCCAGCAAATAAAATTGATTACAGTAAAGGGGAGAGGATTATACAGTATTATGTCCCTTGAAAGTCAACTCACGAGTGGTAATGCACTGCAGATGCTCAGCTGAACACAGCCAGTGATTGGTGGCTAAGCACATATGTCACCCCTGATTGGCTGTGGACCAGCAGAGCATTGCTGATCAGAAACTGCCTTTCACTATATATTTAACCTTATTTGTGGGGATTGAACACAGTTCTGTGCAAGCAATAGTGTGAAAATAATAATACAATTATCTAATGCATTAATGCATAATATTATTGCCATTTTATATCCCTTTAACAAGTGGATTGGTCTGACATTGGCACATATATATTTGCCCTAATAATGAACCAATATATTCTGTATATTCTGTAAACCCCCAGTAGTTATAATGCTAAGAATTTGAATATTATATTTATTCTGTGTTATTTAACTATATAGGGGATAATCACAACCTTTTAGAAAAAAAGCCCAACATATAAATTCTACAAGAATGCCCATAGATTTTAACTTTTCTAAAGAAAATCATTAGATACATTTTTCGATAGGATTGTGATCAACCCATAGAGAGCAAAATTTCCATCCAGATTTGAATAGTAAAATGCTAGTATTTTATTATTGCATTATTGTTTGCACATTACCATGTATTTAACCCTACAAAAGGAGCTGAGGGAGCCTGCGAAGAGTGGGTGGGAAAACAAATGCCCATCAGTGTTGGGGGGCAGCCATTATGCTGGGGGGTAGTGTCCCCCTGGCCCCCACTAGCAATGCCACTGATAAAATGCTCAAGCCCAGTGGTTCCCAAACTTTAACGGCCACCTTGATTCCATAAACTCATCATCAGGACCCCCTTAACTTACCCATACAAATATTAAACATTTACTTGGATTTTAAATTAAATGTTTTAGTTTAATTAATTAAAATTGTATCATGACATTGTAATACAAGCTTTTTAAAGTTGATAGTCACTGAGTCTTATATACCACATTTACAGCTAGATTACGAGTTATGCGCGCTATAGGGAAATTAACGAATGCAACAAAAGTTGCGTTATTTAACCTCCTATAGCGCAGCCATTACAAGTTTTTAAAAAGCCGGCTTGTGCGTGCGATATGGTGCTTTTAAGCTCCATAACGCACAAAAAACAAGCGCTGTTTTGACGTGCTCGTGCACGCTTTCCCCATAGACATCAATGGGGAGAGTGGGTCAGAAAAAAGTCTAACACCTGTGATCGCGGAATGAAAAGCTCCGTAAAGCAACACCATTGATGTCTATGGGGGGAAAAAACTAACGTGTAAACACCCTAACATAAACCCCACGTCTAAACACCCCTAATCTGCCCCCTACTGACATCGCCGCCACCTACATAATGTTATTAACACCTAATCTGCTTCCCCTCGATATCGCCGCCACCTAAATAAAACTATTAACCCCTAATCTGCCGCTCCCGATATCGCTGCCACCTAAATAAAACTATTAACCCCTAATCTGCCGCTCCAGATATTGCCACCACCTAAATAAAACTATTGACCCCTATTCTGCCACTCCCGATATCGCCACCACTATACCAAAGTTATTAACCCCTATTCCCCTGTACCCCAACATCACCCACATTATAATGAATCTATTAACCCCTATTCAGCCGCTCCCCGAAATCGCCACAACTAAATAAAGCTATTAACCCCTAGACCTCTGGCCTCCCACATCACTACCACTAAATAAATCTAATAACCCCTAAACCACCAGCCCCCCACATTGCAAAAATCTAAATTAAACTATTAACCTCTACACCTACCCCTAAACCTAACCCTAACACCCCATAACTTTAACATAATTACAATAGAGCTAAAATAAAGTTACAATTATTAACTAAATAATACCTAGTTAAAACTAAATACATACTTAATAAACTATAAAAAAGGTTTTTTAGTAAAGCTCACCTAGAATAATAGTAATAAACGCTATAGTGCAACCTAGAAAAACATATTTAGAAAAAGCAAAAAGAAAGAAGATTCCACAAAATAAGTGCAATCTCAAAGTCTAGGATACAAAGCACATATAGACACAGGACCAGAAGATTCAATGCAAAAACAATAATTCTTTATATGTGAATATATATATAAAGTGCATAAAAAAACACATATATGTACAGTTCAAAACATAAAATACATCAACCATACAAATACATTCATACTCATAACAGTAAAAAGGGGTACCCCAATTGAGCAGCAAGAAGTTTTCAACTTATTATTAATAAGGTGCACCATATGAGTCCAGAGACTGTAATTTCCAATTTTAACAAAATATTGGAGCAAACTTTAGGATGCTTTAGAATACATGCAGTTAATTGCATAAGCCAACCATCATAGAGCAGAAATTGCACAGGAAATAACTTTGAAATCATGCAGTTAGTTGAATAAGCCAGATGTCATGAAGCAAGAATCATAGCGTTATTGCAAAAGATCGTCAGTGCAATGTAAATTAATATGTTAGACTCATAAAGCTCAGTCCTGTCCAAACATCCAGATGTTCTGTGTAAATGTTAGCAGTCAAGCAGTAAAGCAAAGTTCATTCCTTATCAGTATTGCAACAATAAAAAAGCGCAGTCAAAGACAGGTAATCACATACCAGCCGCATCGAGCGGCATGCTTGACCTGGCAGGTCGCTATCTAACATCTAAACCCCACTCAAGGGGAGAGTTACCCCGCTTGAAAGCAAGTATCAAGAATCTTTGTATTGGGACACTGTGCCGCTTTTGACCATATACTCACAGACGGATGAGGATCACGTTGCTCTAAATACAAGCATGCCGCTCGATGCGGCTGGTATGTGATTACCTGTCTTTGATAAGTGGTGATGTGCTTACGAAGCATATATATTTGCAAAGTGACTTTATGGCTTTCTGTTCACTAAGAGAAAATGCACCAATGAAATGTGTATAGTACTTATATCCTTTTTACTGCAACTGAGCTTTTGCTACAGAGACTGCGCTTTTTTATTGTTGCAATACTGATAAGGAATGAACTTTGCTTTACTGCTTGACTGCTAACATTTACACAGAACATCTGGATGTTTGGACAGGACTGAGCTTTATGAGTCTAACATATTAATTTACATTGCACTGACGATCTTTTGCAATAACGCTATGATTCTTGCTTCATGACATCTGGCTTATTCAACTAACTGCATGATTTCAAAGTTATTTCCTGTGCAATTTCTGCTCTATGATGGTTGGCTTATGCAATTAACTGCATGTATTCTAAAGCATCCTAAAGTTTGCTCCAATATTTTGTTAAAATTGGAAATTACAGTCTCTGGACTCATATGGTGCACCTTATTAATAATAAGTTGAAAACTTCTTGCTGCTCAATTGGGGTACCCCTTTTTACTGTTATGAGTATGAATGTATTTGTATGGTTGATGTATTGTATGTTTTGAACTGTACATATATATGTGGTTTTTTTATGCACTTTATATATATATTCACATATAAAGAATTATTGTTTTTGCATTGAATCTTCTGGTCCTGTGTCTATATGTGCTTTGTATCCTAGACTTTGAGATTGCACTTATTTTGTGGAATCTTCTTTCTTTTTGCTTTTTCTAAATACATACTTACCTGTGAAATAAAACCTAAGCTAGCTACAATATAACTAATATTTATATTGTAGTTAGCTTAGGTTTTATTTTTATTTCACAGGTAAGTTTGCATTTATTTTAACTAGGTAGACTAGTTAGTAAATAGTTATTAACTATTTACTAAGTACCTAGTTAAAATAAATAAATTACCTGTGATATAAAACCTAAGATAGCTTACACTAAAACCTGAAATTACAAAAAATAAAAAAACACTACAAACACAAAAAATAATAAAAACCTACCATTACAAAAAAAAACAAAACGAAATTATCCCCAAAAAATAATTATTCCTATTCTAATACCCTTTATATATATATATATATATATATATATATATATATATATATATATATATATATATATATAAAAATAAAAAAAAATAAAAAAAGCCTAATCTAGAATAAACTACCAAGGGCCCTTAAAAGGGCCTTTGGGGGGCCCTTAAAAGGGCCTTTTGTAGGGCATTGCCCTAAAGTTAATAGCTCTTTTGCTACAAAAAACAAACAAACACCCCCTAACAGTATAAAACCCCCCACCCCCAAACTACCAAGGGCCCTTAAAAGGGCCTATTGTAGGGCATTGCCCTAAATTTATCAGCTCTTTTGCTACAAAAAAACACAAACACCTTCTAACAGTATACAAACCCCCACCCTCCAAACAAAAATAAAGTAAAACCTAATCTACCCATTGTCCTGAAAAGGGCATTTTTATGGGCATTGTCCTTAAAAGGGCATTTAGGTCTTTTTCCTGCCCTTAAAAGGCCATTCAGCTCTTTTAGGAAATGCCCAAGTCCTAATCGAAAAAAAAAAACCCCACCCCAAAACGAAAAAAAAAAAACATTACACAGAATAAACTAATTTTTAAAAATAATAAAAATTATTCCTATTCTAATACCCATTTAAAAAATAACACCCCAAAATAAAAAACCTAATCTAGAATAAACTACCAATGGCCCTTAAAAGGGCCTTTTGTAGGGCATTGCCCTAAAGATATCAGCTCTTTTTCTGACAAACAATACAAAGACCCACTAACATTACAAACCCCCCCAACCCACAAAAAAAATCTAAAAAAACATAATTTATGTAAGAACTTACCTGATAAATTAATTTCTTTCATATTGGCAAGAGTCCATGAGCTAGTGACGTATGGGATATACATTCCTACCAGGAGGGGGCAAAGTTTCCCAAACCTCAAATGCCTATAAAATACACCTCCCACTACACCCACAACTCAGTTTAACGAATAGCCAAGAAGTGAGGTGATAAAAAAGCATTCAAAAAGAGGAACTGGAAATATAATTGTGTTTTTATACATAAAATCATAACCACCATAAAAAAAGGGTGGGTCTCATGGACTCTTGCCAATATGAAAGAAATGAATTTATCAAGTAAGTTCTTACATAAATTATGTTTTCTTTCATGTAATTGACAAGAGTCCATGAGCTAGTGACGTATGGGATAGAAATACTCAAGATGTGGAAGTCCACAGAAGAGTCACTAGAGAGGGAGAGAGAAAATAAAAACAGCTTTTTCCGCTAAAAATTAAATCCATACAAAAAAATAAGTCTTTCATTATAAATTTCAAGAAAAAAACTTAAATCATAAGCAGAAGAATCAAAACTGAGACAGCTGCCTGAAGAACTTTTCTACCAAAGCCTGCTTCAGAAGAAGCAAATATATTAAAATAGTAAATGTATGCAAAGAAGACCAAGTTGCTGCTTTGCAAATCTGGTCAACCGAAACGTCATTCTTAAAAGCCCAATAAATCACGACTGATCTAGTAGAATGAGCTGTAATCTCTGAGGCGGAGACTGTCCCGCCTCCAAATAAGCCTTGTGAATCCAAAGCTTTAACCAAAATGCCAAAGAAATGGCAGAGGCTTTCTGACCTTTCCTAGGACCAGAAAAAAAACATATAGACTAGAAGTCTTTCTGAAATCTTTAGCAGCTTCAAACATAATATTTCAAATCTCTTACAACATCCAAAGAATGTAAAGTTCTTTCAAGAGTATTTTTAGGATTAGGACACAAAGAAGGAACAACAATTTCCCTACTAATGTTGTTAGAAAACACAACCTTAGGAAGAAATTTAAACAAAGTTCATAAAACAGCTTTATCCTGATGGAAAATCAGAAAAGAAGACTCACAAGAGAAAGCAGACAATTCAGAAACTCTTCTAGCTGAAGAGATAGCCAAAAGGAACAATAGTTTCCAAGAAAGTAGTCTAATATACAAAGAATGCATAGGCTCAAACAGAGGAGCCTGCAAAGCCTTTAAAACCAAATTAAGAGTCCAAGGAGGAGAAATTGATTTAATAACAGGCTTGATAAGAACCAAAGCCTGAACAAAACAGTGAATGTCAGGAAGATTAGCAATCTTTCTTATTAAATAAAACAGAAAGAGCAGAGATTTGTCCCTTCAAAGTACTTGCAGACAAACCTTTATCAAAACCATCCTGAAGAAAAACTGTAAAATTCTAGGAATTCCAAAAGAATGCCAAGAGAATTTATGAGAACACCATAAAATATAGGTTTTCCAAACCTGATAATACACGTTCCTTAAAACAGACTTATAAGCCTGCAACATAGTGATAAAAACTGAGTCAGAGAAACCTCTATGATTAAACACTAAATTTCCATACCTTCAAAATAGTAATTTAAAATCCCGATGGAAAAACAGCCCCTAAAACAAGAGGGCTGGCCAAAGAGAAAGCTGCCAAGGATGGCAACTGGACATCCGAACAAGATCCACATACCAAACCTGAGAGGCCATGCTGATGCTATCAGAAACACATGAGACTGTTCCAATATGATCTTGGAGATCACCTTTGGAAGAAAAAAAACAGAGGCGGAAAGATGTAGCCAGGTTGCAAAACCAAGACAGTGCTAATGCATCCACCATTTCCGTCTGAGGATCCCTGGACCTGAAAAGGTACCTGGGAAATTGAGAGAACACATCTGTATAGAGATACCACTCTCCCGGATGTAAAGACTGACGGCTGAGATAATCCACCACCCAAATGTCTAAACCCGAGATATAAATCGTAGAAATTAGACAGTAGATGAAATCCACCTAAGAACGTATTCAAGATACTTCTTAATTGCTAAGGAACTGCGGGTCCCTATTTGATGATTGACATATGCAACAGTTGTGTTATTGTCTGTCTGAAAGCAAAATGAAAAGTTCTCTCCTAAAAGAAGCCAAGCCTGAAAGAGCTCTGAAAATAGCACAGAGTTCCAAAATATTGATTGGAAACCTCGCCTCTTGAAGTGTCCAAACCCTTTGTGCTGTCAGAGACCCTCAGACAGCTCCCCAACCTGTAAGACTTGCATCCATTAAGAATACAGTCCAGGAAGGATGAAGAAAAGGAGGCCCCCTGAATAAAACGATGATAGTCTAATCACCAAATCAGAGAGAGTTGAAATTTAAGAATATCAACTGTGATATCTGAAAACAATCCCTGCACCATTGATTCAGTATGCAAAGCAAAAGAGGTCTCAGATGAACAACAAGCAAAGGGAACCATGTCCGATGCTGCAGTTATGAGACCTAAAACGTCCATGCACATAGCCACTGAAAGGAATGTTCGAGACTGTTAGACAGGCTAACGCCAAACAATTGACTCTTGTCCAATAAAGACATAGTCATGAACACTGAATCCATCTAGAAACCCAAAAAAGAAGTGACCCTTGTCTGAGGAATCACGAAACTCTTAGGTAAATTAAATCCTCTAACCATGTCTTGAAGAAACAAAACTAGTTGATCCATAAGAGATTCCAATAAAAAGAAAAGATTAAGCCAATACCAAGATACAATCCAAATAAGGAAACACAATACCCTACTGTCTTATTACAGAAATAAGGGCACCCAGAACCTTTGAAAAGATTCATAAAGCTGTCGCTAAACCAAATGGAAAAGCGACAAATTGGTAAAGCTTATCTAAAAAGAGAATCTCAGAAACCACAAGTGGTCTGAATAAAATAAAATATGAGGATAAACATCCTGTAAAATGGAGTGGACATGAAATGACCTTGCTGAACAAAAAGGCATAATAGTCCTTATAATCGCTAACTTGAAAGTTGAGACTAACAAAATAATATAAGTCTTCAGATCCAAAATTGTACTGAATAAACCTTTCTTCTTTGGGACAAAGAATAGAATTGAATAGAAACACAATTCCTGTTCCTGCTAAAGAACTGGTAAAATCACTCCTGAAAAAAATTCACAGAGTGTACTGAGAAAGAAAGAATCTTCCCATCGAAGGTCTCATTCTAAAAATCTATTCAAACCCTAAGAATAATATAGATTTTGGAATGAATTCATCCAAAAACAATTTAATCTGCCCCCCACCAGAAGGACTGGTTTGAGAACCGCACCTTCATGCAGTCTAATAACTAGTAATTATATAGCGGTTTTCTCCCAGAAAGATACAAAAAACGCTTTTTCAGTGCTTACACTCGGAGTTAACCAAATTAGCAGCTGATAAAAACAGTTGTTATTATTACCCAAATAAATGGTACACAATAGATTGACCTCAAAAGGCTGTATTAACCCTGCCGGAATATGAATCTATGACCCTTGGATCTAGAACAAGCATTTGTAGTCAGGACAGTCACCAACTGATCTACATCACCGGACTAAAAGTAGGACAGAGAAAAACTGTAAACCTCCAGAAATAGTGGAGATAATAGAAATCAAACAAATTATTATCCAAACAAGATAGAGATAATAAAATAAATTTTAAACCATAATAATAGCTATAGTAAACATAATTAAATGAATACATCAGAAGTAAATAAAGAGTTATATACTTGAGAATCTGAAACTGCTTATGCTAACTGTTCAACAAAGGTTGAGAGAACAGTAATGTCAGCCACAGATAAAGCTGAGCTAAAAATATAAACAGTATGTGAATATGCTCTACTAAGGTTATATTCAAATTCTAAAGAATCCTGAAAGTACGTACCAATTTCCATAGATATAGTAGTACAGTCCCAAGAGGGAATCAGGATAACCATTCTCTAGAATATAATACAGATAGTATATTGAATAGGAAAAAATAAACTTAAGTATGCTGTCGGTCAGAACAAAATTAATTAAATCTTAACAATTTTGAAAAAACCTTGTAAGTTTACTTAAAGGCATAAAAGCAGTCATAAACTTTTATGATATAAGCAATAACATGTGATGTTTGCAGATGAAATCAAGTACATGAACTGAATATGTAAAAAACAGTAAATGTCCTTGTACATGATAAATAAATGCCACATAATTGAGCTGAGGAAATAACAGCTTAATAATGAAAAGAACACACCTAGCTTTGTAGAATTGTGTTCCAGTGCATCATAGTTTCTACAGTAACATCAGAGTCAGGATCAGAATGACATCTTGCAAAATGTAACAGAAAAAGAAAAATAACATTAGGCAAAACATTCAATTTCCACAATGTAACAGTTTCAGTAGAGAAAAACAAAAGATAGTATTTTTTCTCTTTTTTTTTTTAAAAACAAAAAATAAAAATAAAAAAGCAGGCATAATAGCTTTCAAAATTCATGAAAACAACGAGCAATAGAGGGAGACGGGTAAAATAACTAAAATTTGGTGCCAAGAATGACACATTACGCAGAAGGAAGTTAAATGTTGTTGCAAAACTACCACCAGGAAATGACACAACTCGCGTCATAACAAACGCGATTTTGTGCCAAAACAACTAGTGTCAACAAAGACGTAGGAAATAACAAAATTTGTGGTAAAAAATTTTACGCCAAGAATGACGCAATAAAAAACAGCATTTTGCGCCCTCGCGAGCCTAGATTTACCCGCAAAAAAAATGAATGTCAAATTATAAAAAGACTGAACCCCAGGTAAGAAAAAAAGACATCCGGCGCGGAGCATCCTCTTCATACGGTCGCTGCCGTACACTGAATCTTCAATGCAAGGGAGCCGTTTCAAAATGGCATCCCTTGCATTCCTTTTGGCTGAAAAATCAGCCAATAGGAATTAGAGCTGTTAAAATCCTATTGACTGTTCAAATCAGCTAATAGGATTTAAGCAGCTCTCATTCTATTGGATGATGAATCAGCCAATAGAATGAGAGCTGCTTAAAGCCTAAATATTAATTCTATTGACAGAAGACTAGAAAACCATTGTCAGATAACTGTGCAAGGCTACTCAGACAGACACAAGAGGCCTTAAGCTATGTTTCCTGCTACTACACAATAATTCCAAACTTTACAGTTAATGTTAAAAAAAAATGTGCTAGTATATCAAAGAATACAAACCTTCCATCCAAATGGCTGCAATCGATCTCATTTTGAAAGATTATAAGTTGAGGATAAACCTTAATTATCATAAACAAGAAAAAAGCCTTAAAAGCAGAGAAGTAAAATGCCAAATAAAAGCAAAACATGCATTTCCCTTTAGACATCCAGATCAGTGTGTCTCAACTCCAGTCATGAAGTACCCCTAACAGGCCAGATTCTCATGATATCACAGCCTTTGCCCTACAGCCTTGTGACGGTCTATTTACACCCCTGATTGGTATATAACATGTTTAATTCTGTATAGTAAAAACAAATTTGCAATACACTTTATCCTTTATTTTGCCCCTTTTCCTGTCATTCTAATCTAAAAAAAAATGAGTTTTTCAATTCTGAAAACTGAAGTGACATGTCAGGTTTCCCAAGTCTACCCTGGCTATATTTATCCTTAATTGGCATCTGCAGGGGCATTTAGATTAGAAACCACAATAGTTTATAGTTTTGCTAACAATATAACAAGTCAAAATTAGCTTCCCCAAATAAGAAAGGTGCAGCAAACAAGTTGTTAATGTAGTACAAAAACATCCACACTCACCAATGGGTACATTTTTTGCAAGACTGCAGGAAAGTCTTGTAATTACAAGGAGATTACTGTCATTTTAAGTCTGATAGAGTAACGCCAGCCTCTCTGGGAGGAAGTAAAATAAGCACAATTTACAGAGGCATTATAAATCAAAATAAATAATGAAAGTAAATTACAATTGTTTTTAAAAATGTTCCTTAATTAAACATTTTACAGGATAATTAATGCTGTGTTGAATGCCCCTTTCAGTACATAAACATGTCTGTATCTATATAATACAATAGTGATATTATTGCATGGAAATTAATGACTTTTTTTAAATTTATATATTTTTAGTAATTACAAGTGAAAAATTGAAGAAAACAATGAAGATGACTGCTACAAACACTACAGAGGCTTTACACTACTATTATAACCACACAGAAAGTGTGATGAATTCCACAGTCCAACCCCCAGACAAAATGGAAATCGTTTACATTCTTCTTCTCTTAGGCTTTTTTGGATTTTTTACATTTGGGATAATGTTTAGTTACATCCGCTCTAAAAAACGTGAACACTCCAATGATCCCTATCACACATACATTGAGACAGACTGGAAGAAAAAAGCTTCATTGCAACCAGTAAAGATTTTGAAGACCACGTCAACGTGTTACTTGGTTGAAAACAAATTTGCAGTGGAACAACCTACCAGTCTTATTCCATCTGTATGCCAGAACTGAATCTACTGTCTATAAAAGTAGTGCCTAACTTATGTATAACCAGTGACAGTTGTATGTGGTGCAAAAGCACCTCAATGTTGTAAGCTGTACCCCACTGTGTGAAGACACTTGTTTGACTGAGGTGGTGGGGACTCTTTCCACTGCTGTCCCTTCCCTTTTTTAGTCACCAAACAAAACAATTAGCAAATTATTTTATTTATCCATGCACCCTACAGTAAGGAATAAAGACTATTATACTTACCATGAATGGAGCTTATAATACTTACAAGGAATGCAAACTATCATATTTCCCAGGAATGCAGTCTATTATACTTACCATGAATGGAGACTATAATACTTACCATGAATGCAGATTATCATACTCATTTCATACTTTGTCTTCTTGTTTAAGTGAGATATTGAATGTAATACAGAGGTTAAGTAAACATGGCAATGACATATTTTAAAGCTACTGGTTGTATTCAAGACTAAAGTCACAAATAAAAGATTATGGATTTAGTCTAATGAGAACTTGTGATATCTTGGTCCCATAAGAATCACATCCTTGTATTATACTTTCTTAAGTGAAAGTATTTTTATTTTATTTACTGGGGTAAAAAGTTCTGATATATATTCATTACGTTGATAATAAAAAGTACATAAAATAACTTGATTTAAATGGCCATATATCAGAAAGCTGAATATGGATAACTATATTAAAATATGCCTTGTATTCATTTAATTTCACTGTACAGTACACCTATACAACACAGTTTGTTGCAGTATTAATTTGTTTGAGATATTATTATTTTGTTTTGATTGTTATATTTCAGAAAACTCCAGTGCCTATAGGACAGCTAATAAACAAAATGAAGTAACTCAAATTCACGTTTATGTTTATACTTATTATTATTATTATTATCATCAGTTATTTGTAGAGTGCCAACAGATTCTGCAGTGCTATAAACATAGGTCTAATATGCAAGGTAACAATTTTAGGAGACAAAGATAGAGGGCCCTGCCAAGAGTTTCACTTTTGTAGATCAGGTTTCATGAAGCTGATCTACAAAGCAGCTAGGCGGTAGGTTTACATGCTAAGGGGGTTCAAGGGGATAACTAAAAGAGGAGAGGAACTAAGATAGGAAAATATTAGTGTATATTATATGCATCCCTGGACAGTAGAGGTTTTAATGAGCGCTTGAAAGTTTGAAACTATGAAGAGAGTCTTGTGGAGCGAGAGCTCCACAAAATAGGGGCCAGACTGGAGAAGCCTTGTAGATGGGAATGTGAGGAGGTAACAAGAGAGGAGGAGAGAAGGAGGTCACAGGATAAAAAAAGGGATGGGGAGGGAGAGTATCTGGAGACTAGGTCGGAGATGTAGGGTGGAGAAGTGTTATTAAGAGTTTTAAAAGTTAAAGTCAAGATTTTGTGTTTTATTCTGGAGGTTATAGGAAGCCAGTGAAGGGACTGGCAAAGAGAGATTCAGCAGATGAGGAGTGACGTAAAAGAAAGATCAGCCTGGCAGAGGCATTTATTATGGATTTAAGGGAGATAGACGGCAGCTAGGGAGGCCGGAGAGGATGGAGTTGCAATAGTCAAGGCGGGAAATGATGAGAGAGTGGATTAAAGTCTTACGGCTAGATTTAGAGTTTTGTCGGTAATGACCCGCGTAGCTAACGCTGGCTTTTTTCTGGCCACACCTTTAAAATAACTCTGGTATTGAGAGTCCACAGAATGGCTGCATTAGGCTCCAAAAAAGGAGCATAGAGCATATTTAACGCAACTTCAACTCTCGATACCAGAGTTGCTTACGGACGCGGCCAGCCTCAAAAACGTGCTCGTGCACGATTCCCCCATAGGAAACAATGGGGCTGTTTGAGCTGAAAAAAAACCTAACACCTGCAAAAAAGCCGCGTTCAGCTCCTAACGCAGCCCCATTGTTGTCTATGGGGAAACACTTCCTACGTCTGCACCTAACACCCTAACATGTACCCCGAGTCTAAACACCCCTAACCTTACACTTATTAACCCCTATTCTGCTGCCCCCGCTATCGCTGACCCCTGCATATTATTTTTAACCCCTAATCTGCCGCTCCGTAAACCGCCGCTACTTACATTATCCCTATGTACCCCTAATCTGCTGCCCCTAACACCGCCGACCCCTATATTATATTTATTAACCCCTAATCTGCCCCCCACAACGTCGCCTCCACCTGCCTACACTTATTAACACCTAATCTGCCGACCGGACTGCACCGCTATTATAATAAAGTTATTAACCCCTAATCCGCCTCACTAACCCTATAATAAATAGTATTAACCCCTAATCTGCCCTCCCTAACATCGCCGACACCTAACTTCAAACATTAACCCCTAATCTGCCGACTGGAGCTCACCGCTATTCTAATAAATTTATTAACCCCTAAAGCTAAGTCTAACCCTAACACTAACACCCCCCTAAGTTAAATATAATTTAAATCTAACGAAATTAATTAACTCTTATTAAATAAATTATTTTAGGATTTATATTTATTTTACAGGTAACTTTGTATTTATTTTATCCAGGTACAATAGCTAAAATAGTTAAAATAATTACAAAATTACCTGTAAAATAAATCCTAACCTAAGTTACAATTAAACCTAACACTACACTATCAATAAATTAATTAAATAAAATACCTACAATTATCTACAATTACACCTAACACTACACTATCAATAAATGAATTAAATACAATATCTACAAATAAATACAATTAAATAAACTAACTAAAGTACAAAAAATAAAAAAGAACTAAGTTACAAAAAAAAAAATATTTACAAACATAAGAAAAATATTACAACAATTTTAAACTAATTACACCTACTCTAAGCCCCCTAATAAAATAACAAAGACCCCCAAAATAAAAAATGCCCTACCCTATTCTAAATTACAAAAGTTCAAAGCTCTTTTACCTTACCAGCCCTGAACAGGGCCCTTTGCGGGGCATGCCCCAAGAAATTCAGCTCTTTTTCCTGTAAAAAAAACACATACAATACCCCCCCCCCAACATTACAACCCACCACCCACATACCCCTAATCTAACCCAAACCCCCCTTAAATAAACCTAACACTAAGCCCCTGAAGATCTTCCTACCTTATCTTCACACTACCAGGTTCACCGATCGATCCAGAAGAGCTCCTCCGATGTCCTGATCCAAGCCCAAGCAGGGGGCTGAAGATGTCCATGATCCGGCTGAAGTCATCATCCAAGCGGGGGGCTGAAGAGGTCCATGATCCGGCTGAAGTCTTCATCCAAGCGGGAGCTGAAGAGGTCCATGATCCGGCTGAAGTCTTCTATCAACGGCATCTTCAATCTTCTTTCTTCTGGAGCGGAGCGGAACCATCTTCTTCCAAGCCGACGCTGATCGGAACAGCCAATAGAATGCGAGCTCAATCTGATTGGCTGATTGGATCAGCCAATCGGATTGAACTTGATTCTGATTGGCTGATTCCATCAGCCAATCAGAATATTCCTACCTTAATTCCGATTGGCTGATAGAAACCTATCAGCCAATCGGAATTCGAGGGACACCATCTTGGATGACGTCATTTAAAGGAACCGTCATTCGTCGTCTAGTCGTCGGTTGAAGAGGATGTTCCGCGTCGGCTTGGAAGAAGATGGTTCCGCTCCGCTCCAGAAGAAAGAAGATTGAAGATGCCGTTGATAGAAGACTTCAGCCGGATCATGGACCTCTTCAGCTCCCGCTTGGATGAAGACTTCAGCCGGATCATGGATCGGTGAACCTGGTATGGTGAAGATAAGGTAGGAAGATCTTCAGGGGCTTAGTGTTAGGTTTATTTAAGGGGGGGTTGGGTTAGATTAGGGGTATGTGGGTGGTGGGTTGTAATGTTGGGGGGTATTGTATGTGTTTTTTTACAGGAAAAAGAGCTGAATTTCTTGGGGCATGCCCCGCAAAGGGCCCTGTTCAGGGCTGGTAAGGTAAAAGAGCTTTAAACTTTTGTAATTTAGAATAGGGTAGGGCATTTTTTATTTTGGGGGTCTTTGTTATTTTATTAGGGGGCTTAGAGTAGGTGTAATTAGTTTAAAATTGTTGTAATATTTTTCTTATGTTTGTAAATATTTTTTTTTTTTGTAACTTAGTTCTTTTTTATTTTTTGTACTTTAGTTAGTTTATTTAATTGTATTTATTTGTAGATATTGTATTTAATTCATTTATAGTGTAGTGTTAGGTTTAATTGTAACTTAGGTTAGGATTTATTTTACAGGTAATTTTGTAATTATTTTAACTATTTTAGCTATTGTACCTGGTTAAAATAAATACAAAGTTACCTGTAAAATAAATATAAATCCTAAAATAGCTATAATATAAATATAATTTATATTGTAGCTATATTAGGATTTATTTTACAGGTAAGTATTTAGCTTTAAATAGGAATAATTTATTTAATAAGAGTTAATTAATTTCGTTAGATTTAAATTATATTTAACTTAGGGGGGTGTTAGTGTTAGGGTTAGACTTAGCTTTAGGGGTTAATAAATTTATTAGAATAGCGGTGAGCTCCAGTCGGCAGATTAGGGGTTAATGTTTGAAGTTAGGTGTCGGCGATGTTAGGGAGGGCAGATTAGGGGTTAATACTATTTATTATAGGGTTAGTGAGGCGGATTAGGGGTTAATAACTTTATTATAATATTAATTAATATTAATAAGTGTAGGCAGGTGGAGGCGACATTGTGGGGGGCAGGTTAGGGGTTAATAAATATAATACAGGGGTCGGCGGTGTTAGGGGCAGCAGATTAGGGGTACATAGCTATAATGTAGCTGGCGGCGGCGGCGTGCGGATGGCTGATTAGGGCTTAATAAGTGTAGGTAGCTGGCGGCGACGTTGTGGGGGGCAGATTAGGGGTTAATAAATATAATATAGGGGTCGGCGGTGTTAGGGGCAGCAGATTAGGGGTACATAAGGATAACGTAGGTGGCGGTCGGCAGATTAGGGGTTAAAAAAATTTAATCGAGTGTCGGCGATGTGGGGGGACCTCGGTTTAGGGGTACATAGGTAGTTTATGGGTGTTAGTGTACTTTAGAGCACAGTAGTTAGGAGCTTTATAAACCGGCGTTAGCCAAGAAAGCTCTTAACTGCTGACTTTTTTCTGCGGCTGGAGTTTTGTCGTTAGATTTCTAACGCTCACTTCAGCCACGACTCTAAATACCGGAGTTAGAAAGATCCCATCGAAAAGATAGGATATGCAATTTACGTAAGGGGATCTGCGGTATGGAAAAGTTGCGGCTGAAAAGTGAGCGTTAGACCCATTTTTGACTAACTCCAAATACCGGCGGTAGCCTAAAACCAGCGTTAGGAGCCTCTAACGCTGGTTTTCACGGCTACCGCCAAACTCCAAATCTAGGCCTTAGTTTGGTCTTGGGTGAGGAAGTGGCAAATACTTACAAATATAGCATTGTTTGTTTCACATTTAGGAATAAAGAAATGACCATACTGTACAAAGTCTGAAATAATTGTTAAACTTTTGGTCACAGCAACTATTTTTGATCCATTGGCATCACACAAACTTAGGGCAATATATACAAATATAATAGAAAGTACAGCAACTCTTGCTCATTGCATGTGATAGTTGTTCACTGCCAAACCTTCAATCCAATATATCACAGATAGCTTCACTAGGTTACAATAAAAATACCTTTATTTCATGACAGGGTCATACAACAACAACAACAACAACGGTTTGGGTGTCTTGCCGTTAAAAAGGTCATGATAACATTTTAGAGATCTTGCCCTGAATCATGAGAAAACTTCTGAAACGTTGTTGTATGACCCTGTTATGATATAAATAAAGGTCTTTTTATTGGAACCAAGCGCAGCTATCTGTAAAACAATAAATTAAATAATTGTGATATATTCTTTAAGAACTAGGGCCTGATGATCTATAATTTGTCAGCCTGTCAAGAAATATCATTGCATATTTAGACCTTACAGACACCTAGATTACAAGTTTTGCGTACGGGTTTTAACGCTGAAAAGGCCTTTTAGCCTGTAACGCAACGTCAGTCCCGCACTCATAAAAATGACATTTTTTTCATGGGACTTCCATAGAGCAGCCATTACAAGTTTTGCGGTGAGGCTAAAAAGCTTGCGTTCCAGCCTATACCGACACGATCCGTTTCACAATCTGAGAGCAGTAGTTATGAGTTTTACGCTACAAAATTGTTACATAAAACTCATAACTAAAGTGTTAAAAAGTACACTAACACCCATAAACTACCTATTAACCCCTAAACCGAGGCCCTCCCGCATCGCAAACACTATATTAAACTTATTAACCTCTAATCTGCCGCTCCCGACATAGCCGCCACTAATAAAATGTAATAACCCCTATTCCTCCGCTCCCGCCACTATACTAAAGTTATTAACCCCTATTCCCCCACACTAATAAAGATATTAACTCCTATTCCGCCGCTCCCCGACACTATAATAAACCTATTAACCCCTAAACCACAAGCCCCCCACAACGAAATATACTAAATTAAACTATTAACCCCTAAACCATAAGCCCCCCACAACGAAATATACTAAATTAAACTATTAACCCCTAAACCGGAAGCCCCCCACAACGAAATATACTAAATTAAACTATCAACCCCTAAACCGAAAGCCCCCACATCGCAATAAACTAAATTTAAACTAGTAACCCCTAAAAACTTACCTGTCAAATTAAAAAAACTAAGTTTAAACTAACAATTAAACTAATATAACTATTAAACTAAAATTAAACTAACTACCAATTAAAGAAAACTAAAATACACATTAAAAAAATCCAAACACTACTATAAAAATTACTAAATATCTAATTACAAAAAATAAAAAATACTAAATTACAAAAAATAACAAACAAAATTATCAAAAATAAAAAAGAATTACACCTAATCTAATAGCCCTATAAAAATAAAAAATAAACCTAGCCTACAATAAACTACCAATAGCCCTTAAAAGGGTCTTTTGTGGAGTATTACCCTAAGTTAAACAGCTCTTTTACCTGTAAAAAAACAAAGACCCCCCCAACAGTAAAACCCACCACCCAACCAAACCCCAAAATAAAAAAACCTAAGTCTAGGAAAAACCTAAGCTACCCATTGCCCTGAAAAGGGCATTTGTATGGGCATTACCCATAAAAGGGCATTTAGCTCTTTTGCATTGCCCTGAAAAGGGCATTTAGCTCTTTTAAGAAAAGCCCAAACTAAAAAAAAAAACACCCAAAAAAGTTTTACAAATCCTAACACAAACCCCCGAAGATCCACTTACAGTTCCTGAAGTCCGGACATCCAGGCGGCTCCATCTTCATCCATCGCGGGATCGGCATGTTCTTCATCCCTGCAGAGGCGGAGTAGGCGATGCGGACGCAGAGGTCCAGGCAGAGGTCCAAGGCGGAGGTCCATCGATCTGACGTGGAGGTCCTTTTCATGAGATCATCCGCCGCACACTGAGGATTGAAATGCAAGGTACCCCTTTTATACTGGGGGTACCATTGCATTCCTATTGGATGAAAATTTTGAATCAGCCAATAGGAATTAGGGCTGCTAAAATCCTATTGACTGTTCAAATCAGCCAATAGCATTTAAGCAGCTCTCATTCTATTGGCTGATTCAAATTATTTTTGTAATGGTAGGTTTTTTTATTTTTTGTAATTTTAGTGTTTTTATTAATGTAATGTTAGGTTTTAGTGTAAGGCAGCTTAGTTTTTATTTCACAGGTAAGTTTGTATTTATTTTAACTAGGTAGTTAGTAAATAGTTAATAACTATTTACTAACTAGTCTACCTAGTTAAAATAAATACAAACTTACCTGTGAAATAAAAATAAAACCTAAGCTAGCTACAATATAACTATTAGTTATATTGTAGCTAGCTAAGGTTTAATTTCACAGGTAAGTATGTATTTAGTTTTAAATATGTATTATTTAGTTAATAATTGTAACTTTAATTTAGCTCTATTTTAATTATGTTAAAGTTAGGGAGTGTTAGGTTTAGGGTTAGGTTTAGGGGTTAATAGTTTCATTTAGGTTGTTGCGATGTGGGGGGCTGGTGGTTTAGGGGTTAATAGGTTTATTTAGTGGTAGTGATGTGGGAGGCCAGAGGTTTAGGAGTTAATCGCTTTATTTAGTGGCGGCAATGTTGAGGAGCGGCGGAATAGGGGTTAATAGATTTATTATAGTGTAGGCGACATTGGGGTGCGAGGGAATAGCAGTTAATAACTTTTGTATAGTGGCGGTAATATCGGGAGCGGCAGATTAGGGGTTAATAGATTTATTTAGGTGGCGGCGATATCGGGAGCAGCAGATTAGGGGTTAATAACATTATGTAGGTGTCGGCGATGTCGGGGGCGGCAGATTAGAGGTGTTTAGACATAGGGTTTATGTTAGGGTGTTAGGTTTAAATGTTACTTTTTTTCCCCATAGAAATCAATGGGGCTGCGTTACGGAGCTTTTTATTCCGTGATCGCAGGTGTTAGTTTTTTTCTAACCCGCTCTCCCTATTGATGTCTATGGGGAAAGCGTGCACGAGCACGTCAAAACATCTCTTTTATTTTGTGCGGTATGGAGCTCAACGCAACCATATCGCACGCACAAGACAGCTGTTTCAAAACTTGTAATGGCTGGGCTATAGAGGGTGAAATAACACAACTTTTGTTGCGTTGTTAAATTCCCTATAAAGTGCATAACTTGTAATCTACCTGAGAGTTATCTAAGAAAAGTGGCTGAATCAGGAGTTCCCTGAAAATTCCATGCAATGAGTATTTTTTAATAATTGCCAGCCTACTTTTACCAAGATGAAGCCATGAGATCTAAAGGCATAACATTTTTTGACCATTCCAATACAAATTGCGAAGAAATTTCATGCACACCCAAAGAACACCCTGTTCAGTCCACTTGCCAAGGGTGCAAGACCCATTTTACAATAGAAAATATAAGGAACCCTTTGAAGTACTCCTGGGCAAATGGCTTTGAAAGCTGAAAGAAATGCAAAACTATTTGCCTGAATACTGGTTGGGCAAAAGGCTTATGCATAGGCAAATGTTTTTTAAAGCTAAAATATCTATTTGCCCACCACATGTATATACAATGGATTTTGCCTAATTTGATTTTGATTTTTTACAATGTAAATTCATTGCCCCTTTTAAATGCATATTTTACTGAGTCTTCTATGTACGTATCTCCCCATTGTATACAGAAATGTTGGTTACACCGCTTAGTGTAACCTGTGCCTTTAGTTTATCCCGTCATGTGCTTCGTAGTACTGTTAGATCTATTTAGATCATCTTGTATAAGTGGAGAGATTTAGAACATTGGGCCCTTAAAAGGGACAGTCAAGTCAAAATTAAACTTTCATGATTCAGATAGAGTACACAATTTTAAACAACTTTTCAATTTACTTCCATAATCTAAATGTGCACAATCTTTTTATATGCACACTTTCTGAGGAGCCAGCTGCTACTGAGCATGCAAGGCTAATTGGGATTATGAACTGTAGCTACGACTACGGCCAGAAGGGCTGAAACGCGTCAGCAATCAGTTCAGTGTGTGTATTCCTAAGGCACATTTTTGTCACTCAAGTTTTTTGCTTCAGATTGAAGTTTTTTCGAACTGTCAATAAAACTATTTTATCTGCTTCAAGTCCGCTGGTGCAGCTTATTTCACTATATTGTATGCATTTCCGGGGACCGAGCATGCACAGTGGTTCTTCCAGCATTGCCTAATTTCTATCCTTACCTGCACTTGCAAACACCGAGCCGCAGAGAGGAGTGGCATTTTGGAGGAGTGGCCAGCTGGTGGTCGGGTTCCGGGTGACGTCACACGCCAAAACAGTTGATCGAGGAGAGGACCCAGGAGGGGAGCGGTTCAAGACCGGAGGCACTAAGAGGTCCTTGTTTGACCGCCAAGTATTGGTTGCATCTATCCGGTGATACCCCCTGTGGACGGGCCGACTCCGAAATCTGCAGCAGTATTATAAATAGTGACATAGAGGAAGACCGAACAGCTGGGGTGAGTGTGTAGGGGAATTCCCTACCTGTTTCAAATTCAAACAATTGAACAGGAGTGTATATTTATATTTCCCTACCATTTGGACATTATACTGGTGCTCACACGAAAAGTGACGCTACTGAGCATGTGCAAGATTCATAGGATATACATATACTGTATGCATTTTGTGATTGGCTGATAGATGTCACATGATGAATTAAGAAGGAAAATGTTACCAAGTTTGACATTTGTCAGAACAAAGTCTACTACTCATTTGAAATTCAAACTAAGTGCTTTCGCATTGTCTTTTTATGATGTGTTTAGTGGTCATTTGTGTGATATTAAGATTGTCACATGAATTTTAAAATTATGCTAACTGTAAAAATTGCTTGGAACCACTGGTTTACAGTAACAAGATTGCTTAACAAATATTACTTGCACTGTAGCAAAACTGAAGATCTCTCTGTACACAAAAAACATAAAGAGCATATTATAAATACATACCACCCAATATTTCTGGGACAGAAAGGCTAATGGCTTAGTCTTGGATGCAAACTAGAGGCAGAGTCACATAATGTTGGGAAGGGTTCGGGTGGGTGGATGGACCAGGGCATAGCTACCATCTGTGGCAAGCTGATACTTCTATAAGGTCCTGAATATCTGCACTTGGGACATTAGGCAGAGCTCCCAACGCGTTACAAATCTGCAAAATGTGAGAGGTTTGGAGGGCTCTTTAAATTCACTGCAAACATTTGTCAATATATTCATAATAACCACTTTAGATTTAATTAAAAAAAATAGGTAAAACAATCTTTAGACGTCTTATAAGGATGTAATAAGACATTTTAAGTTTTGTCATTAATTTTGTATTTCTCTATGCTTACCAATGTTTTCAAATCATGTCAAAATGACAGAACTGGCTATTTAATTTCTAATATGCTCATCTGTAGATTGGTAAACAACTACACACACACATGCTACCTTCCTGCCATTGTCCCTTGGGTACTGGCACTCATGGGACAACTCCAAAGTAGCTCCCAATGACCAGACAGAAGAAGGAAAGTCACGGTGGCAAAGGAACTGTACGAGCAACATACATGCTTTGGGGCATTATTTAAATAAACACTGACTGCCCGGTTGAATTATCAAAACAATTTCATGAAATGCAATGCTTGTTAATAGGACACCTTAGAAAATGGTTAGGTGGAATAGATATTAAAGCTTGGTATTGCAATGTCCATTATACTATTGAATGATATAAAACACTCACATACCATTTTATTTAGCTTTTACACACCTCAGACTCTGAATAAACCTGTTGAACATCATGGGTGAATGGTGATGCGGATGTATTTTCAAATGAGGTCTGACCGTCTGACACATTATATATCACACTCACTGAGAGTACTGGGTACTCTCAGTGATTGTGATATATAATGTGTCAGATCTCATTTGAAAAAACATCCGCATCGCCATGCAACAATCAGGACTCAGACAGTCAGTGGCAGTGCTGATATATTTATTTGTGCATGTGCAGTGCCAGTGACCCACAGTAGTACGGTACCCACCTGAGAGCTCTAAGTGACTCCACTCCGTTTTCACTGCCAGTCTGCCACTGATCAATCGTCTATCTGAATACTTCGCTTAACCCGGTTGCTGCCTGAGATCACGTGAGTGTCTCACTCTATACATACATTGTGCAGACAGCAGGAAGGCAAAGCCGGTCACGTGACCTCGGTGGTAAGCCGTCCGGACAAAATTCAGTTTTATTTATTTGAAGTAATCCACACAGTAAGTGCAGCGGCAAGGGGCAAGTGCAGCCCCCCCCCGAAAATTTGCCGCCCTAGACACGGGCCTTGTTGGCCTAGGCCTAAATACGCCCCTGATGGGGACACAAAAACACTGTAAGGCTGAAGGTGCTTGGGGCTGAGGGGGGAGATGACAATTACCCTTTCCACCATTATTCCTTCCTATCTATCCACAGTCTATGTTTAAAAAATACAAACCCTCAAGCTAATTTTGCTAAAAATAAAAAAATTTAAATTACAGAAAAAATAAACAAAGCTATCCAAAATAAAAAATTTCAACCTAAACTAATACCCCTATAAAAATAAAAAATGCCCCCAAAATAACCCCCCTAATCTAATACTAAACTACCAGTAGCCCTTAAAAGGGCCTTTTGTAGGGCATTGCCCTAAGTTAAACAGCTCTTTTACTTAAAAAAATTACCAAGTACCTCCTAACAGTAAAAACCCCCACCCAACCAACCCCCCCAAAATAAAAAAAATAACACTAAAAAAACCTAAACTACCCATTGCCCCTAAAGGGGCATTTGTAAGGGCATTGCCCTTAAAAGGGCATTTAGCTATTTTACAGCCCATTAAATCCCTAATCTTAAAAATAAAAAAACCCTCAAAAATAAAAAAATAAAAAATCCTAAAACTAAGCCCCAAATAGGTACTCACCGTTCCTGAAGTCCGGCGGAGAAGGTCTTCTTTCAGGCGGCTCCATCATCTTCTATCTTCATCCTGTGCGAAGGTGGCATGGAGCGGAGGTGAGGAGCAGTCTTCACCGATGCGTGGATCAAGAGCGGCGGTCCTCAGCGGCGATTCTCAGCAGCAGTCCTCAGCAGCGGCGATCCTCAGCGGCGGGGAGGCTCCTCTTCATCCGATCTCCGGCGAACACTAAAAATTAAATGGAAGGTACCGCAATCAATTTGGGGTACCTTGCATTCCTATTGGCTGAAATTTTGAAATCAGCCAATAGGATTAGAGCTACTGAAATCCTATTGGCTGTTCAAATCAGCCAATAAGATTTCAGTAACTCATCCTATTGGCTGATTTCAAAATTTCAGCCAATAGGAATGCAAGGTACCCAAATAAATATGGGGTACCTTGCATTCAATCTTCAGTGTGCGATGGACAATCACATGAAGAGGAGCCTCCATGCCGCTGAGGACCGCCGCTGCTGAGAACCGCCGCTGAGGATCTATGCATCGGGGAAGCCAGCTCCGCACCTCTGCTCCATGCCGCCTTCGCTACGGATGAAGATAGAAGATGATGGAGCCGCCTGGAAGAAGACCTTCTCCGCCGGACCTCAGGAATGGTGAGTACCTATTTGGGGCTTAGTCTTAGGATTTTGTTATATTTTTTTTATTATTATTATTTTTAAGATTAGGTATTTAATGGACTGTAAAATAGCTGAATGCCATTTAAGGGCAGTAAAAGAGCTGAATGCCCTTTCAAGGGACATGCCCATGCAAATGTCCCTTTAGGGGCAATGGATAGTTTTTTTTATTTTGGGGGCTTTGGTGGTTGGTGGGGGTTTTATTGTTAGGGGGTACTTAGTATTTTTTTAACGTAAAAGAGCTGTTTAACTTAGGGCAATGCCCTACAAAAGGCCCTTTAAGGGCTATTGGTAGTTTAGATTAGGGGGTGTTTTTATTTTGGGGGGGCTTTTTTATTTTCATAGGGATTAGGTTTAATTTTTTTAATTTTTGATAATTTTGTTTATTTTTTTCTGTAATGTTAGACTTTTTTATAATTTAATGTTAGGATTTTTTATTTTAAGTGTAATTTAGCAGTAATTGGGGTTAATTTAGGGGGTGTTAGGTTAGGGGGCTTAGTAATTAAAATTAGTTATTTGCACTGTGGGGGGTTGATGGTTAAGGGTTTAATAGGTTAATTAGGTTTATTGCGATGTGGGGGGTTGGCGGTTTAGGGATTAATAGTATAATTAGTTAGTTGACGTTGTAGGGTTTGGCGGTTTAGGGGTTAATATTACAATTAATTTAGTTGGCGTTGTGGGAGTTTGGTGGTGTAAGGGTTAGGTAGTTTCTGTTGTGGGAGTTTAGCGATTTAAGGGTTATTTTTTTGTTAATACTTTGTGCGGGTGGTTAGTTTTACTTTTTTATACTTTGTGTGGGTGGGTAATTTTTTTTTTCTTAATACTTTGCGGGTGTTTTTTTTTATTTCTTGCTGGCAGTTACATGTTTTTTAGTTATTTCATGCGGGCGGTTGCGTTTTTTTTTTTTTTAGGTTTTGTTTGCCTACGCTGCATCCAGGTGGATTCCGAAGCTGCATCCAGGTGGATTCTTTTGGCTGCATGCGCAGCCAACATTCTTTTGGCTGCACACACAGCCAACATTCTTTTGGCTGCCTTGCACGGCAAACATTCCTTTGAGGATGTGTGTGCAGCTGGCAACGGACGCGTTATAAATGCGATTATAGTATAGATGTGAAAAAACAATAATTATTTTCATCACAATTTTTTGCTTTATTAATGCACCAACTAGAACGCTACAAGAAATTCAAAGGTGGTACCATAATATCATTAATACTAGCCATGGGCGTTCCAATAATTTGTAATGATCCAAATGCAGAAGAAGGTGACCGCTTCCGGCATTCAGCTCTTTTTAGAGCTACATTTATTCTTGTGAAAGTGAAACACACAAAGAGTTAGGTTTGTACAGATTCACAAGAATAAATGCAACTCCGAAAAGAGCCAAATGCTGCGAGTGACCACCTTCTTCCATATTTGGATCATACTGAATGACCATGCTTAAAGAATACAGACTATCAATATGATTTAAGGCCCAATTCTCTAACATTTGCCACAGCAAGGAGAGAAATATCACGTTGACTCTCAAATGGGCAGCCCTCACTCAATTTTCTAAAAATGGCATCTAAACCCAGTGGGTGAGAAGCTGCCTCTCATATAAGGTAATGAAGCTCTCTGCAATCTAGAAGCTCAAAAGGAGTCAACGATAACATTTTCTTGAAGTAAATAAAAATCAAATTATGATGTTTTCATCATACTTTTGCTAGTTTTTCATACATTTCTGTCTGCATTGTGCATTTTGAGACAAACTCGCCAATTGCCAGCTTTCATTTGTTAAGATAAAACTATCAGATATGCGGGCTTAACTTGATCACAAAATGTTCACTTTGTATTTTTGTACTTTTTGCGTTGTACCTTAAATATGTGTACATTAAGGGCCAGATTACAAGTGGAGCGCAGTTGATAGTGCAGGGTGTGTTATATCTCACTTAGGGCCAGATGATCTAAATTTTGCAAGTTCAGACGTGTTTTTTATCCCTGTCCCTCACAGGGGCTGTCCTGGTGGAATTATCGTGAAAAAGGGGCAGTCCCTGTGAGTGGCGAGATGTCTCCTATTGAAAGTAAAGGAGCTAACTGGAAAGGGACACTTTGCACTGTGGAGCAAAAATAGCAGTGAGCAGGAGGTGCACCTAAAAATTAAATCCTGCAGCCAATATAAATCACATTATGCTGCTTTCTGCATATAGCATCTTACAATCACCTATAATTTTGTATGCACGTGTTTTTCTATTAAGGATATAAGTATTTTCACTGTTTTGAGAAAAGCTCACCCCCTTTAAGTTGGTGAGAAAAAAACTGAGATCTGAAGTGCGAAAATCTTTACATAATTACGCTGGGATAAGAGGGACAATTTCATATACGCCCATGGAACACCCATGTTCAGCACATTTTACAAAAAACAATTCCGCTTTGTATTTTGTACTTAAAAGTATGACTTTCTAAGTGATTTTTTCACATCCAGTGTACTTCAATTACGATTTATGCTGTGCATATTTAATACGATTTATTCCTGAGTAATTTACATACAAATTTGACATTTTTGATAAAATACGATTTTTTGTGAAGAATTTTGTTACAATTTTTGATTCTCCTTAACAATACAAATTTTTCCTGCATATTTTTGTGAGTGGTTCAATTATTCGTTATGTAAGACTTTTAAAATATGAATTTATTGTGCACATAACATACGAAAATGCAGTATACGCCCCTTAGCGAGACACCCTGTTTTCAGGGTAAAAAGTGGCTTTAGATCATTCCACCAGGGAAGTAATGGTGAGCATTCTTTAATAATCTCGCCAGCCCAGAGAGCTTTAAATCATTGGGGCACATGTTTTATGCTAAGAATAAAGCACTATGTAGTATAGCAAGTCGTTGGTTAAAAATTCTAATCAAAGCATCTTTGACGCAGCCGAAACTTTTTAGCTCACCTTATCTTTTTAATAATAGCGCAATAATAGCACCTCAAGTTATACTCAATTGCAGCAATAACATGTTGTGCTTTTTGAGTCCTGTAATAAACCATTACTATAAAAATTATAGCACATAACATGTGGAACTTCACTATATGAGCAAAAGCGATGTTAACGCACAATACTGCTAATATTTATTAATGTTTTCATATAAAATATAATGCATAATTTAATTGTGACTCTTACACTCTTCTTTCAATATTTTTTTTTTTAAAACTGCTTACTTTTTGTAAGCACTATACTGTAATGTATTTCCCTTTCCTTCTCAAACATAAATGTAGGTTACAGTCCTTAGCAAGATACAGAGGTCTCAATGTAAAATTTGCCTTTAGAGAATCCTATGACTGTCCTTGTACCACTGAACTGTCTTTTTAGATAGTCTTGCCAGAGCAGAGGTCTAGAGAAATGGATCCTTAGGGGGATCATATCAGATTGCTGACACTCGCAGGGGCTGCTTTCAGGAAGTTGGATGCCTCCAATAGAAAGTATTAGAGCTCATGCTTAGCTGGGGAGAGCGGAGTTAGCAGGGATTACAATTTAAAAATGAAATCCTGTAGGCAACACAAATCAGACTATTCTGCTTGCAGTGTATAGCGTTGTAGATTCTCTTTTACTTTCATATGCATTTGTATTTATAGTAAGGTTATATGTGTTTTGGCACAATCTCACCACCTTTCAGTCTGCAAGATAAAACTGCAAGGGGAATATGTGCAGAGAATAGCAGAGTTGGGGGAACAACATGCTTTGAATTGTATATTATAAGTACAAATTTCATAAGGTTGTTTTAATGTGCAGTGTAGTTTTATTACATTTTTCAACTGTGTGCATCATTTTTAATTAATTTCTTTTCACACAGATTATTGTTGGAACACATGCATCTCCTTCACATACTTAAAGGGACACCAAAATATAAAAGCACCAAAATATATTTCACGCATCTCCCTTTAATTATGGGTGCTGCCATTTTGGAACATAGGTTGCACTGCAGGTATCTGAGAAAAGTTGCTGAACAAATCAGCACTGGAATGTAGTGAAAGATAGATTTAAACATGGCAAATACGTATATACTGTGCACTTTTGCACATGCTCAGTAGAAGCTGGAACCTCAGAAAGTGTGCATATAAAAAGATTGTGCACGGTTTGATAATGGAAGTATACTGGGAGTTTTTATTTAAATTAAATGCATTTATCTGAATCATGAAACATTAGTTTTTACTTTAGTGCCCCTTTAATGTGCATTTAAATCCAGGGAACATCGCTTTGCGAGAGAGACTGTTTTCAAGGTAAAAACTGCCTTTAGAAAATTCTACCAGGGGCTTCATAATACTGGTGAGATTTCTGAGAGGAATCTAGGAACCTTTAGATCAACATCCTCAAACTTGGCCCTGATATGCTGGCTGAGCATCATGGGAAATGTAGTTCCAAAACCTCTGGAGGGTCAAGTTTGCGGATGTCTGCTTTAGATTATTGGGCTTTAGTATTCTTGGTTATGTGTCACACTTATCATTTACAATTCAAAAATGCAAAGGATTAGTAAACATGACGCTGATATATTACAAGGCTACTTGGTGTATCAAAGAATAAAGTACAAAATAAAACATTATGGATTTAGTTGTAAAATCTTGATTTTATGAGAATTACACCATTGGATTATATTTTCTAAAATCAGACTGTTGTAGGTTTTAACTGGGGTTAGAGGTTCAGATTTATATTTGTTAAGTTGATATGATATAAAGTAGAAAAAAGAACTGAGATGAACAAGATTTATCTGCCTATGGCTAGTAAATATAAAAGGTGCGCAAACATAAAAACTTGTTTCTGTAGAAGAGGCGTGTGACAGCTGTTTAATACAAGATATAACATAACTCACAGAAGCTAATTACAGAGATTTATAATACGCCTTGTTTTATTTTTCTTACACTTTATAGGGCCTATGATTATGATTAATATGTTTATTGGAATTTTCAGAAAAACTTCACTTCATAACAATAATATGTATGGTGGCATTTAAAATAAATAAAGAAAAAACAAATAAACACAGACTTATTACTTTATATTCACATGCAAATACAGCATTATTTATTTAATGTTAGTGAAGTAAAACAATGACTATACTGGTCACAGCACTGATTTACAACCCACTGGTGTCAAAGTCATGGGCTGAAACCCTCACACAAACTCAGGGCTTTTAAACAATATCAACTCCTTATAGTTTATTATTTAACCATAAACCGTTAATGAAAGTGATTGAGTGAAACAATTCTTCTGATTAAACCGTTAATGAAACTGATTGAGTAAAAGGATACTTCTGATTTTTACAATCTTTCTTATTGGATTGTAATAGAGTTGTTATGGCATCATCCAAATGACATGTAGCGTCATACAGAGGGGTGTGGCTTCAGAAAGGATAAAGTTTTCAAAGCATCAAAACTGAAAAATGCTGTGAACACTTAAATGGCCAATATAATAAAAAAAATACATGCGCTAATTTGTTAGCACATGTAAATATGTCACTAGCGCTACTGCAAAGCTGTTTTACCCCCCTCAAAGGGATTAAACACATAGTTAAAGTACTGCTTGGGAGCTACATAGCACCTCTTGTTCCCTAATGGATTCTAACTCTGATTCAGGGATAGATTATGAGTAGAGCGCTATTTATCGATTCCGCTCATATGCTAACTGTGTTCAATGCGTGTACTACGCATATTACAAGTTGAAAGTAAAATGTTTTCGCTTGTGCGCTAAGGTGACGTGAGCAAAAACCCGAAGTTAGAAAATCTCAACTGGGTTAACGTCTTCTCCCTTAGACTTTAATGTAGTGCGAAAAGTGGGAAAAAAACCACCCTTACTCACGTAAAAACCTGATCGCATTTTCTCAAGTGTGCTAACCTGACATGAAAAATTTATATTTTACATTCCAATGTTCTTCACATGGAATGTAGAATATTCAAGGTAAATACAGATAAACACTTTATTAAATATGAATACTGCATAAATATGATTCTACATGTTTTCTGCTACTTGACTGCAAAGTGCTCCAATGCATATATGTGTGTGTACATATGTATTTATATGTATATATATATGTCTGTTAACACATAGTTGCACATATAAAAAAAAAGAAAGAGAAAAAGCCTTAGATAGGATTCCTTTAGTGACACAATAAAAACGGATAATAAAAAAACATTGGTCTATACTGTCAGAAGATTGTATTTTAGCAAACACCTTTAAAGACTTACCCATTTTTCATATAAAAAGAACCCCAATTTAGGAGATAAACTAGTAAGACCAGATATAGGTACTAACATCAATAGTGATTACAATAAGGATGATATATCCATGGGAACGTTTCTATGTAATAATTGTGCCCAATATCATTCCATCCAACAAGGATATACAATACCGTTTTTCCACAAATGGCCATTTTACATGTAAGTCCCAATATGTGGTTTATGTGATCAAGTTTCCATTAGGGCTAGCATATGTAAGGGAATCTACCAAGTGCATAAAAGATATGAAAAAAGAACAAAAAATAGCAATAGGTAAATTAGACCCCCAAGCCCCAGTTATCCATCATTTCACAATAATGGGACACAATAAAAGTTAATTAAAATTTCAAGTAGTGGACAATATAGGCCCCTTAAGAAAAGGGGGGAAACAGACAAAAAAGAGAAAAAAGCAGAATGGATTAGAAGATTCAATACACTGACTCCTAATGGTTTAAATAGGGAGATCACTTGGGGTACTTTTCTATGAAGGTATTATTGTATTTTATATTAGCTCCTCTTTATATTAGTGACATCAATCTCTTTTTTATGTACATATTAGATGTATTAAAATATTTGATTTACATAATGTATAAGTAAATAAGCATTTATTATAAAATTGGACTTTATTGTGACATTAAGATTTAATATTTGACCACGATATGTAATTTTTTTCAAATAAACACAAGATGGAGGTAGAGAGAGAGAGAGAGGAGCGCTCTCGCCGGCTTACATATGAGTATGGCAATCCTTTTGAAACAGGCCATGTGGAAAGGCG